>NW_027675821.1:600000-998219 GCF_046562875.1 Panthera onca
AATATTACGCAGCTGACAGGTGGTAGAGCCAGGCTTTGAATCACACTGTGTCATGTGTTCTGTCATGTCCCTTCCAAGGGAAGGAATACGAACCAAAAAGGGTCTGGGAGGGACAAAATTCAGCAGCGAGGGTCATCTAGAGGCAATTGCCAGGCACAACAGCCATCTCAAGTCTAGGCATCTTGCCTAATGTCAGGCATAGGGTTTCCTGTTGCATACTTTCTCAGAAGTCCCATGACTGGGGTTTGGGGATGGCCCCGTCTTCCAGGAATTGCCTTGTTTTTCACTCTCCCATATTTTCCCCTTCCTCAGAGGATACTGGCAAGGATGCAGTGAACTGCACGTACAAGAATGAAGATGACTGTGTTGTCAGATTCCAGTACTATGAAGACTCCAGTGGAAAGTCCATTCTCTATGTGGTAGAGGAGCCAGGTACGTGAACCGCCAGGGCCCCTGACACTGCACCTATAGGGAGAGGGAGAGCCACGTTAGGCAGCAATTTCCACCCATTACGCCTCTTACACAGAACAGCCAAGTTAAGACTACCTTACAAGTGGTAAGTTAGGGCCTGTCATCTGGGGGTGGGAGATATTTAAATACCAATCTTTGTGAGAAAGTGACTTGCTAATTGAGGAGGCAGAAAAAGAAGGTGAGTAAGGAAAGGAAGAAGGTAGATATGGATCCCACGAAGGGACAAAATACATCCTGGCATTTTTTTGAGGTGACAGTATTAAGAAGTGAGGAATTTAAAGTCTGGGACTCTTCAGCATCCGCTCCACTTAAGGTCAGGTGGTTGCCAAGGGCAACCTGTTCGCTGCTTCAGAGGAAGGCCTGATGCTTTGAGGTGTTGACCTTACCAGGGTCACCATGAGACACAGTACTGGCTTTGAGGCACCAAGCCAAGGTGTTCTGAGCACTGAAAAGATAGTGCTTGCTCTCACAGCCTTCTGGAAGCAGGAGGAGCTCATCCGTCATACACAGACCAACCACAGGTTTGTCGCCATCCAGTGTAGTAGATTAGCTCTCTTCCCCTTACCACCCCCGTCTCCTTCCTTTCTCTTACACAACAGACGAAGCGATGAATCACTAGAAAATATTTTCGAGTACTTATTGTATATCAGCCAGTAGACTAGGTGCTGGGAATATAACAATAAATCAAGCAGATGTGGCACTCACAGGCCAGGGGGAGAGGGACATGTAAATTGATAGTGATACTGCTGAGGGACAAGGGCTGTGCCAAGGCGGGGGGTAGACAGGAGCTTCTATGAGTGAAGGAACAATGTCTGAAGGCAGAGACTAAGTCAGTTGGTTGCTCGTCAGTTGATTCCTACAGCTGTAGAAATTTCTTCAAATCCTCCTTCAGACCAGGGTCCAGCAAACACTTTCTGTTCAGGGCCAGGGGTTAAATATTTTAGGCTTTGGCGGCACCTGGGCGGCTCAGTTGGTTAGGTGTGTGACTCCTGATTTCAGCTCAGGTCATGATCTCATGGTTCATCGGTTTGAGCCCCACATTGTGCTCCGCACTGACAGTGTGGAGCCTGCTTGGGATTCTCTCTCTCTCTCTCTCTCTCTCTCTCTCTCTCTCTGCCCCTCACCCACTCGTGCTTTCTCTGTCTCAAAATAAATATTTTAGGCTTTGTGGGCCTTGTGGTCTCTGCCATGACTACTCTGCCATTGTAACAGGAAGGCAGCCATAGTCTATATTTAATGCACAAGCCTAAGTATATTTAGAAAGACAGGTGGCAAGCCACATTTGGCTCCCAGACAATAGCTTGCTGGCCCCTGCTTTAGGAAAGTGGGTCTCCAACTTTTCTATGTTCCCCTTGCTAAAAAATCGAGAGTCCTGAGCCCCATGCTGCTTCCATGAGCCTCTATGTTCTTTTTATTTGATTTTTTATTACATTTTTAAATGTTCATTCATTTTTTGAGAGAAAGATGGAGCACGAGTCGAGAGAAAGATGGGAGGGGCAGAGGGAGAGGGAGACACAGAATCCGAAGCAGGCTCCAGGCTCTGAGCCCAACGCAGGGCTCGAACCCATGAACTGTGAGATCATGACCTGAGCCAAAGTCAGACACTTAACCGACTGAGCCACCCAGGTGTCCCCAGCCTCTGTGTTCTTGAATAGTGCTCCTGGCAGTTGTGAGACGCCCCAATATTTGAGTGCCTCTGCTTTGGACACATCACTTCCCCTAGTGAGCCTTCTCAGACCTCCTCCATCATCCTTTCTTCTGATTCGGTTGGGTGCTCCTGTTTGAGTCCCAGAGCAGCTGTGTTTCCCTTAGATGGGCCTTCATTCCACCATTAACTTGCTTCTTTAATCACCCATCTCCCTCAGTAGATCACGTGCCCCACGAACACACGAACCATCTGTCTTATCTATCGTTATATCTCCATACTTGGCTCAGTCATCTACAGAGAAGATACTTAGTAAACGGGTTTTGAATGAGTTACTAGGACTGATTATTCGAGTTGACAGGCAGGCTTGCATACATGTTGATAACCTGCTCGGAGAACTTTGGCTGCTTGGAGAAGGAAGCGGGTGACAGTGGAAAGAAGCTCTACTACATCCGGGTCAGCCAGGGTGTTGCTGGCTGCATGGGTACCGGAGAGCATGGCGCCCCCTACCGTGATATTGTTCACCTGCCTTTCCCAGGGCTCTCACCCTTCAGAAGGGAGAAGGAAGGTAAAGGAAAGGGTATGACCTTAATTTTATTTAGCGACTCAAGGGAAAGCTGACATGGGAAGGGGAGAGGGCAGAGTCTGGGTATGTATCTGTGGGGGAGCACATGTGGATTATTTGGCCATGACCCCTCACACTTTCCCGCCCACCTGTGTTAACACGTTTCATGGATTTTTCCACACCCGCCCTATTTGCACCTTTGTGCTTTCTCATTTTTGAAGGGCAGTACGTTCTTGCTTTGGGGTTTAACGTTACTTCATCTCTGCTATAACAATCCTTGCAGGTGCTTCTGCTGTAACACCAAAATCTTTTGGCTTGATATTCTTAGATGGAATCCACTACTTGGAATTATGGGGCAGAAAGATGGTGATAACCTGAGCTGGTACAAATAACCCCCCAGGGTGGGGGGTGGAGTAGCTTTTCTGATGTAGATTCCATCCTCCACATGAGGAGATGGGACCCCAGACCCATATTCCCTATCTTGTTGCCCTGGAATTCTGAATTTGACCTCTCTTCTCACCTACCGCCCCCAACTATTTTCAGGGGTTCTGGCTTTGTGCAGAATGTGTCATCTGAGGTCCCAGAGCATAGGAGGGGATTATTCTCATTCTCTTCCCCAACTCATGCCTTTGCGGATGGTCTCCCTGAAGGGCTGGGCCACTGCAAGGCAGTAGAGACAGCACTGCCAAAGGGCTTGGCCTTGACTGGGTGGTGTTCAGCCTACTATGTGGAGTGGGCTCCGCTGAGCTGGGTCCTTATCACTCCCAGATAGAGTTGCCTCGTCGAATACAATATGTCCCATTCAACATTTAGTACCTACTTAGGCTGAAAAATTATTGTTTATCTGAAATTCAAGTTTAACTGGATTTCCTGTGCTTTTGTCAAACCTGCCAGCCCTGCCCAGTCTTTCCTGACCTTGGGTCTCCACGATGGGTCCTCATCACCGTGGCTGAGAGAGCTCTCTAGAGACTAGCTGATCTCATCATCTTCTTCCGGGAATCCTGCCATCTACTCCTTTCAGGACAAATGCTTAATAGATGTTTTTGCCTGAAGACCTCTTGACATTCTACTTGTCCTGCCCATACTGACATGCAGAATTGAAGAGATTTCACTCTGAGGTTTGAGGGTCAGCCCTCTCTTCCCAAGAATTCATAATTGTTGTTCCCGGAAGAGCTGGTGCCCTTCACTCCTGGGAACTCAGACACTGGAACCTCACAGCCTCTCTCCAGATGCTCCTTTAATTATAGACAGGTTATAATTTGGTAGCTTGGGAAATAGCCAGCTTGGGTCTGCATCGGTGGTTGTTTTTGGGTCATGTGTGGTGAGCATAGGGTGTATGTTTAGAGAAGAAGGTGGGAGACAGTGTGGAAAGTAGGCATGACCACCTCTCCAGACCCATCAATACCCGTATATTCAAACACCTAATTACATAACACCTGAGAAGTTACTGGAGTGAGGTCACCCATCAGACACCTGTGGTTTATGGGAAGCAGAGCTCTGCAGAGCACAGTCAGCTTGGTCTTCAGAGGGGTGATGCACCTCTGTCTGTGTTGGTTGTTGACTAGGGTTGAACAGGAAGTCGGCTTTCAATAGGGTTAGGATTAAAGATGACGAAATATTTTGGGAAGGAACCCAAAATATTGTCTGGGTTGGCAGGCTTCCTGGTCTCTGTGCTAACAAGGACATTAGGTTCCCAGCCCTCAGAGATGTACATATCCAAACCAGAGAAACAAATACAAATGCCTAAGGAGCTAGGTAAATAAATTAGTGAAAACAGGTGTAACAAGAACACGAGTAATAATGGTAGCTGATAGTTATTGAGCACTGAGTCTGTGCTAGGCAGTGTTCTGAGTTCTTTAAATATATTTAACTTATTTGTTTATTTTTACAGGTTTCTTTTTTTTTAAATATTTATTTTGTGGGAGGGAGAGAGAGAGAGAGAGAGAGAGAGAGAGAGAGAGAGAGCATGCACGAGTTGGGGAGAGGGGCAGAGAGAGAGGGAGAGAGAGTCCCAAGCAGGCTTCATGATCAGCATGGAGCCCGATGCCTGGGTGGCTCAGTTGGTTAGGCGTCCTACTTCAGCTCAGCTCACGACCTTGCAGTTCGTGGGTTCAAGCCCCTATTGGGCTCTGTGCTGACAGCTCAGAGCCTGGATCCTGCTTCAAATTCTGTGTCTCCCTCTCTCTCTGCTCCTCCCCCACTCATGCGCACTCTCTCTCTCTCTCTCTAAAAAAGAAATAATCCTTAAAAAAATAAATAAGTTGGGGTGCCTGGGTGGCGCAGTGGGTGTTCGACTTCAGCTCAGGTCATGATCTCACAGTTCGTGAGATCGAGCCCCGCGTTGGGCTCTGTGCTGGCAGCTCGGAGTCCGGAGCCTGCTTCGGATTCTGTGTCTCCCTGTCTCTCTGCCCCTCCCCCATACATGCTCTGTCTCTCTCAAAAATAAATAAACGTTAAAAACAATTTTTAAAAGTATATATTTAACTTAACTATGCTTCATAAGTTTTGGAATTCAGTGCTATTACTTTCTCCATTTTAAACATGGAGAGATAGGAAACAGACACCCAGAAAGGTTAAATAGTTTATCAAAGGTCACATAGCAAAGTAAGTTGTCAGCCAGGATTCGAACCCTGGCGGTCTAGCTCCAGAACCCACAGTAGCACAGCCTCCATGACAAGTTAACATGTTGCCTCTGTTTAGTGGAGAAAAGAGGGTGGTGACAAGTCTGGCAAACTAGAAAATGTGTCCCATCTAAAGGGGACAGCAGCTACTCACATCTAACCAGAGCTGCCCTGTGGGTGCAGTGTTTCCAGACCTTTTTATTTATGTTTAAAAAATTTTTTTTTACTTTTATTTATTTTTGAGAAACAGAGTGAGACAAAGCGTGAGCAGGGGAGGGGCAGAGAGAGAAGGAGACACAGAATCTGAAGCAGGCTCCAGGCTCTGAGCAAGCAGTCAGCACAGAGCCTGATGCGGGGCTCGAACCCACAAAGTGTGAGATCATGACCTGAGCCGAAGTCAGACGCTCAACCGACTGAGCCACCCAGGCGCCTCTATTTATTCATGTTTTTAAAGGGAAGAAGAAGAATCTGAAGTTTTAGGGGGATAATCTCCTGATTATTCCATGCTGCCAACAAAATAAAAATTTAATCAAGCTTTTGTTTTAAATCCAGTAGAGTTAACATAAAATCAACTTTTTAATAAACACTTGAGTAGGTTAGATTCTACCGGGGGTGACCTGCTTATGACCTCTAATTTAAACTACTCAGGACAGATTATTGCTGTCTTAAATATTGGTGCTCCCCCCCCCCCCTTTAAAAATTTTGATTTATTTTGTAAGCCCTGTTTCCCTCAGAGAGATTTCTAGTAATTTCTTACTTGGTCAGGTTGCCTTTACAACGTCCCTGCTCTGTGCTCTCTCCTGACAGAGTGTCCCAAGGGTCCTGACATCCTGGTGGTCCTACTCTCAGTGATGGGGGCCATTTTGCTCATCGGCCTTGCTACTCTGCTCATCTGGAAGCTCCTCATCACCATCCATGACCGGAAGGAGTTTGCTAAATTTGAGGAAGAGCGAGCCAGAGCAAAATGGGACACAGTAAGAGTCGGGGCTGGGCATTTTCTTAAGTCATTGGTTTGAGAGCCTCAACTGGAAATAGTAGGTACTTAGGGGAGCCAGGTTCAGCCAGCACCATAATTTCCCAGTTAGTCTCTGTTGTGGAAATTGGGAGATGGTCCTGTTGTCTTTATTATTCCTGAAAACCACCTGAGTCTCTCACTGCCACACAGTGACCATAGGTCCCATAGGTGAGAACTGACTGAGTACAGGTAGGGCCCAGCTCTGCTCTGGACACTGACATAATCAAAAGGAAACATATTCTCTAATTGAGGAAGACAGGACAAATGATGGGGGGTGGGGAACGTTATTATTGCCAGTTTGTAGATAAGAAAACTGAGCACAGAGACGTTCAACAGCTTGCCCAATTGTGGGAGAGAATCAAGTTATGATAGAAATGACTCTTTGGGCCAGCCTCTTAAAACATATCCTCTCTGCAATTTATTCTGATTGCATTCAATCAAGCATCTATTGAGAACTTTCTATATACTTAATTTTGCTCTGTTCTCCTTTGGCTCATCTTCCACATTCTGACTTTTTTTTCTGGACCTTCCAAAATGGCTGTTTGAGTCCATGAATGTCTAGCGGGAGGCTGAAAGTTTGTTCTCATTTGATGGTCACCTCAGGCCTTGGTACTCAAGGGTCCCAAGAAACTTGAGATGTTTCTGTTCGTACAGTGTAGAAATCTGGAATCTCAGCGGCACATGAGAATGTGTTGTATTTCTTGAAATGGGACTCCTAAAGACGGCCAGATCTTATGGGATTTATCACTTTTTGTTAGAAAATAATTTGGGCAACCCAGTGAGGGTCTTATTTTTTCCTGCTAACATGACAGTGGGTAGCGCTTGGAAGGATGAGATGAGAACAAATTAAAATTATTTTGAGTGAAAGCTATCCTCTCTGTTTCAGCTACCACCTGCTACATTTCTCGTCTCTGCCCGCATCCGCCAGCATAGTCACAACAAAAGAAAAAAAAAATTGGAGAAGGGCAAAAGAGAGAGTTCAGGAGAGAAGCAGGAAATAGATACTGGCTACAAGTGGTACTGAGGTGTTTGGGGATCACCAAAAAGTAATGGGTTGAATTCAACCCCTTCGAAACAGCAGCACAATGGCATTCCACTTTCTCTCTCCTCTTATTTCCTACCCACTCCCATCTCAGGAGCGAATATGGGGTTACAATGAGCATTAAGCGATTCATGGATGGTGTAGCCCGGAGAAAGGTGTCTTGGGTAAACTCTTCAGGCGAAATGTAATCATTGAGGGCAGGGAACAATTGAGGAATTCACTGTAAGACACATTTCTGTTCTCTCCGCAGGCCAACAACCCACTGTATAAAGAGGCCACATCCACCTTCACCAACATCACCTACCGGGGCACTTAATGACAAGCAGTCATCCTCAGTTCACTGTCAGGCTGTCCCAGAATTGTGGACACATCTGCTGTCATGTTTACAGGGAACGAAATCCGTGGGGCAGGATCGGGGGCTGGGAGTGGGGTGGGTTACAAGAATGTCAGTATGTGGAGGTGTGGGTCTCTGTGCGTGTGTGCGCGTGAGTGTGCTGCATGTGGGGGAGTGTGTAATTTAAAACTTGAGGTGTGTCCAGACACGTGGAGCTCCTCAGCCTTTGTCCGCAGAATGCCTCCTTCAGGGATCCTTCCTGCTTAACCTTAGGGTGACCCACGTAGCTGAGCAGGTACTGTTCATTACCTCACTGAGAAGCCAGCTTTCCTTTTCCGGCCATTTCTCCCGAAGAGAAGGGCAGGGCTGAGCCTCTCGTTCCAGAGGAAGGGGCCTTGACTCTGCCTTGAGTTGACGGTTCTTGGGTCCGACGCTCAGCAGCTCTGATAGCAAATGCTGGGCTCCGCAGCCTTGTCGTGTCATCTGGACTTTGATCTCCTTTGCCTTCCCTCAGGCTGACGGAGAAATCAGAAGCAAGAGCAGCCATCGGAGTTGCCTATGTCTTTTGCTGTCCCCTCAATCCAGTATGGTTCTCTCACAAGGGGAGCCCTTGCCAGCAATTCTGTTGGGAGTGAGGATGGGAAGGCCACTCAGGGGTCATGCATGGCCTGGATGAATGTGCCAGAGTCCCCCAGTTCATAATCATCACCCTTCACATTTGTCTCCTTGGCACCCCACCCTAGAAGTTCGATTGGAGGACGCGTGTTACCCTTAGACCAGCATCACCTCTTTACCTGCTACGTCTACACTCTCACTGCTGTAGACATTTGCTACATACTGGGAATTTCTTTCATGACCGGACGCTTTTCCTCCCAGGGAGAGTGCTGTGATGAGAGCCAGAGATCTGGCCCCACCCTTCAGGCCCTCTGCCCCTTGTCCAAGGCACCCCCCCGCCCCTACACCCAATCTGGTGCTTCTGTGTGCTACATCCATCCATGGGGCTGATTGCACTTATCTACCTCTTGGCTGTCTTGTGAAGGAATCATTCCCATGGGTCTCTGAGTCTGCTGGGCATATGTGCCACATTTAGAATGATGGGCCAGTTGTATCAGCGTGTGTGGCCTATTCTCCTACGGGCTGGGCAACCTCATTTTAACTCAGTCTTTAATCTGAGAGGCCACAAGTGCAATTTTATTTTATTTTTCTCATTGGGTCACCTGAAACCATGATGAGGCTTGCTTAATCTAAAGGAACATGTACAGAAACACATTTGCATTATATTTTGTAGTTTTATTTGAGGAGGAAGGAGCATATTTAAAAACAAACAAACAACCCCACATAGACTTGGGATGGATACAGACCCTCCCACTTGGCATCATTCATAGGGAGTTGCTGCCCATTTGCTGGATCTGTAGGGGCTCTCTCATCCTGGGAGCCTGTGGGGATGGCCCCACGGGCATGCTGGGCCATTCTGAGCAGGAGGGGTACAAGTGGTTCTTTTCTCCTAGCAGTTGCTTCCTTGGTGTTCACATTGGTCTAAACATTAACAACCACCCTCACCCCCCATTCATCAAGAAAAAGGAAAGAGCTATAGACGATCTGTGGTCTGACGATCAGAAAATGTAAGTCCTGGCCTCATTGTTGCAGCTGAGGAAGTTTTACCCTTAATTAAGGCAAGCCTCTCTTCCTTCCCTTCGGGGCTCAGTTTTCTAGTTTGAAAAATGATAGTTTGGACCAGCCAGTCTGGAAGGTGTCTTTCAATATTGATAATCTGAGATGCTGGGATTTACTGTGGCATCAGACATACAGTCAAGATTCCATGAGATGTTGATACTACTTTTTTTGTTAAGTTGGGAGATCTGAGAGACCAGCTTTTGCAAGAGCAGATGTCATTCCACATCACCTTTCTCAATGAAAAAGCCTCATTCTGTCCTCTCTTAGAGCCCCTTCTCCAATGTTTGTTAGCAGTCACATTTCCTAATGTAGCACTTAAGCTCCACTTAGTTTATTATTCCTTAGCTCACTTTGCACACGTTTGCATCCACATATAAGGGAGAGGAATCCATTAAGAAGTAGCTGAAATGTGTATTCTGTATTCGTGTGTTAACACTGAGAATAAGCCTTGGAATTAGGAGTAGGGCAAATGACTGAGCCTTGTCTCACCCATGGATTACTCTTTACTGAAAGGGATGGTAGTACAGTAGAGGGGTAAATGGGGGAGGGGAGGGTCGATAATGAATCCCAGAAGTTTAGAACCTAACTATACCCTTTGGCTACTGAGACAAGAGTCCATTAAAGCAGTAGTTGGACCTTTTCTTTAGATAAGATGGTTTATATGAAGACACTATATCAAAGGAGGAAGAACATATATTTAAAGGATGAAAAAATCAGTAGGACTCTTTGAGCTTCTGGAAAGAGACTCCTAGGCTTTAAAAAGGCGCCGGGTGGTTCAGTTAGGTGTTTGACTTTGGCTGAGGTCATGAACTCACATTTCGTGAGTTCCAGCCCCACATCAGTCTCTGTGCTGACAGCTCAGAGCCTGGAGCCTGCTTCGGATTCTGTGTCTCCCTCTCTCTCTGTTCCTTCTCTGTTCACGCTCTCTCAAAAATAAATAAAGATTAAAAAAAAAAAAAAGACCAATACTCTTTGTATGCGGGGAGAACCTGTAGCTGCGTTCGCAAGACAGCAAATGGCAGTCAGTTTGGGCATCACGTAGGGTGAACATCTAAATAGTATTTTGGTATCAGCACAGCCCAAAGAAGTTATTTATTTGTGCTCAGCTCATCTGGAGAGAATGTATGTTCAGTCTCAGGGTGTGTGGATAGTAATGGGAAGCTTGGGATGCTCCTGACAAGTTGTCACATAACGAATCCCTTCTTTCTCTCTCAGATATTCCTAGACCATCCATGATTTCAAGATCCCTCTCTTTGTTAGGTATTCCTGGTTGAAATGACTTAAGTGCCTTCCTGACTTCCTAACCACCCCCTCTGTTTGAATTGTGCAACAGTAAATTAAATGTGCTTTCCAAAAAGAATTGACCTAAGGCTGCCCAGTTCTTCCTGTGTTGTTATTTCTGTTTTCTTTGGGTGAAAAGAGTAAATGTCATCGCCTCAAAAATGATTATTTTAGAACAAGCCTGTTTCCAAATGTAACCAAATGATGACCACCACGGGGACTGAAGTTTACTCCAGAACCCAGAGCGTTTCTTTAGACTTTCATAATGTTTTCAAACTGAGTAGGTTATTGCTGTTCTAAGAGTTGGAGTTTTTTGTCTTTTAATTGGGGATTTTTTAGGAACTTGTGCAATCTCAATAGAACAGACTGTCAGTTTGGCCTAGGTTTTGTTTGCAGGAGGCATAAATCAGTACAATAAAGGCTTGATGGCAGATTATTGACAGGATCATTTAAATGCCCAGCTTTAGGGGGAAAAATGCCCAACTTTTATTTAAGGAATTGGGTCTCAAAATGTGGTTTGAGGACCAGCAGCCTCCATATCACCTGGGAAGTTGTTAGGAATAAAAATGCACAGGCCACGCCCCAGGGCTACTAACTCAGAAAATCTGAGATGGGGCCGGGCCCGGTGTTCTGTTTCAGCAAAGCCCTCCCTGTGATTCTGCTGCTTACTCAAGTTTGAGAACCACTGACTTAAGAAGTCACTTACCTGTCCTTCTGGCTTACTAAGTTTGCAGTTAAATCATCTCAGTTACTAAAAGATTATGAATACAGCTTGGCGGGTATATTAAGAGAACCAAATATCTACCCACACAAAATGAAAATGCACTTTTGATCCATTTTCCAAATTAAGTGATCAGAGGCTTCTGGTTCCCTCACAGCCACAAATTCCCATGAAAAACTAAAAGAAGTACTAGATCAAAATCACAGGGAAAGAAACCCAACTAACAGGATACTTGGCAGGCATCTAAGAAAACCTTTAATTCACAGGAGATGGGATGAATATCGAAATTATTAGCATTATCACTTTATAGGGTAAGACTCTAGAATTTGCAACTTCACTTTTTGCTATTTAAAATGTATTGAGCATTGACAGTGTGGGGTTGAAGTACTTTATGGCACACTCATCATCTTTGCCTTTGGGTCTTCCATTCCTTAAATAACGTGCATTTTTAAAAAACATGACGGTGCATGACGTCATAAAAGGATTATGTGAACACACACTGAGACCTTTTATGGTGAAATTTTGTAGGTACACTGTGTTTTATTTACTTCATGGTAACTGATGACTACATATCTGGGTAAAATGGAGGACTTTATGTGAAAATGAAATGAAAAGCTATATATCAAATCATATTTGTAATCCCCTAACTCTTGGCCTGTGTAGTCTGAACTCTATAGTGACAGCCATGTAATGACCACCGGGATCAATTACAAGCAAGTTGCCTTGGAATTATAGTGCAACTATAATTTTCATTTTTCACACTGATGTAAGGAAACAGTAACATATGCTGTGCAAGAAAACCATTTAATGCTTGTTGAAAAATAATTTCTATTTGGTTTTGTAACATATTTCTTGAAATATCTATTTCTGATAGTTTGTAGTTTGACTAAAGCACACAGGCAGTTTTAAATGCTTGTGATTGGGGTTATCTATATTGTTAAATTTTAAGGGGCGCCTGGATGGCCCAGTCGGTTAAGTGTCCGACTCGGTTTTGGCTTAGGTCATGATCTCACAGTTTGTGAGTTTGAGCCCCACATTGGGCTCTGTGCTGATGGTGCAGAGCCTGCTTGGGATTCTCTCTCTCTCCCTCTCTCTGCCCCTCCCCCACTTGCTCTGTCTCTTTCACAAAAATAAACTTAAAAAATTTTTTTAAAAATCCACTTAATGAGACTATCCAAGAATAGTTAGCATGTGAAAAGAAAATTATAGGTCAGTTAACATGATTGTGTTCCTTGCGATTGCTGCCATAGTGCTGTCTCTCTAAACTTTTGCACAGAGAAGACATTTTCCATCAGCTGTGTATTTTCTGACAATACACGGGAGAATGCTCACAGAATAGAAGCATTTAGAAAGCAACATTTAGGAGATTTAACAGCCTTCAGGCAAAATCTCCACAGTAAATTCTTTATCAGTGTCCCTGAAAAGAGCTTTGTAAGAAAAAAAAAATTTCGCAATTCATTGTGGGTTTTTTTTTTTTTTTTCTATTAGTTGGGTTTTCCTGTGACTCATACAATTGGCATGATTTCTTTGGAGAGATCACAGTGCTGGGTGTGTAAATATCATTCGGTGGCCAATGAAGAGATTGGTTAGGAAAAATGTTAATGGATCTATGCTCAACTTTGCTTCTCCTGACCCTTATAATCCCCCATTGTGACAGAGGTTGCTAATTGTGCCCCCATATGTGTTTTCCTCTTCTCACATAGTCAGAACTCCTAATTTCCCGTTGGACACATGGCTGCCTGGAATAGATACTATGTCTCCAAGCTTCTCCTAGGCTGCCCTGTCCATCTTGTAGACAGATGTGAATGGAAGAGGTTCATACCACTTCCATCGCGTGCCATTTAAGAAGGGAGCATGCCTCCCCTCTCCCCTTCCTTCTTCAGGTAGGCCGACTGTAGAGACAATAGCTAGAACTTAAGCAGACCTCACGGAACAGGATGGGACCTGAGGGATTGTGGTAGTTATCTATTGCTGCATAATAAATTACCCCACGATTTAGCAGCTTAAAACCACAAACGCGATCTTGCAGTTTTTGCGGCATGTTAGCTGGCTTCTCCCAAAGTGCGGAAGCCAAGAGAGAGCCAGGAGGAAGCTGCAATATCTCTTGTGACGTAGTTTTGTACGTGTCACGTCAGCATTTCCACCATACTCTATTCGTTGTTAAGCAGCCCGCTACAACTAGTCCACATGCAAGAAGCGTGGACCAGATGCCACTTTTTTTTTTTAAATTGTTTTAAATGTTTACGCTTTGAGAGAGAGAGAGACAGAGACAGAGTATGAGTGGGGAAGGGGCAGAAAGAGAGAGAGGGAGACACAGAATCTGAAGCAGGCTCCAGGCTCTGAGCTGTCCGCACAGAGCCTGACGCGGGGCTAGAACTCATGAACCTAGATGCCACTTCTTGAAGGTATGAGCGCCCTGGTAGATAAAATTGTTGCCCCTGCCCATCCCCCTCTCCCAAAGGCACCCATGTTCTAATCCCCAGAACCAGCGGATATGTTACCTGGCATGGAATGAAGAATTTTGCTGATGTAATTAAGGGCAGAAACAGGGAAATTTCATGGATTATGTGGATAGCCTTAATACAATCATAAGGGGGTCAGAGTGAGAATAGGAAATGTAATGATGGAAACAGGTCAGTGTGAGGTTGCCACGAGTCAAGGGATGCAGAAGCCTCTAGAAGCGGGAAAAGGGAAGGAGTAGATTTTCCTTTAGAGCCTCCAGAAATGCAGCCTTTGTAAGGCCAATTTTGGACTTCTGACCTCCAGAAATGTAATACATTGTTGTTGAAGTTTGTGGTAAGTTGTTACAGTAACAAGAAACTAATACACCAAAGAACTTGTGGACATAGTTCAAAACTGCCACAGTCCACCCTCTGGTCACTCCTTATTCCTAGTTCCCTCACTTGCAACAAGTGCTCCCCCTTCCCAAGGACCCCGGGTCTTATCTCATTATAGCATTCACTCAAAGTCCAGAGTCTTGTCCTCTAAATAGGTCCTGGGGCAGAGGAGTCTTCTTGGATATAGTTCCTTACATTTGGCTACTTGAGTATAGTGCCTCTTAATCTGAAGTCCTGTGAACTAAAGGAAAAAGCTATAATGCTCTCTTCCTGCAACAACCAATTAAAATGGCAGGACAGATAGGGTAACTGTTATAGACATTCCAGTTTCAAGGGGCAGAAAACAGGTTTGCAGAAGCCCCCAGTCCATAGCAGTTCTGAAAGTCACTTGGGTATAGGCTGGCAGTTCCATATGAAAGGCCTGGGAATAATTCTCCATGGATTTTCATTCTATCTTCTAGGCTTTTGGTTTTACCCTTTAAGCCATCTTTATTCCATTAAAGGTAGCATATATTTACATGGAAATAGTTTTCTCAGCCTGCTTCCTGCTTATAGAGCTTGAGGGTCCAAAGACCTCTTTCCTTTTCATGCTCTGACTCCTTCAGCCCAAGCTGGCAGTGTTTCTGACAATTACAATACTCTTTTAAAAAAATTATGAATCTCCTGCAAATCTTAATTGGGTTTCAGTCCCATAAAATAAAAGCCCTACCCATAAATATCTTTGAGCTAAATCTTTTGCTACCTCGGGCTTCTGCAGAAGGACAAAAGCCTTAAGCTTCTTAGAAGCCATATTATTTGAATGAGAGGATCCAAGAAGCATAACCTTAAAATCTTTTGAGAGTCTTTTGCCTGTGATATCTCCCTTAAGCCACCACTGGAAAAAATGCCACCGGAGCAGTAAAATAGAAGACTGTGTCCTTGCAACTATGGTTAGCAATATTCACCCTTGAGTGACCATCTCTGAACCTCTTGAATGTGAGAAATAAAATTCTATCTTGCTTAGGCCACTGTTATTTAGGGATTTTCTGTTAGGTGAAAGAATCTAATCCTAACTACTATACTCTTGGTGCTATTTGGTGAGCGTCTCTGAAACTGACTAATACAGTAACTAACTCATCAATAGACTCAGTACTAACAAACTACAAGTGCTCAAGATTGTGAAGCGTCCACAATCTGGTGATCAGACAGACTGAAACCATTATAATCCTTACACGTTAGAAGTTGATGTCTTATGAATAGATGGAAAATGGGCTCAGCTCATTAATAGAGGTGGACTGTAAACAGTGTGTGTGGGTAGGTGGGGAAGTAGGGAATGGAGGGTGGGGTGTTTACAAAAATAAAAGACATGGTCTCAGCACTCATTACTTACAGACTGTTTAGGGAGATAAAACACATACATGTTAAAATACTAAAGAATACTAAAAATACTAAAGAATACTAAAGAATGCCTACACAACAGGATTTGAGATATAAATGGGCACAAGTATCTCTGAAGTAATTAAATGTTTTAACATTTTTTGAGCACTGCATAAACATTTTTGAATTATCACAATTCTGAACGAATGAGAAAACTGAGGCTTAGAGAGCTTAGTTTGCCCCACTGCATACAGTAAATAATTAGGATAATTGACTCAATAATTGAATTTGCATAGATCCAGCTCTAAAGCCCACGCTGCTCACCACAATGTTAACAACGGAGAGCTCAGGTTGGCTCAATCAATGTGAATTTTACCTTTTTGAAAATTTACCTTTACACCTCAAATCATGAGCTTTAGAGGGAAAATATTTGCAAAACGCTCTCCGCTTGACAGAACATTACGACTCTAGTGTAGCAAAAACCTTAAAAATGATTAATTTCACTGTCTTGGATTCGTACAACGTTTTAGCGACATAATATTTGGGGCAAGCCGTGAAAAATCGCTTTGTTGTCTTTTACCAGTAACATTTCATCTGCAGCACGCACACACACAAGAAATTGATCTTCGAAGAAACACAAAGCATCTCTTCCCAAAGAGAGCGTTAGTCCTCTGAAGGGCAGCCTGGAACAGATTTCAGCAAAGTGTCGGGACAAAGAGCTCTGCGCTGTTGTCCGGTACGGAGCGGTAGAAACCAAGAAGGATGGAATGTTTTCGAAGGCAGGGCGGGAAGTATTCAAAGGATGGATACAGGATAATCCTGAAAAGATGTCAGACTGGGGCGGGACACTGCACCAGGGAACGAAGACAGCTGCAGGAAGGGTAGGGAGTGCGGGATGGACGGCGAAATCCAGGTGCCGGGAGGACAGCGCGCGGGGAGGAGCTCGCGTCTGGGCCGCCGAGCGGGGCCGGGTGAGGTCACAGGCCCTTGTGAGGTGGGGTGGAGCCGCGGGGCCGCAGCGCCGTCCAGTCGGCGCGGAGGCGGCGGCGAGCTCAGCCGCTCCCGGCTGCCCCGGAGCCCCTGCGCGGTGGCGGAGGCGGTGGCGGTGGCCGTGCCCTGGGTCCCGCGCTCTTCCAGCGCGGGCCTCTCAGTGGGCGGAGCGTCGGCCTCGGTCAGGTGACCTGGGGGCGGGGCTTCGTCGCGTGGGAGCCCGGGAAGGCGGCGCAGCGAGAGCGCCGGGCCACGCGGGGGGGCTGAGCGGCCTGCAGCTAGGACCTTCGGATCCCGTTGGGCTAGGGCCTCGGCCCGTGAGGCGGGAGGACGGGGACACCCTTGGGAGCCCGAGGGGGTTCACGGTGGGACACCCCCCCCCCCCCCCCCCCCCCCGGGGGGACACAGGTGGAGAGGCAAGACTTGCCGAGGAGCGTGCCACCCGGTGCGAGGGACAAAGTAGAACAATTACGGAGATGGACGAAGGTTCCAGAAGGGGCAGCGATGTGACTGGGCGGGCCGGGCACTAAAGGGGCAGACGCGGCTGGATCCCGTGGTGCCTCGGAAATGGTGGTGGTTCTAGAAGGGTGGAGGTCATGGTGGCTGGGACGCTTCCCTGCTTCTTGAGCAAACCCTCAGACCTCTAGTAGAGCACTTGTTTTCATCTGGTGAGTGGTTTAACGTGTTCACAGGTCTACTCACTTTCTTCGCCAGAAGGCTAAACGAGCAGGGCCTGTTGGAATGTTCCACAGCACAGGTTCTTCCATGAAGTGGAAGTTCAGTCAGTATTGTTAAAGGTGGTAGTTGGGGGTGGTGCCGGTCATGTGTGAACGTTAAGGGCAACAGGTGCGGTGAAGAGGTGTCTGCAGTTGCTGTTAATGGACGTTTGCGGTCATCGCTGCAAGGGAAGTGAGGGAGGAAGTGAGGGGCGGTTTGGAAGGGAACCCAAATGGAAAGAGTAGAAAGTACTTTGCAGAAGTGGTGGGTGATGGGAGGGAAGCAGATGTGGAGGTGGTGGTAACTCAGCAAGTGAGAAAGTGCAGTTGTGAAAGCGCAGTGCAAACATCAGAGCGCTAAAAACAAAATAAAGTTAGATTCTCCATATTTCTGCCTAGCTGTGCCTCTGGGTTTACTAAGCAGCAGTGTAAATTTAGTGAAAGTATCCCTGGATTTGGGAGTCAGGGACCTGAATTTTGCTACTATTTTGTGTACGTTGTGTGAGCAAATCACAATCTTTCTGTGTATCAGCTTCCTTATATATAACTAAGGTATTGGACCAGAAAGATTTCTTTTTTTTTAAATGTTTATTTTTGAGAGAGAGAGTACAAGTGCGGCAGGGGCAGAGAGAGAGGAAGACACAGAATCTGCAGCAGCCCCCAGACTCTGAATTGTCAGCACAGAGCCCGATGTGGGGCTCGAAACCCCCCGCCCCGTAAGATCATGAGCTGAGCTGAAGTCAGAAGCTTAACCCACTGAGCCACTCAGGCACCCCTGACCAGAAAGATTTCTGAAATCATCCTAGCTCTGTTGTGGATTCTATGATTTCATGTAACAATAAGCACTCCTCCCCGACTTCATTTACGGCTTTTAAAGTTTGTTTATTTAAATTTCAATATAGTTAACATAAAGTGTTAGTTTTAGGTGTACAATATTCAGCAATTGTATACATTACTTAGTGCTCATCATAAGTGTACTCTTAATCCCTTCAGCTATTTGACCCATTCTCCACCCACCTCCCCTCTTGTAACCATTAGTTTATTTTCTATAGTTAAGAGTGTTTCTTGGTTTGTCCCTTTTTTTCCCTTTGTTTCATAACATATGAGTGAAATCTTGTGGTATTTGTCTTTTCTGACACATTTCACTTAGCATTATACTGTCTAGCTCCATCCGTGCTGTTGCAAATGGCAAGATTATTCATTCTTTTTTATGGCTGAGTAATATTCCAGTGTGTGTGCTTGTGTGTGTGTGTATATGTATACCACCTCTTTATCCATTCATCTATCAATGGATAGATGGGCTGCTAACACTTGAGCTGCTTCCAAAATTCGGCTATTGTAGATAATGCTGCAGTAAACATAGGGGTGCATATAGTTTTTTGGGTTTTTTTTGTTTTTTTTTTTTTTTTTAATATATGAAATTTACAGTCAAATTGGTTTCCATACAACACCCAGTGCTCATCCCAAAAGGTGCCCTCCTCAATACCCATCACCCACCCTGCCCTCCCTCCCACCCCCCATCAACCCTCAGTTTGTTCTCAGTTTTTAACAGTCTCTTATGCTTTGGCTCTCTCCCACTCTAGCCTCTTTTTTTTTTTTTTTTTTTCATTCCCCTCCCCCATGGGTTTCTGTTACCTTTCTCAGGATCCACAGAAGAGTGAAACCATATGGTATCTGTCTTTCTCTGTATGGCTTATTTCACTTAGCATCACACTCTCCAGTTCCATCCATGTTGCTACAAAAGGCCATATTTCATTTTTTCTCATTGCCACGTAGTATTCCATTGTGTATATAAACCACAATTTCTTTATCCATTCATCAGTTGATGGACATTTAGGCTCTTTCCATAATTTGGCTATTGTTGAGAGTGCCGCTATAAACATTGGGGTACAGGTGCCCCTATGCATCAGTACTCCTGTATCCCTTGGATAAATGCCTAGCAGTGCTATTGCTGGGTCATAGGGTAGGTCTATTTTTAATTTTCTGAGGAACCTCCACACTGCTTTCCAGAGCGGCTGCACCAATTTGCATTCCCACCAACAGTGCAAGAGGGTTCCTGTTTCTCCACATCCTCTCCAGCATCTATAGTCTCCTGATTTCTTCATTTTGGCCACTCTGACTGGCGTGAGGTGGTATCCGAGTGTGGTTTTGATTTGTATTTCCCTGATAAGGAGCGACGTTGAACATCTTTTCATGTGCCTGTTGGCCATCCGGATGTCTTCTTTAGAGAAGTGTCTATTCATGTTTTCTGCCCATTTCTTCACTGGGTTATTTGTTTTTCGGGTGTGGAGTTTGATGAGCTCTTTATAGATTTTGGATACTAGCCCTTTGTCCGTTGTGTCATTTGCAAATATCTTTTCCCATTCCGTTGGTTGCCTTTTAGTTTTGTTGGTTGTTTCCTTTGCTGTGCAGAAGCTTTTTATCTTCATAAGGTCCCAGTAATTCACTTTTGCTTTTAATTCCCTTGCCTTTGGGGATGTGCCGAGTAAGAGATTGCTACGGCTGAGGTCAGAGAGGTCTTTTCCTGCTTTCTCCTCTAAGGTTTTGATGGTTTCCTGTCTCACATTCAGGTCCTTTATCCATTTTGAGTTTATTTTTGTGAATGGTGTGAGAAAGTGGTCTAGTTTCAACCTTCTGCATGTTGCTGTCCAGTTCTCCCAGCACCATTTGTTAAAGAGACTGTCTTTTTTCCATTGGATGTTCTTTCCTGCTTTGTCAAAGATGAGTTGGCCATACGTTTGTGGGTCTAGTTCTGGGGTTTCTATTCTATTCCATTGGTCTATGTGTCTGTTTTTATGCCAATACCATGCTGACTTGATGATGACAGCTTTGTAGTAGAGGCTAAAGTCTGGGATTGTGATGCCTCCTGCTTTGGTCTTCTTCTTCAAAATTACTTTGGCTATTCGGGGCCTTTTGTGGTTCCATATGAATGTTAGGATTGCTTGTTCTAGTTTCCAGAAGAATGCTGGTGCAATTTTGATTGGGATTGCATTGAATGTGTAGATAGCTTTGGGTAGTATTGACATTTTGACCATATTTATTCTTCCAATCCATGAGCAGGGAATGTCTTTCCATTTCTTTATATCTTCTTCAATTACCTGCATAAGCTTTCTATAGTTTTCAGCATACAGATCTTTTACATCTTTGGTTAGATTTATTCCTAGGTATTTTATGCTTCTTGGTGCAATTGTGAATGGGATCAGTTTCTTCATTTGTCTTTCTGTTGCTTCATTGTTAGTGTATAAGAATGCAACTGATTTCTGCACATTGATTTTGTATCCTGCAACTTTGCTGAATTCATGTATCAGTTCTAGCAGACTTTTGGTGGAGTCTGTCGGATTTTCCATGTATAATATCATGTCATCTGCAAAAAGCGAAAGCTTGACTTCATCTTTGCCAATTTTGATGCCTTTGATTTCCTTTTGTTGTCTGATTGCTGATGCTAGAACTTCCAGCACTATGTTAAACAAGAGCGGTGACAGTGGGCATCCCTGTCGTGTTCCTGATCTCAGGGAAAAAGCTCTCAGTTTTTCCCCGTTGAGGATGATGTTAGCTGTGGGCTTTTCATAAATGGCCTTTATGATCTTTAAGTATGTTCCTTCTATCCCGATTTTCTCAAGGGTTTTTATTAAGAAAGGGTGCTGGATTTTGTCAAAGGCCTTTTCTGCATCGATTGACAGGATCATATGGTTCTTCTCTTTTTTTTGTTAATGTGATGTATCACGTTGATCGATTTGCGAATGTTGAACCAGCCCTGCATCCCAGGAATGAATCCCACTTGATCATGGTGAATAATTCTTTTTATATGCTGTTGAATTCGATTTGCTAGTATCTTATTAAGAATTTTTGCATCCATATTCATCAGGGATATTGGCCTGTAGTTCTCTTTTTTTACTGGGTCTCTGTCTGGTTTAGGAATCAAAGTAATACTGGCTTCATAGAATGAGTCTGGAAGTTTTCCTTCCCTTTCTATTTCTTGGAATAGCTTGAGAAGGATAGGTATTATCTCTGCTTTAAACGTCTGGTAGAACTCCCCTGGGAAGCCATCTGGTCCTGGACTCTTATTTGTTGGGAGATTTTTGATAACCGATTCAATTTCTTCGCTGGTTATGGGTCTGTTCAAGCTTTCTATTTCCTCCTGATTGAGTTTTGGAAGAGTGTGGGTGTTTAGAAATTCGTCCATTTCTTCCAGGTTGTCCAATTTGCTGGCATATAATTTTTCATAGTATTCCCTGATAATTGTTTGTATCTCTGAGGGATTGGTTGTAATCATTCCATTTTCATTCATGATTTTATCTATTTGGGTCACCTCCCTTTTCTTTTTGAGAAGCCTGGCTAGAGGTTTATCAATTTTGTTTATTTTTTCAAAAAACCAACTCTTGGTTTCGTTGATCTGCTCTACAGTTTTTTTAGATTCTATATTGTTTATTTCTGCTCTGATCTTTATGATTTCTCTTCTTCTGCTGGGTTTAGGCTGCCTTTGCTGTTCTGCTTCTATTTCCTTTAGGTGTGCTGTTAGATTTTGTATTTGGGATTTTTCTTGTTTCTTGAGATAGGTCTGGATTGCAATGTATTTTCCTCTCAGGACTGCCTTCGCTGCGTCCCAAAGCGTTTGGATTGTTGTATTTTCATTTTTGTTTGTTTCCATATATTTTTTAATTTCTTCTCTAATTGCCTGGTTGACCCACTCATTCGTTAGTAGGGTGTTCTTTAACCTCCATGCTTTTGGAGGTTTTCCAGACTTTTTCCTGTGGCTGATTTCAAGCTTCATAGCATTGTGGTCTGAAAGTATGCATGGTATGATTTCAATTCTTGTATACTTATGAAGGGCTGTTTTGTGACTCAGTGTGTGATCTATCTTGGAGAATGTTCCATGTGCACTCGAGAAGAAAGTATATTCTGTTGCTTTGGGATGCAGAGTTCTAAATAGATCTGTCAAGTCCATCGGATCCAATGTATCATTCAGGGCCCTTGTTTCTTTATTGACCGTGTGTCTAGATGATCTATCCATTTCTGTAAGTGGGGTGTTAAAGTCCCCTGCAATGACCACATTCTTATCAATAAGGTTGCTTATGTTTATGAGTCATTGTTTTATATATCTGGGGGCTCCGGTATTTGGCGCATAGACATTTATAATAGTTAGCTCTTCCTGATGGATAGACCCTGTGATTATTATATAATGCCCTTCTTCATCTCTTGTTACAGCCTTTAATTTAAAGTCTAGTTTTTCTGATATAAGTATGGCTACTCCAGCTTTCTTTTGGCTTCCAGTAGCATGATAAATAGTTCTCCATCCCCTCACTCTCAATCTAAAGGTGTCCTCAGATCTAAAATGAGTCTCTTGTAGACAGCAAATAGATGGGTCTTGTTTTTTTATCCATTCTGATACCCTATGTCTTTTAGTTGGCGCATTTAATCCATTTACATTCAGTGTTATTATAGAAAGATACGGGTTTAGAGTCATTGTGATGTCTGTATGTTTTATGCTTGTAGCGATGTCTCTGGTACTTTGTCTCACAGGATCCCCCTTAGGATCTCTTGTAGGGCTGGTTTCGTGGTGACAAATTCCTTCAGTTTTTGTTTGTTTGGGAGACCTTTATCTCTCCTTCTATTCTAAATGACAGACTTGCTGGATAAAGGATTCTCGGCTGCATATTTTTTCTGTTTAGCACACTGTAGATATCATGCCAAGCCTTTCTGGCCTGCCAAGTTTCAAAGGAGAGATCAGTCACAAGTCTTATAGGTCTCCCTTTATATGTGAGGGCACGTTTATCCCTT
Source organism: Panthera onca (assembly GCF_046562875.1). Lineage (NCBI taxonomy): Eukaryota > Metazoa > Chordata > Mammalia > Carnivora > Felidae > Panthera > Panthera onca. The sequence continues at coordinate 623,047 of NW_027675821.1, forward strand.
GCTGCTTTCAGAATTTTCTCTTTATCCTTGTATTTTGCCAGTTTCACTATGATATGTCGTGCAGAAGATCGATTCAAGTTACGTCTGAAGGGAGTTCTCTGTGCCTCTTGGATTTCAATGCCTTTTTCCTTCCCCAGTTCAGGGAAGTTCTCAGCTATAATTTGTTCAAGTACCCCTTCAGCACCTTTCCCTCTCTCTTCTTCCTCTGGGATACCAATTATGCGTATATTATTTCTTTTTAGTGTATCACTTAGTTCTCTAATTTTCCCCTCATACTCCTGGATTTTTTTATCTCTCTTTCTTTCAGCTTCCTCTTTCTCCATAACTTTATCTTCTAGTTCACCTATTCTCTCCTCTGCCTCTTCAAGCCGAGCCGTCGTGGTTTCCATTTTGTTTTGCATTTCGTTTAAAGCGTTTTTCAGCTCCTCGTGACTGTTCCTTAGTCCCTTGATCTCTGTGGCAAGAGATTCTCTGCTGTCCTGTATACTGTTTTCAAGCCCAGCGATTAATTTTATGACTGTTATTCTAAATTCACTTTCTGTTATATTATTTAAATCCTTTTTGATCAGTTCATTAGCTGTTGTTATTTCTGGAGATTCTTCTGAGGGGAATTCTTCCGTTTGGTCATTTTGGAGAGTCCCTGGCGTGGTGAGGACCTGCAGGGCACTTCCCCTGTGCTGTGGTGTATAACTGGAGTTGGTGGGCGGGGCCACAGTCCACCCTGATGTCTGCCCCCAGCCCACCGCTGGGGCCACAGTCAGACTGGTGTGTGCCTTCTCTTCCCCTCTCCTAGGGGCGGGATTCACTGTGGGGTGGCGTGGCCCATCTGGGCTACTTGCACACTGCCAGGCTTGTGTTGCTGGGGATCTGGCATATTAGCTGGGGTGGGTAGGCAAGGTGCACGGGGGCTGGAGGGGCAGGCTTAGCTCGCTTCTCCTTAGGTGATCCACTTCAGGAGGGGCCCTGTGGCAGCGGAAGGGAGTCAGATCCGCTGCCGGAGGTTTGGCTCCGCAGAAGCACAGAGTTGGGTGTTTGCGCTGCGCGAGCAAGTTCCCCGGCAGGAACTGGTTCCCTTTGGGATTTTGGCTGGGGGATGGGCGGGGGAGATGGCGCTGGCGAGCGCCTTTGTTCCCCGCCAAGCTGAGCTCTGCCGTCCGGGGGCTCAGCAGCTCTCCCTCCCTTTGTCCTCCAGCCTTCCCGCTTTCTGAGCAGAGCTGTTAACTTCTGACCTCCCAGACGCTAAGTCGCGCTTGCTGTCGGAACACAGTCCGTCCGGCCCCTCCGCTTTTGCCAGCCAGACTCGGGGGCTCTGCTTGGCTGGCGAGCCGCCCCTCCACCCCAGCTCCCTCCCGCCAGTCCGTGGAGCGCGCCCCGCCTTGCCGCCCTTCCTACCCTCTTCCGTGGGCCTCTCGTCTGCGCTTGGCTCCGGAGACTCCGTTCTGCTAATCCTCTGGCGGTTTTCTGGGTTCTTTAGGCAGGTGTAGGCGGAATCTAAGTGATCAGCAGGACGCGCGGTGAGCCCAGCATCCTCCTACGCCGCCATCTTCCGGAACCTTCTATTTCTGGGTTTTCTATTCTGTTACATTGATCTATGTGTCTTTTTGTGCCAGTACCATACTGTTTTGATTACTACGGCTTTGTAATATAACCTGAAGTCCAGAATTGTGATACCTCCAGCTTTGCTTTTCTTTTTCAAAATTGCTTTGGCTATTTGGGGTCTCTTGTGGTTCCATATAAATTTTAGGGTTTTTTTCTAGTTAAAAAATGTGTTGGTATTTTGATAAGGATTACAATAATGTACAGGTTGCTTTGGGTAGTATAAACATTTTAAGAATATTTGTTCTCTCAATCCATGAGCATGGAATGTCTTTTCATTCATTTGTGTTTTCTTCAATTTCTTTCATCAGTGTTTTACAGTTTTCAGAGTAGAGGTCTTTCACCTCTTTGATTAGGTTTATTCCTAGGTATTTTGTTATTTTTGGTGTAGTTGTAAATGGGATTGTTTTCTTCATTTTTCTTTCTACTACTTAATCATTAGTGTATAGAAATACAACAGATTTCTGAATATTGATTTGTATCCTGTGACTTTACTGAATTCATTTATCAGTTGTAGTAGTTTTTGGTGAAGTCTTTAGGGTTTTCTTTTTTATTAGTATGTTTTATTTAAACTTTAACAGTTCCCCCTCCCTTTTTTCTTGCCATTCATTTATTAAAGAAACTGGGTCATCTGTTCTAATATTTCTTACATTCTAGATTTCATTGATTATATCTCCAGGGTGTTCCTCAAATTTTTTTAAGTGTTTTATTTATTGTTGAGAGAGAGAGAGAGAGAGAGAGAGAGAGAGACAGCACAAGTGGGGCAGGAGCAGAGAGAGTGGGAGACACAGGCTCCGAAGCAGGCTCCAGGCTCCAGGCTCCAAGCTGTGAGCACAGAGCCTGATGTGGGGCTTGAACCCATGAACTGTGAGATCATGACCTGATCCAAAGTCAGACACTCAATCAACTGAGCCACACAGGCAGCCCTCCAGGGAGTTCTTTAAATGTTCCTCTACCACCTACACATTCTGTACACTAGGCAGACCTAAACACTTGATTAGATTTCAGGTTTGCTTTTTTTCCCCAGAAAGAATATTTACACCTAGTATCATGTGCTTCATATTGCATCACATGAGGAAGTGCATTAGCTTATATCTCTTTCTTTTTTTTTTGTTTTTTGTTTTTGTTTGTTTTTTTGTTTTGTTTTTTTTTTTTTTTTTTGTATCTCTTTCTATATGATGTGAAAATCTACATCTGGACTCTGATGATGTCATTCTGATCCCATCCATCATAATATTCTCTGTCAGCCTTTTACCTAATTAATAGTTTTTAGCAGCTATTGATAATCACTACTTAAACCCATTATTTCACTTGGAGTTGCAAAATGGTAAAAATTCTTCATTCTTCCTGCATTTATTAACTAAAATACTTCTGAAAGAATTCTCTCACTAGTTATTTGGATTTTTACTTTTTAAAAATCTGAAATCTGAATCACTTACATCTTCAACTTAAGAACAATGACTTAATTATTAGATTTATACAAAAAGAAATCAATGTTCAGTCTACAAATTTAGAAAAATATACAACTGTTTGGGTAACAACAAACATCCATATACTGGTATTGCAAAGCTCTTATTACAAGAATAATTCCTATTCTAGTTCAAAGACTTTTTCAACAAGAAGACTATATGACAATCTTGTAATTTAGAAGTAACTATGTATCATAGTCTCTTGGGCACCTGGCTGGCTCAGCGGGCTAAGCGTCTGACCCTTGATTTTGGCTCAGGTCATGATCTCAGGATTCAGGAGTTCAAGCCCCATCTCAGGCTCCGTGCTGATGGTGCAGAGCCTGCCTGGGATTCTCTCTCCCTCTCTCTCTGCCCATTTCCCACTTGCTCTTTCTCTCTCTCAAAATAAATAACTTTAAAAAAAAAAGAATCTCTGTACATCAACAGATGAAGTAAAGATAAGCACCTGTGGCAAATGCTATGTGGATATCTCTGAATCAAGAACAATATCTGCTAGTAATGAAAAGACTGCAGACCCTGGCCACCCCCATCCAAAAAAAAAAAAAAAAAAAAAAAAGTTGTTCAAAAGAGTGTCTGGAGATTTTGAACAAATCCAGACAAGCATGAAGAAGCGTGTCTGGAGCTGAGCCATGGTGAGGAGTATAGATAAGACTTGTCTACAGAAACATAGAGGGTAATAGTCAGACAACAGGTGCTCTGCTCTCTTAAGACTACAAAAAGAGGCAGCTCAAAATTAGCTTGCACACTGTCTTTCCTGGGGTCTCCTCAGCAATGAAAAACTACAAGGCTCCGGGGTTTTCTATATAGAGTATCATGTCATTTGCAAATAGTGAGTTTTACTTCTTCCTTACCAATTTGGATGCCTTTTATTTCTTTATGTTGTCTAATTGCTGTGGCTATGACTTCCAGTACTATGTTGAATAAAAGTGGTGAGAATGGACATCCTTGTCTTTGTTAGCCATGGATTTTTCATATGTGACCTTTATTATGTTGAGGTGTGTTCCCTCTAAAACTACTTTGTTGAGGGCTTGTGTCATGAATGGATGTTGTACTTTATCAAATTCTTTTTCTGCATCTAGTGAGATGATCATATGGTTTTTATCCTTTCGTTTGTTGATGTGATGTATGACGTTGATTGATTTGCGAATACTGAACCACCCTTACATCCTAGGAATAAATCCCACTTGATCATGGTGAATGATTTTTTAAAAGTATTGTTGGGTTCTGTTTGCTAGTATTTTGTTCAAGATTTTTGCATCTATGTTTATCAGAAATATTGGCAGTGGTGTCTTTATCCGGTTTTAGTATCAAGGTGATACTCACCTAATAAAATGAATTTGGAATTTTTCCTTCTTCTATTTTTGGAATAGTTGGAGTAGAATAGGCATTAACTATTCTTTAAATGTTTGATAAGATTCACCTGTGAAGCCATCTGATCCTGGTCTCTTGTTTGTTGAGAGTTTTTTAGTTACTGATTTAATCTCCTTGCTGGTAATCATTCACTTCAAATTTTCTATTTCCTCCTGCTTCCATTTTGGTAGGTTATATATTTCTAGGAATTTATCCATTTCTTTTCAGTTGTCTAATTTGTCGGTGTATAGTTTTTTCTAATATTCTCTTATAATTGTATTTATGTGGTGGTGTTTGTTATTTCTCTTCTTTCACTGGTGATTTTGTTTGTTTGAGTCCTTTCTCTCTCTCTCTCTCTCTCTCTCTCTCTCTCTCTCTCTTTTGATGATGAGTCTGGCTAGTTTATCAATTTTGCTGATCTTTTAAAAGAACCAGCTCCTAAAAATCTATAAAGAACTTATCAAACTCAACTTATCAACTCAGTGAAGAAATGGGCAAAAGACATGAACAGATACTTACCCAATGAAGACATGGCTTCCAATGAAGATGGCTAACAGACACATGAAAAGATGCTCAACATCACTTATCATCACAGAAATACAAATCAAAATCACACTGAGATACCACCTCACGCCTGTCAGAATGGCTAACATTAACAATTCAGGAAACAACAGATGTTAGTGACATTGCAGAGAAAGGGGAACACTTTTGTGCTGTCGGTGGGAATGCAAACTTGTGCAGCCACTTTGGAAAACAGTGTAGAGTTTGCTCAAAAAATTAAAAATAGAACTACCCTATGATCCAACTGCACTACTAGGTATTTACCAAAAGGATACAAAAATGCTGATTCAAAGGGGCACGTGCACCCCAATGTTTTTAGCAGTACTGTCAACAATAGCCAAATTATGGAAAGAGCCCAAAGGTCCAGCGACTGATGAATAGATAAAGAAAATGCAAAATATATATGCAATGGAATACTATTCAGCAATCAAAAAGAATGATATTCTGCCACTTGCAACAACGTGGGTGGAGATACAGTGTATTATACTAAGGAAAATAAGTCAGAGAAAGATAAATATCATAGGATTTCACTCATATGTGGAATCTAAGACACAAAGCATGTGAACATAGGGGAAGGGAAGGAAAAAATAAGATAGAAACAGAGAGGGAGGCAAATCATAAAAAGATTCTTTTAAAAAAAAGTTTTTATTGTTTATTTATTTTTGAGAGAGAGAAAGACAGAATGTGAGCAGGGGAGGGGCAGAAAGAGAGGGAGACACAGAATCTGAAGCAGACTCCAGGCTCTGAGCTGTCAGCACAGAGCCGGACATGGGTGAACCCATGGACCTTGAGATCATGACCTGAGCTGAAGTCAGACACTTAACCACCACCCAGGTGCCCCCATAAAAGATTCTTAAGAGAGCGGGAAGCAAAGCATAAAAGACTCTTAATGGCAGAAAACAAAATGAGGGTTGATGGAGGGAGGTGGGCAGGGGATGGGCTAAATGGGTGATGGGCATTAAGGAGGGCACTTGTTGGGATGAGCACTGAGAGTAATATGTAAGTGATGAATCACTAAATTCCACTCCTGAAACCATTATTACATTATATGTTAACTAACTTGGATTTAAATAAAGTTTTTTTAAAAATTAAGGGGCACCTGGATGGCTCAGTTCATACGGCATCTGACTTCAACTAAGGTCATGATCTCACAGTTTGTGAGTTCGAGCCCCACATCAGACTCTCTGCTGTCAGCACAGAGCCCACTTTGGATCCTCTGTCCCCCTCTCTCTCTGCCCTTCCTCCATTCATTCTCTCTCTCTCTCAAAATAAATAAATCAACTTAAAATCTTAAAAATAAATAAATACAACTTTAAAAATTAAAAAAAAAATTAATATGAAATTTATTGTCAAATTGGTTTCCATACAACACCCAGTGCTCATCCCAAAAGGTGCCCTCCTCAATACCCATCACCCACCCTACCCTCCCTCCCACCCCCCATCAACCCTCAGTTTGTTCTCAGTTTTTAACAGTCTCTTATGCTTTGGCTCTCTCCCACTCTAACCTCTTTTTTTTTTTTTTCCTTCCCCTCCCCGATGGGTTTCTGTTAAGTCTCTCAGGATCCACATAAGAGTGAAACCATATGGTATCTGTCTTTCTCTGTATGGCTTATTTCACTTAGCATCACACTCTCCAGTTCCATCCACGTTGCTACAAAGGGCCATATTTCATTCTTTCTCATTGCCACGTAGTATTCCATTGTGTATATAAACCACAATTTCTTTCTCCATTCATCAGTTGATGGACATTTAGGCTCTTTCCATAATTTGGCTATTGTTGAGAGTGCTGCTATCAACATTGGGGTACAAGTGCCCCTATGCATCAGTACTCCTGTATCCCTTGGGTAAATTCCTAGCAGTGCTAGTGCTGGGTCATAGGGTAGGTCTATTTTTAATTTTCTGAGGAACCTCCACACTGCTTTCCAGAGCGGCTGCACCAATTTGCATTCCCACCAACAGTGCAAGAGGGTTCCCGTTTCTCCACATCCTCTCCAGCATCTATAGTCTCCTGATTTCTTCATTTTGGCCACTCTGACTGGCGTGAGGTGATATCCGAGTGTGGTTTTGATTTGTATTTCCCTGATAAGGAGCGACGTTGAACATCTTTTCATGTGCCTGTTGGCCATCCGGATGTCTTCTTTAGAGAAGTGTCTATTCATGTTTTCTGCCCATTTCTTCACTGGGTTATTTGTTTTTCGGGTGTGGAGTTTGGTGAGCTCTTTATAGATTTTGGATACTAGCCCTTTGTCCGATATGTCATTTGCACATATCTTTTCCCATTCCGTTGGTTGCCTTTTAGTTTTGTTGGTTGTTTCCTTTGCTGTGCAGAAGCTTTTTATCTTCATAAGGCCCCAGTAGTTCACTTTTGCTTTTAATTCCCTTGCCTTTGGGGATTTGTCGAGTAAGAGATTGCTACGGCTGAGGTCAGAGAGGTCTTTTCCTGCTTTCTCCTCTAGGGTTTTGGTGGTTTCCTGTCTCACATTCAGGTCCTTTATCCATTTTGAGTTTATTTTTGTGAATGGTGTGAGAAAGTGGTCTAGTTTCAACCTTCTGCATGTTGCTGTCCAGTTCTCCCAGCACCATTTGTTAAAGAGACTGTCTTTTTTCCATTGGATGTTCTTTCCTGCTTTGTCAAAGATGAGTTGGCCATACGTTTGTGGGTCTAGTTCTGGGGTCTCTATTCTATTCCATTGGTCTAGGTGTCTGTTTTTGTGCCATGAATATGATTCTTATATTAGGGTCAGCTATATTTTTGTGAACCTTGAAAGTGGTCAGGCTATTGAATAGCATCGATTGTGTTCTCTATTGAGTTCTACGATGGTGTGAATGTTACAGGCTGTGCTCCAAGGGAATTTTATAATTAGTAACGAGTCCCCAAACAATTGCCCCCCCCCACCCCACCCTCGCCGCTTCACAGTCTTGCAGGCTTAGAGACTGAGAAATCCTAGCTAAGTTTCAGAGGCCTTATTTGCCCATAAGAGTTGACCCTGGATTGGTCTCAGGCTTCCAGCCTGGACAGCTCTTGCAGTGAAAGTTGACTTCCCTGGTCATCAGGTAGAATCTCCATTAGCTGTCAATTCTGAGTAACAACCTTTAAGAACCAAACTAAACCTTTGGGTTGCTGACCTCTCCCTAACATGCTATGGTATCCCTTGTACACGATCAAAATGTTGTAGCTGTACTTTGCCTTAAGGGGAATTGTATTGTCTATAAGGGACATGGGCCATTTCTGCCAATAAACTGTCCAAGCGCATTCTCTCCCTCCCCCTCCCCCTCCCCCTCCCTCCAAAGCATTGTTCATCGTATCTGGTGGGATTTTGTTTCCGGGGAGTAGACACTTGCCTTGTTTCTAACATGAAGTATCAGCTATAGTCCATGGTCTCTATTCCAGAACTCACACTGACCTCTACCTAATGCCTTACTGTCTAGTCATCTGATTTTGAACATTGTTGTTTCCATAGTTTTAACTTCCTGTGTCATTATTCCTTAGTTCCTATCTCTTAAGATGATAGCGTTTTTGAACCACACAGTTGTTAACTTCATGTGTATTTTTTCACACATAGTTATGATTAAAAACTGAAGTGTGAGATGAGAAAACTTCTAGGGAAATGCTTTTATTTTCTGCTTTTATAAATAAAAAGAATGTCTAGTTATTGGGTGCTATCATTGTATACAGCTAGTTTTAGAACAAGGAAAATTCTGAATTGATCTTGTTAACTTTATTTTTTAAATGTTGATTTTTGAGAGAGTAAGCAGGGGAGAGGCGGAGAGAGGGGGACAGAGGATCTGAAGTGGGCTCTAGTGCTTACAGCAGAGACCCCAGTATGGGGCTTGAACTCATGAACCATGAGATCATGACCTAAGCTGAAGTCAGACGCTTAACTGACTGAGCCATCCAGGCGCCCTCTTTTTTTTTTTTTTTTTTTTCCAATCCTTATTCACTTTATTTCAGAAAGTGGTAAAATAGCTGTGGAATACAGACCCTGTGAAGAGATCACAGATGCCAGTACTGCAGACGAGCTGCAGGATTTAATTCAAGTATGTGGAGATTAAAGTTCAAGGGTGACATAGCCACTGTAGCCATAATGTAAAGCAACCAGCAGAATTTGGAAGACTTTGGCATTAGCTCTATCATCCTTTGGGAAATGTGAAACTCAAAAACTGCTTTTGACTGCAGGGGATTTCTGGGGCTTTTCCTGAAGTCCTGACCCTTGGCTCTGACCCCTTATTTGAAATTTGGAGAGCAAATTTCATCAGAGCACTGCCACAGTTGTGGACATAGGAGAGGACACAAGCCTTTTAGAGCTCCCCTCAAACAGAATCTCAAGGATTTGGGAACAGAGTAACTATGGCCTTAAATGTGATTATACTACAGCGTTTGAAACCATTATGCCATTCAAATAGGATGTATCACCCAGATGTCGGCATCTCATATATATCTTGCGTGAATATCTTGCTGAAGAACTTTTCTGTAAATCACTCACATGGATGTCCTGAATTAGGGATGAAGTTGCCGAAATAATTTCTAAAAAAAATTTTTTTTTTACATTTATTTATTTTTGAGACAGAGAGAGACAGAGCATGAACGGGGGAGGGTCAGAGAGAGAGGGAGACACAGAATCTGAAACAGGCTCCAGGCTCTGAGCTGTCAGCACAGAGCCCGACGCGGGGCTCGAACTCACGGACCACGAGATCATGACCTGAGCCGGAGTCAGCCGCCCAACCGACTGAGCCACCCAGGCGCCCCGCCAAAATAATTTCTAAAAGAAAATAGTAATGTGCCACATACAGAATGTTAAAAAAAAAAAAAAAAAAGCAAAAATGTGTTTCAGGTCATTGAGAGCTTAATTTGGGGCTAGATTCGTGAATTTTTTTTTTTTCGATTTTTTTTTTTAATGTTTATTTATTTTTGAGAGTGAGAAAGAGCGTGAGCTGGGGAGGGGCAGAGAGAGAGGGAGACGCAGAATCTGAAGCAGGCTCCAGGCTCGGAGCTGTCAGCACAGAGCCCGGCGCGGGGCTCGAACTCACAGACTGCGAGATCATGACCTGAGCCGAAATCAGGCACTCAGCCAGCTGAGCCACCCAGCCGCCCCTCGATTTCTGAATATTTCACTCACCCCACAGTTGCAAAGTTTGTTTTGAAGGGAAGAGAGTGGAGAAAGAGAAGATGGTTACTTTCTGAAAAAGCACTGGAAGATTTTTCGTGCAAAATAATAATGTTAATTGAATCTAAATCAAACCAGTCGAGGAAACTTCAGACGTTTCCAAGTTTAGGCTTTGAGAAGTCTCGCTTCCTGGGGTGCCTGGGTGGCTCCATAGGTTGAGCATCCGACTCTTGATTTTGGCTCAGGTCACGATCCCAGAGTTTGTGGGGTCAGCCCCACGTCGGGCTCTGTGCTGAGCGTGGAGCCTACTTGGGATTCTCTCTGTCTCTCCCTCTGTCCCTCTCCTCCGCTCACGCTTTCTCTCTCTCAGGAAAAAAAAAAATTAAAAAAAAAAAGTCTAGCTTCCTGAAAAAGGTGAAAAGATGAGAAAAAGATTCAGCATTGATGCTAAAGATTTCAGAAACCTGATTATAGCAACAGATCCATTCCTGCATGAGGCCAGTCTTGGAATCAGTTCCATATAAAAACTATTCCTGTGTGCTAGACATTGGGATTAAGATAAAAACCCCCTCTCTCTTGCATTTTACATGCTAGAGGTTGTGCCAGACCATAAGCAAGGACTAAAAATACATTAGAAAAGGGGCTGTGAAGGAAGTAAACTGAGTGCTAGTTGCAGTATTTCAAGAAAATTGTTTAACACGCTGACTATAACATCCTAAGTGCCTTCTCCATGTGGGCGCACAGAGTGGACCTCTGAAAAGTGGCCTTGTTACTTTTTCTAGATCAATGGCTATGTCCAGTCAAGATGAGATGGGGGAAGTTTTCCCACCCAGTGTAAATAAAGGGCTAGAATTGGTTTCCGGCCCTCTTTCCCAGAATGAATTGCTTAGCACTCCCCCCAAACTCCTCCTACAGACATTTAGGGGCCATCGCAGATTCAGTGGTAGGCCCCCATCTAACAGAGTGGTGAATTAATAATCAGCCATGGGTATTGAGAATTTAGAGGAAATGGCAACATTTTAGAATATCTGACTGTGAAGTGTGTTCTCCTCCCCATCGCCCTAACTGGTGCTTATTTTGCAGGTCAGCTACTTTTCTTGGAAGCAGTATGGCCAGGGGGAGGAAGAACGTCTCTCGGATTTAAGCTTTGAAGAGCAAGAGTTCAAATTGCTAGAGCTGGACTAGCATTTTTTAATTTCCCAGGATGCCAGGTCCTGTGGCTTCCTTGGAAGCTCTGCTCCACTCCCCCACCCTTCCACCCCTCAGAGCTGCGGGAGTGCGGGGCCACCCAGATCTGAGTCCAAGTACTACCTTGCTGTGAGCAGCCCCGGGCAGGGGAGGGGGGGGGAGGGGGGAGGGGGGGAGTGGGGGGGAGTGGTGGCCTTTGCAGGGTGGAGGGAGGCCTGGGCCCCAAGTGATTCTGGGAAAAGGGCCCGCTCTGCTGGTGCGGAGCCCATCTCCAGGGAGCTAATAAAGGTGGTGTAAATAAAGATGTCATAAATAAAGGGTGGGACGTGGGCGGGGAGGGCGCACAGTTGCTAACTGCGCGCGCGCATCACGGGGCTGCCATAATGGTTTGGCTCCCGCTCAGGGCCCAGCGCCAGTACCCCACTCGCCTGGGTCGCTGCACCCCGGAGCCTCCGCGTGTCATGTCCCGGCTGCGCCTGTTGGCCCCACTGCTTCTCTTTATGTGGCAACCGTTGTGGCTGCTGGTCCAGGCAGCTCAGCCTCCGGAGTGGGCCCTGGACCCTGCCCAGCTGACTTCCGACCCCCTGGAGGCGGCTGAGCCCTGGTCTTCTCGCTCCTCTGATCCCCCGCCCGAATCGCCCCAGGCACTTACACGCCCAGCTGAGCCGGGGGGCTTTAATTACCCGGGGTCCTCTGCTCCAGCCCAGATGTTGGCCCCGCCTAAGGAGTTGACCGAGACTTTGGTTCCATTCCTGGACACGGATTCGTTTGGTGAGCTACCCCCAGGGCCAGATGAGGATCTGAATGACCAGCTAACCCAGCATCAAAGGCTCCCAGAGGTGGTTCCAGTGCCAGGTTGGGATCAGAATCAGACCATAGCTCCGCCTCCTCAACTCAAAAGTAAGACTAAAACTGTAGGTTTAGATCAGGCCGAAGATCACCAGTCATTTGAAATACTTGTTCCATCTCTGGATAGTCAGAGTTCAAAGCCAACAAAGTTTATTGTTTCACCCCTAAACCTGAAGAAAGATCTAGCTCAGCATCGAAGGCTTGCCAAAGTTGTTAGAACTCCAAACCAATTTGCAAATAAAGAGCACCTACAACAACAGCTGCAGGATGATTATTTAGATTCCAATATGGGTCTCCTGTATCCTGAGGAGAACCTACCTATGGGTTTCCCAGGGGGACCAGATCAACTTCCAAACTTCTCTGAGGAGGCTGAAATTTCTCCACCCTTGCAGAAGACCCCAAATCATCTAGAGTCCCCTGAGGAAGCTGAATCTTTTTTGCCCCAAGGGGAGGCTCAGGCTCAGCATCCAGAGCCCTCTGAAGAGACAGAAACATCTCTACTTGAGCAGGAGGCTCCATCTCAGCATCCAGAGTCCCTTAAGGATGGAAATTCAGCAAACCCACAAGAGGCCCCAGCTGAGCCTTCAAGTACCCCTGAAGAGGTCGAACCTTCTTCAGTCCAGCAGGAAGCCTCAGCTCATCCTACAGAGGCCCCCGAGGAAGTGGAACCTTCTCCAACCCCCCAGGAGGCCCCTGCTCAGCCTCCAGAGCCATCTAAGGACATCATATCTCAACTGTTAGCACATCATGAAGTAAATGTGCTATCTCCAAGTCAGAGTGAAGCTCAGAAGCCAAGCTTCCCCAATGTCACTGTTAAACCTCTGGATCTTACCATAACTCTAACTCAGCCTGCGGAGCACCCTGAGGAGGCTGGACCTACCCCAGTCCAGCAGGAGGCCCCTGCTCAGCGTGCAGAGCGCCTCGAGGAGGTTGAACCTACCCCAGTCCAGCAGGAGGCCCCTCCTCAGCCTGCAGAGCGCCTCGAGGAGGTTGAACCTACCCCAGTCCAGCAGGAGGCCCCAACTCTAGTTCCAGAGTTCCCTATCGAGTATTTAACTCAACTTGCAGTAAGTGATGAGGTGACATCTCTACCTCTAGGTCAGTATCCAGATTATTTAATGTTTCCCAGGGTTATAGGTAAGCCTTTAGATGTGGAATTTACCACAACTCCAGGGCCTGATAAAGGTGTTGAATCTTCTATAGCCCAGCAAGAGGCCCCACCTCAGCCTCTTGAACATACTGAGGAAGCAGAACTTTCTCTAACCCAGCAAGAGACCTCGGGTAAGCCTCCAGAGGAGGTTGAGCCTTCAAGTGAGCAGGAGACCCCAGGTCAGCCTTCCGAGCCTCCTGGGGTGATTGATCCTTCTCTAAGGCAGCAGGAGACCCCAGCTCAGCCTTCAGTGCCTCCTGAGGAAGGTAAGCCTTCTCTAAGCAAACAGGAACCCCCAGCTCAGCTTCCAGACCGTTTTGGAGAAGCTGAACTTTCTCCAACCCAGGAGGAGGCCTTAGCTCAGCTTGCAGAGCTCCTTAATGAGGCAGAATCTTCAACCCAGCAGGAGACTCCAGCTCAGTCTCCAGGGGAGATAGAATCTTCTGCAACCCTGCAAGAGCAACCAGCTCAGCCTCCAGAGCTGCCTTCCAGGGAGGTGGAACCTTCTCCAACCCAGCAGGAGCACCCAGCTCAACCTCTATGGCATCATAAGATGACAGTTTCACCTCCAGGTCACTACCATGATCAACATTTAAACCTGCCCAATGTCAGTGTGAAACCTCCAGATGTGCAGCTTACCATGACTGCAGAACCCACTACAGAGGTGGGACCTTCTGCAGTTCGGCACGAGACTATAGCTCAGCCCTCAGTGCCTCTTAATGTGGAACCTTTTGAAACCCAGCATGAAGCCCCAACTCTGCCTCCACAGTCCCCTGAGGTTGAATCTTTGCCAGTCCAACAGGAGACTCCAACGCAATCTCCAGAATCTACCACACAGGAGAAACTTCCAACACAGCAGGAGACCCCAGTTCAGTATCCAGAATATCCTGGAGAAGTTGAACCTTCTACAACCCAGCAGGAGGCCCTAGCTCAGCAATCACAGGCCCCTGAGGAGGGTGAATCATCCTCAACCCAGGAGGAGGCCCCGACTCAGCTTCCAGAGGCCCAGGAAGAGGGTGAACCTTCCCCTCTCCAGGAGGAGGGCCAGGGTCAGCACCCACAGGCCTCCGAGGGGAGTGAACCACCTACAACCCAGGAGGAGTCCCCAGCTCAGCATCCACAGACCCCTGAGGAGGTTGAATCTTCAACCCAGCAGGTGGCCCCAGCTCAGTTTCCAGTCCTCCAGGAGTCCCCAGCTATATCCCCTGAGCCCCCTAAGGAGGTGGAACCTTCTCCCACACCTCAGGAGCCCCCAGCTCAGCCTTCAGAGCCCGGTAATGAGGCAGAATCTTTTCCAACTCAGCAGGGAGCCCCAGTTGTATCCCCTGAGCCCCCTAAGGAGGTAGAACCTTCCACACAGCAGGAGGCCCCACCTCAGCCTTCAGACCCTCCTGAGAAGGTGGAACCATCTCCAGTCCAGCAGGAAACCCTATCTCTACCTCTCGAGCCACTTAAGGAGATAGAACCTTCTCTAACACAACAGGAGGTACAAGCTCAGCCTTCAGAGGCCCCTGAGAAGGTAGAACCATCTCCAATTCTGCAGCAGTCTCCAACTCAACCTCCGGAGCCCTCTAAGGAGGCAGAAACTCCTCCAGCCCAGCAGGAGGCCCCAGTTCAGCCTCCAGAGCCACCTGAGGAGGTTGTAGCACAACCTCCAGTCCATAATGAGGTGACAGTTCCACCTCTAGGACAAGAGCAAGCTCAGCATCCAAACTTGCCCAATGTTACTGTTCAGCCTGCTGACCTGGAGCTTACTGTAACTCCAGAACCTACTGTGGAGGCTGAGCAGTCTACAATCATGCAGCAGACTCTAGCTCCTCCAGAGGACACTGAGGTGACACCTCCACATCCAGAGCAGGTCCAGGCTCAGCATCCAAATTTGACTGAAGTCAGAGTTCAGCCTTTAGACCTGGAACTGACCATAACTCCAGAACCCACTACAGAGGTTGAAACTTCAACCACGCAAGAGATCCCAGGTCACCCTTCAGAGCCACCTAAGGAGGTTGTAGTTCAGCCTCCACTGTTTCAGGAGGTGACAGTTCCAACTCCAGGTCTGGATCAAGCTCGTCATCCATCGTCACCTAATGTAACAGTTCAGCCTTTGGACTTGGTGCTTACTGTAACTACAGAACCCACTACGGATGTTAAACATTCCTCAGCCCTGCAGCAAACTACCGCTCCTCCAAAGGACCTTGAGGTGACATTTCCACATTCAGAGCACATTCAGCATCCAACCTTAACTAAAGTCACAGTTAAACCTTTGGACCCAGGGCTTACCGTAACTCCAGAATCCACTACAGAGACTGAACCTTCTCTAACCATGCAAGAGACCCCAACCCAGCCTCCAGAGCCACCCAAGGAGGTTGTTCAGTATCCGTCCCAACAGGAAGTGACAGTTCCTACTCCAAGTAAGGATCAAGGTCAGCAACCAACATTGCCCAGTGTCACAGCTCATCGTGTGGACTTGGGGCTTACCATAACTCCAGAACCTACTACAGAGGCTGAACATTCTACACCCGTGAAGGAGACTACAGCTCCTCCTCCAAAGGACCTTGAGGTGACACTTGCACATCCAGAGCAGGTTCAGAGTCAGCATCCAAACCTGACTGAAGTCACAGTTCCACCTATGGACCTGGAACTTACTGTAACTGCAGGATCCAGTGTGGAGACTGAACCTTCTCCAACCATGCGAGACACCCCAACTCAGCCTCCAGAGCCACCTAAGGAGGTTGTAGTTCAATATCCATTCCAGCAGGAAGTGACAGTTCCAACTCCAAGTAAGGATCAAGGTCAGCATCCAGCATCACCCATCATCCCATTTCGTCATGTGGAGCTTACTATAACTCCAGAACCTATTACAGAGGCTGAACATTCGACAACCCTGAAGAAGACTACAACTCCTCCCCCAAAGGACCTTGAAGTGACACTTGCACATCCAAAACAGGTTCAGAGTCAACATCGAAACCTGACTGAAGTCACGGTTCCACCTATGGACCTAGAAATTCCTGTAAGTCAGCAACCAGAGTCATTTGAGACAGGTTTTCCTCCAACAACTGAACATCCTGTGGTGCATTTTGTAAAGTATACCTCAGAAAAGGCATACACAACTTTAACTTGGCAACCAGAACAGAATGCCACCACAGACCTCAAAATATGTGAGCGCTGTACCTGCAAAGAGGAGACACTGTCGTGTGTTGGTCTCAGCCCACAGCAGAGGCTCCGCAGAGTGCCCGTGCTGGAGCCCGACACCTACAACGGCACCTTCACCATCTTGTAAGAATCGCCTTTACTTGTTTGTTCTCTGCCTCCTGCTTGACATGGCAGTCTCTTCCTCAATGTCGTCCTGGGCCTTCCTCATCTCCCCAACCACGTTGACTGACTTTCTGTTTTTACCTTTTCTTTGTCAACTATCCCTTATCTTCATTTTCCTTTTTACTACTGTTCGCCCTTCTGCAATCTTTTACTTGTAATTGTCCTTATTCTTTTTCCTTATCCAATTTTTAGCCCCATTATTTCATTCCTTAACCTCTACTCTCCCATTTTTGCTCCATCCTCTATAATAGGATACAACAGAGTAGTGAAGAGTAGAGATTCTGGAACTAGATTGCCTGCGTTTGGGCCGAGGTCTGTCATCTATTAGCTTTGTGACTCAGTTTCCTTTTCTGTGAAATGGAAATTATGATAGTTACCATCTCATGGGATTATGGTGAGATCTAGATGAGGTAATACATATGAAGCACTTGGATCAGTGCCTGGCGAAATATGAGTGTTAGCTGTTATTATTTTGATTCCCCAGACCTCATCTTTGACGCCCGGCCTTCCACATACAGTACTCAGTTTGGGCCCAACCCAAGAGTAAGTACTATGGGCGCCACACTAGGATGAAATCGTCTTCAGAACATGAAATGACAGGTGGGAAGAAAGGAAATGGTCATAAAAAGGGAGGTGGCATGTAATTAAGTACTAAAAGAGGTACCATGGGTGTTGGAATTCAGCAGACTCTGTAATCAGCGGAGTATGGAGGTCAGGGAGAGCTGCATGGATAAGCTAACACTTTAGCTGAGACTTAAAGAGTGGCTCTGATGTGTTAAATAGAGAAAAAATGGGTATAAGTCTAGGCAAAGGCACGGCTGCAGGAATGATCAGGAATTAAGAATTAGGTTAAGCAGTTAAAGATCCAATTACGAGAAACCTTGACTATCAGCTAGAGAGGTTTGAACGTTAGATTCTGAGTTATAGAGAGCCATTGAAAGTTTTCAAGCATGAGATATACAGAACGCTGAAACAGGATTATTTTCAGTTCCCCATATAGGCCGATCTGGAGAGGAGAGCTTGATCCAGCGAGACCAGATAGAATGTTCTAACAAAACCTGGGAATAAAGTAACAAGGGGCCGACTCAGAGTGGCTGAAAAGAGTAGAAAGAAAAGCCTTGAGAGCACTGCAAAGGAGGAAGTGACAAGATAGACTAACTGATGACAGTCGCGGGTGGGGTGTGCACGGGAAAGAGAAAACTCAGATATTACTCTGAAACTTCTGTCCCAGATAAGGAGAATGATGGAAGTTGAGGCATCTTTTACCAGGGAACACAGAGCAACCAGAAGGCTTCAGGTTGACTGGAAATGTCCACCAGGCACATGGGCAGATGGGTATCTGTTTTGAATTTATTCCTGACTCCCCTGAAAAAAATGTGTATATAAACTGACCAGGTAAGCTGTTGCTGAGGGAAGAGGACAAAACTAAAGGTAAAGATTCAAAGTCATACGCAGAGTTAGCGGTTGAAACTGAACCTCAGGCATTTAATAGCTTCTCTTAAACATGTGTAATTCATGGATACATGAATTATCATGGATACTTTTTTTTGTTTTTAATGTCACAGGTATAGAGGATAAAACGTGAAAATCCCACCCCACCCTCCCTACCACTCATAAGATAACTCCTGTCACCTTTTTGGTGTGTGTCCTTCCTTCCCATCTCTTTCCTTTGCATTTTTTCCTAATTTCCTAATGAGGGGATACTTTTTAATTCCTTGCCCAGTGATTTGTTGCTTTTCCCTATACAATATGTCTAAGAAATCTTTCCATGTTAGTTATTCTAATTTCTAACTTCCCTTATCCTTCTAACACCTAGAGAGGTTTCAGTAGAGGGCTTCTTTACATTTGTTTGCTGATAATGGTAAATTTTTTACCATTTTTTTCGTTGAATTATTATTTTCTCATTGATTTGTGGAAGGAACCATTTTAGACACATAAGTGATTTGGGGGAAAAAAATACTTATCTCCAGAGTAATTAACAGGCGTTATCTACCCAAGGAATGGAACAAATAGGAAGTTCAGGTTCTAAGGAGCTGGCTTGTTTGTGCCAGTGGCCCCACGCTATCTCTTTATTAATTGCACCACCTGGGATGCTGATAGCCGCGGAAATTAGAAAGTTGGCATTTACTGCATTGGAATATTCCCCACAAGGTTGCCAGTGATTCTTTTATTTATTCTGTTCATTCCTTTCCTACCTATTCAAGGATCTGAACTGTGTTTCTTCACAGAAATTTCCAAGGAAACTCTATTTCTCACATTGATGAAAATGTATGGAAGGGATACCGTTGGGCTGAGAAACTGTGAGTATATTCTCTCCAAATACGAATACAAAAAAAAAAAAAACAAAAAAAAAAACTAACTGCATTCTAAGGTCCTTCTTGGTCCAGAACTTTGAAGTCAGTAGCTCTGAGGAAAGGTGTTTCCCCTTCCATATCCCAACTCGACCTCTACCGATTGCAATTCTGTGTTAATTTTTTTTTTAACGTTTATTTATTTTTGAAACAGAGAGAGACAGAGCATGAACGGGGGAGGGTCAGAGAGAGGGAGACAGAGAATCTGAAACAGGCTCCAGGCTCTGAGCTGTCAGCACAGAGCCCGACGCAGGGCTCGAACTCACGGACCGCGAGATCATGACCTGAGCTGAAGTCGGCCGCTTAACCGACTGAGCCACCCAGGCGCCCCATCTGTGTTTATTTTAAAAATTAAATTTGGCAGGTTCCCTTTAAAATTAGAATCAATTTCAACTTATTTTCCATTATACAAGGAATACGTGATTATAGTCTCAATATATAAAAATGAAATAACAGGGGGACCTGGGGGGCTTATTCGGTTAAGTGTCCAACTTCGGCTCAGGTCATAATCTCAACGGTTCGTGGGTTCAAGCCCCACGTTGGGCTCTGTGTTGACAGCTCAGAGCCTGGAGCCTGCTTCGGATTCTGTCTCCCTCTCTCTCTGCCCCTCTCCTGCTCATTCATTCCCTCTCTCTCTCTGTCTCAAAAATAAATAAACATTAAAAAAATTTTTTTTGATGAAATAACAGATCTAGTGAACACCTGCCTTATGTTCTAATCCCCCCACTGCTGGGATAGCCACTACTCTGGATTTAGTATATATCCTTCCAGACCTTTTTCCATGCATTTGCCTACATACATATTTACAGCAAAATAGGTTTGTTGTGTGAGTTTATCTTTTTTTTACATAAATTGTAACATCCTACAACTCGATTCTTTTGCTTCGTGGTATGTCTTAGACTTTTTTTCTTCCAGTACATAGAGGGTTACCCCATCCATGCAAGCTGCTGCATAATATTCCATAGTATGAGTGTATTACGATTTAGTAATTCCCCTCCTGATGGATGTTTAGGCTGTGTCCAGTTTTCTTATTACATGCATTGCTGCATGGACCACCTCATACATGCATCTTTGTGTACGTGGGTGGGTATTTCTGTAGAATAGATCCCTGGAAATGGAACTGTTGGGATGAAGACGATGTCGATATATACAATTTTAATTGCCCTCAAAAAAGGTGTGCCAATTTACACACCAATCCATACACCATGACAGCATTCATTTCCTCCTACCCTCCCACTCTTGGATATTCTCCATTTCTTGGCTGATCTGGTGGGTGAATAAAATGGGTCCCTTCTGAATTTGAATTTTTCTGATTACGTATACATTTAAATATCTCTGTATGTTTCCTGGGCATTTGTGTTTCTTGTCTGAATTTTCTGTCCTTTGCCAATTTTGTTGTTATCTTTTTTTAAAATTGATTTGTAGAAAAAGTCAGTGTAGACACAAGTAATTTTGGAAACAATATTATACTCAAAGTAACTGACTGGCATTTTTCATGACAGATTGTGTGTCATATCATTAGTTCAACTTGGGTAGATAAGTCATAAATGACTTCTGAATTAATAATAAAAGACATAACAGTCATAGTAATCTAAATGTAGGGATTATGATCCCCCTAAAGTAGATTCCCCCCTGCCCCTTAGTCTGATAACCTTACTGGTAAGGGACAAATGGTAGAACAAGGTAGTTGTTTTCTTATGAATTTTATGAATTTCTTAAATACTATATATAGTTTATATTTTCTCATGATAGTATCTAACTTGGAGATCTTATTTCCCAAACTTGTAAGAAAAATGAAAGTAATTTGGCACAAGGAACAAGAGAGAGTGGAGAGAGTGGGTAGGCTGAGGGACAGGGGTAGGAGAAAAACTTTGAATTGTGTATTATATACCTTTGGAATTCTGAGCCATGCAAATATATATTACCTATTAAAAAAAATAAACTGAAATTAAAAAAATATTTTTTGAAAAGCGTGTATTTGGTAGTTTATATACTAGAAGATGAATCTGGTAAGATTTGATGATTCTTAAAAAATTTTTAAATGTTTATTTATTTTTGAGAGAGAGAGAGAGAGAGAGAGAGAGAGTGAGCAGGGAAGGGGCAGAGAGAGAGGGAGACACAGAGTCCAAAGCAGGCTCTAGGCTCCGAGCTGTCAGCACAGAGCCTGATGTGGGGCTCGACCCCACAAACTGTGAAATGATGACTTGAGCCGAAGTCAGACACTTAAGCAACTGAGCCACCCAGGTGCCCCAAGATTTGATGATTTCTAATTCAGCTTGAGGGTTATGCCTTGTAAGACAGAAGTTTTTAACTATGGGTCAATAGTCCCCTGGGGCAGGATTTTTAACCTTTTTTTCTATATATCAAATTTAAAAAAAAATTTTTTTCAACATTTATTTATTGCTGAGAGACAGAGCATGAACAGGGGAGGGGCAGAAAGAGAGGGAGACACAGAATTGGAAGCAGGCTCCAGGCTCTGATCTGTCAGCAGAGAGCCCAATGTGGGGCTCGAACCCACGAACCGTGAGATCATGACCTGAGCTGAAGTTGGACACTTAACAGACTGAGCCACCCAGGCACCCTTCTATATATGTATTGATGATCTGCAGAAGCTTATG
The DNA here is from genome assembly GCF_046562875.1 of Panthera onca. Lineage (NCBI taxonomy): Eukaryota > Metazoa > Chordata > Mammalia > Carnivora > Felidae > Panthera > Panthera onca. Next base: position 644,596 of record NW_027675821.1, read on the forward strand.
TTCTTGGGATAATGTTTTCAAATGTATAATAAGTTAAAATATATAGGAAAAGGAAATTATGTGGAAATAGAGTTTTCAAAAATTTTTTAAAAAGATTAGTGATATAGCAATAAATCTGCTTCTGTTAGAATATTAAATAACAAAATATAATGGTACGCCTACTAACTATTATAACTTCAAGGTACTGATGAGAATAAATGATATTTTGAGATATCCACGCCAAATATGTGATATGAAAATATCTGATTTCTGCTGGGGACCAAATTAACTACACTAATCTGTGGTTTGTTGCCTACATTCATAATGGAAGGAAATGCTAATTCTAGTTAGAGGTTTGTGAAAATAGAGATGTGATTCTATTTCCCATCCAAGTTTGGCACCCACAAATTCAGTCCATTCTATTCACGGACCTGAGCCCTAAAGGGATGGTCTGCAAATTGAAATCGCATGCACACCTTTGCACGTATTCAAGAAAGTGCAGTTTTCTAGGGAAAGGGTCCATTCCATAGCTTTTATGAAATTCTCAAAAGGTTCTTGTCTCAAAAGATTGAGTCACAAATTGGGGCGGAGGTGGAGAAAGACATTTGTTTTCCTGTGAAGTTGTACTTATTCTCATAAATGATGATAAATGAATGATTTGTTTTAATTAAAAGTAGTATATTTGCAAATTGATACCTGTCACTTTCTGAATTCATTCAACAAATATTTATGGAGCATCTCCTATGTCCCAGGAACTGTTTTACATGCCAGGGATATAAGCCCAAGAACAAAACTGACCAAATATCCCACTTGTCAAGGGGTTTACAAATATATAATATAAAAACAAATATGTAAATATAATAAATACATAGAATTTCAAGTATTGGTAAGAAATCAGTGGCCAGATCTCTCAAGTTTTCTAATTTATTCAACGACCGTTTCTGCTGCTCATAGACTGAGTTTTTTACTAATGATAATACTTTTCATTCATATAATCTTGAGTTGGTTCTTTTTATTAGATGTACTGTTTACCTCTGTCTGAGGATATATTAATGATGCCATTCTAAATTTTGTATACTGTTTAGTTTTGAGAGAGAGAGAGAGTGAGAGACAGAGTGCAAGTTGGGGAGGGGCAGAGAGAGAGGGAGACACAGAATCGGAAGCAGGCTCCAGGCTCTGAGCTTCAGCACAGAGCCCAGTGCAGGGCTTGAACCCATGGACTGCAACCTGAGCCGAAGTCGGATGCTTAACCGACTGAGCCACGCAGGTGCCCCATTAATGTTGGTATTCTCAAATCCTTTTGTGTTTTCTCTGTTAACTGTGTCATTGACTATAAGCTGTTATATTTGTTTTTTATTTTCTGTCCTGAATAGAATTGGCTTTCTCACTCCATTTGGTCATTCCTGAGTGCAATTTATCTTTGTAGTTGAGATTTGACTTGCTTCTGTTTTCTGGTCCTAAGGAAGAGGTGAAATGAACCACGGGGCTTGTTATTGGTGACAGGTCCCCCTGAGAGTTAAAGAAGAGGTGGGAGGTGACTTCTAATGGCTAGTCAGAGTGTATACCCTTCCTCCAGGGTTCTGGGACCCTGCCCCCTTCTAACACCAATGGCTCCTGCCTGGAAGAAAACACCCTTTGCTGCCAGATCCAAGGAGGAAGGATGTGGGGTTGATGTGCTGTCCTTGGTCCTACTGCAGTATCCCAGCTAATCACCCTGTAGGTGGCTCCAAGGCATTTCTGGTGGGGAGTGTTTGTAGAGCTACTCCCTTGGCTTTGAGCTAAGGTTGTGGATTTTCTAATTGTATCTTTTCTAATCATCCTTAGGGACTTTGGTGGAGTTTGGAGTTTGGTAGAGACTTGGCATGTTTCAATCTGCCAGCTTGAAATAGCACAACCTCTTAGGAAGACAATTTTGTACCCCTGTTAAATCCTGGAGAAACTTAGGCAAATGTGTACTAGGATATAAACAGAAAAATGTCCAAAGCAGCACTGTTTATAATAACTAAAAATTAGAAAAATCTAGTATCCACCAACAGTAGAATGAACAAATAGTGTTACACGGGTATTTACTCTATACTTATTAAACTGAGCATTTATGTTATGTGCATTTTATGCACATTTTTAGTTCTCACAGATATTTTTTAGATGGGGAAAAAAATTAGATGGCTTTACTTGTAGCACTGATATGGTTATAAATAGGGCTTCCACAATAAAATTTGGGAAAAGAGAGGAGGAAGTGGCAGTTCTGTCCATGTTTTTGCCACTCAGGGCTGGGTTCTAACAGAGATTTTGTGATCCAGAGAGTAGGCATTAAATGTACATTTTGGTGTGAAGAGTGGATAGGGGTGTGTGTGTGTGTGTGTGTGTGTGTGTGTGTGTGAGAGAGAGAGAGAGAGAGAGAGAGAGAGAGAGAGAGAGAGAGGGAGAGACAAAGGAGTATGTGAGAAGAAAAGATTTGAATCAAACAGCAGAGATCACCATCCCTACATTAAATAAGAATTAGTGTATTTGGTGGCACCATTACCCAGGTTTCTCTCACATCTAGCGGTCCTGTGTAGCAAATAGTTGTAGTTATTTTTGCATTTTGACCCAGAAATGACCTTTTCATTTTGCAGAATTCTCAGGGACAATTATCTGACCGAATTACATAAAGACACATTTGAAGGCCTGCTATCCCTCCAGTATTTGTAAGTTAATCAGTTCATCATTTATTATGAGTTTTTAGTTATATTATTTATTAAAAAATACAGGGTTCAAATTGGATAATTGCAACAATTTCTTCTAACAGTAGAATTCTATAATTCTCTATAGTGGAATTCTATAATTCTCTCTATTAAATTCTATAACTCTGTAAGTCTGTGGGGACCCAGCCCATCTCTAGCATTAAATACCTCCTATGCATTTTCAACTTTTTAATTTTATAGACAAGATATAGGAAAAAGCCCTTCAGTTGTAGAGGAAAAGGGGTAATGAAGTCTGAGCAATTATGGACACCCATATGAACCTTGTTATGTAAGTGTTCATATACCATCTGCTTTTATTTATATTTATTATTTATGGCCCATGGATCAAATCCTGTGTATGGTCTGTCTTGATACAACCTATGAGTTCAGAATGATTTTCATGTTCTTAAAGGGCTGTAAAAGAGAAAAGAAGAGAAAGAAACAGAGAATATGTGACAGAGACCGTATATGGCCTGCAAAGCCTAAAATATTTACTGTCTGGCCTTTACAGAAAAGGTTTGAAAAAGTTGGCTTAGTAAAATGAGAGGAATTGAAGTTAACCTCAAATTGTCACCTACAAGACAAGAAAATATAGAACACTTACATTAATTTGAATGCCATTAACCCAGAATTTTTAAATAATTTAATCTAAATTAAATATTTAAATATTAAATATTTAACTAAGCAGGTGAATTATGTAAGCAGTATTACCAAGTACATATTAAATTATTAAGAGATTAAGGATTTCAGTGTGGGAAATTTTATTAGTTTATTTTTTTATTATTATTTTTTATGTCATTTATTGTTAAGTTAGCTAACATACAATGTGCACTTGGCTTCAGGAGTAGATTCCTGTGATCAGTGTGGAAATTCTTATGCCACCATAAAAATAGATGTTTAAAATGATGGTTAAGGGGTTGGGGCTCCTGGGTGGCTCAGTTGGTTGGGCGTCCGACTTTGACTCAGGTCGTGATCTCACAGTTTGTGGGTTTGAGCCCCGTGTCGGGCTCTGTGCTGACAGCTCAGAGCCCGGAGCCTGTTTCAGATTCTGTCTCCCTCTCTCTCTGCCCCTCCCCCACTCATGCTCTGTCTCTCTCAAAAATAAATAAACATTAAAAAAATGATGGCTAAGGGGCACGTGGCTGTCTCAGTCATTAGAGTCTGCAACTCTTGATCTCGAGGTTGTAGGTTAGAGCCCCATGTTAGGTATAGAGATTACTTAAAAAAAATGAAATCTTTAAAAATATAATGATGGTTAAGTGGTATAGTTAGAAATGTTTACACTAAACAAACATCAGAAATGCCTCTAACTTCGCTAATTACAGAATAAACATCTCTCCAGCCTCATTGTCAAGGAAGAAATGTTTGCATATATCTCTGTACATTAGACATACAGAGATACTAATGTTCTTTGCTATGGAGGTTCAGTGTTTATTCTTTGTCCATGCCATGCAAAGCTGTGTATTTCATTAATCCTTTTTAAAAAATTTTTTTAATGTTTATTTATTTTTGAGAGAGAGAGAGAGAGAGACAGAGTATGAGCAGGGTAGGCACAGAGAGAGAGGGAGACACAGAATCCGAAGCGGGCTTCAGTCTCTGAGCTGTTGGCCCAGAGCCTGATGCGGGGCTCGAATTCATGAGCAGTGAGATCATGACCTGAACCGAACGAAGTCAGATGCTCAATCGACTAAGCCATCCAGGCACCCCTCATTAATCCTTATTAATGATGTGCTTTAGAAAATAGATTCTTCTTGCAAATGTGGAAGGCTTAAGGGTAGTGAGTAAAAAGAATCTCATATGACACTAAAAATAGTCCTTCAAATTATCAAACCTTCCAAGTCTTAGGGGACAACCACTTTGTATTGGTCTTCTTGGCTACCTCTGCCATCTGGGCTCCAAACGTTACAAACACAGTTTGGAGAAAACCAAAAGAGACAAACTGCGCAATGGATAGGGCCTTTCATTATTTCTACTATGAGGTACTTTGTAAGCCAATTATTTCATGTCAGGTGAAGTGTTCTCATTCATTCATTCAAAAAAAATGTGAATCAAAACCTAAAAAAGAATGTGACAGGCCCTATGCCCAGTACCATAGGCACGCAGATGGTTAAGACAGGCTTCCCACCCTTGTAGGAACTCATGATTTCACAGGGAAAATAAACAGAAGCTTAAACCATAATGCCTAAGCACTAAATGGATGATGAAGCACTGACAAAGTGCAGAAGAGGGAGCCACAAAGTCGTAAAACCACATTTCTTTTCAGTCGTTTTGCTCCTTCTACTCACTACCCAGCTGTTAATTTATTTTATAAATATTTGAGTTTGTTCTTTGTCCATGCATCAGTTTTAAACACAGTAGACAACGCAGATGAGCAAGACTAGTCCATACTTTCATGGAGTTTATGCCCAGAGGAAATGGAATGCCAGAATAACTATATTAAGAAGAAATTGGGGCACCTGACCGGCTGAGTCAGTAGAGCATGCGACTCTTGATCTCAGGGTCGTGAGTTCAAGCCCCAGGTTGGGCGTGGAGTCTACTTTAAAAAATTAAAAGAAGGAGAAGAAGGAGGAGGAGGAGAGGGGGAGGGGAAGAAATGGATTTGGGCAATGAGAAGTATAAGTTGTTTTTGGAACACAGAAGAGGGGGGGAAGACTTCAAGTTGGATCAGGGAAGTTACTAGAGAAATACTGTTTGAACAGAACCTTGAATGGCTATGACGTATCATCAGATAGACATCTTGGGAAGAATATGCTTGCAAGATAGAGTGAGTGAAAGGCAAAATGCAGGAGAAATTTCTTTGGTATCTGTAGAGTAGGAAACTAGAGCCGGATTTAGGATTTTGAAGGCCTTGGATAATATGCCAGGCTACCGTGTTATCACAGCAGTGCTCTAGGACAAACTTTAGACTGCACCAGGGTCACCGGGAGGCCTTGTCAGAACACAGGTTCCACCTCCACAGTTCCTGATTCACTCAGTCCAGAGTAGAGCTGAGAATTTGCATCTTGAGTAAGTTCCCAAGTGACTCTGATATTTGAGAACCACTCCTGGAGAATTAATCTGGTGACTGTGTGCAGTATAGATTAGAATGGGAGAGACCAGAGATGAAAATGCCAGTCAGAAGATGGTGGTACCCATGTAGGTGGAAAGTGAGGGACTCGGCTGAAATCCATGGAAATAAGAGGGTCAACCATAATCAAGAATGGGTGTTTCCAAATAAAAATCCAGGACCGTGTTGTTTTTTTGTTGGCCCCACTTGCAGCTGAAGCAATTGATAAATTCATAGACCGTTTAGGCAACGTACAACCAAAAATAAATTTCTATTAATATGATAATATAATTCTGAGTTCGTTCAAAGTTAGGTATTGATTAGAGGAGTAACTTCTTTTCAAGTTAAATGAAAAGGTATCTTTTACCTCTTCTGGTATTGACTTGGTGTCAAGAAGTAGAACTAAACCAGGAAGGTGTGCTAATGTGAGAATATCCCTTTTAATGTTAGAAATTATAGGGGCGCCTGGGTGGCGCAGTCGGTTAAGCGTCCGACTTCAGCCAGGTCACGATCTCACGGTCCGTGAGTTCGAGCCCCGCGTCAGGCTCTGGGCTGATGGCTCGGAGCCTGGAGCCTGTTTCCGATTCTGTGTCTCCCTCTCTCTCTGTCCCTCCCCCGTTCATGCTCTGTCTCTCTCTGTCCCAAAAATAAATAAACGTTGAAAAAAAAAAAAAAAAAAAGAAATTATATGTGGCGATCACAACTTTGAGCTCATAATTTAGAAATTGATGAGGCCACAAAAAGTCATTTAATCAATTCTTCTGCTCTCAGGAAACATTACTTCCAAGATCTATCAAGATCTATAGTTGTATATTTTATGTATGAAGATCACAAAGGTGAGACTCTTAAGAAAGGTGAGGACAGGGTTAGGGGCTCTGGAAGGTTCAATTAACAATTCCTAATACTCAGAGTTTAGCCAAAAGCTACTTATTCAATACTACCATCCTACTAATTAGATATCTTATAGCTAATTGAGGCAATATTTTCCTTTTCCTTTTCCTAGAGATTTATCCTGCAATAAAATACAATCTATTGAAAGACGTACATTTGAATCACTACCTTTTTTGAAGTTTATGTAAGTTACAAATATAATTTCATTATATTTGGAATTTGTATTAAACTTAATTGTAAACCTCTTTGTTATTCATTTGGAATGAATGAACCTTTATTAGTCGAAAGCTACTAAAATTATGTAGCAAATCTTTTTTGTCTGTGGCAAAGTTTGGTGTGAGAGTTATTATAGAGATCAGAGTGAATCGTTCTAGAGCAGCAGTTCTCTGCCAGGGTGATTTTGCATCCAGGTGACACTTGGTAGTGTCTGGAGACATTTTTGATTGTCAGACTGTAGATGTGCTCCTGGCATCTAGTGGGTGGAGGCCAGGGCTGCTGTCACACCCTACAGTTCACAGGGCAGCACCCCCCCCCCCATAACAAAGATTATCCAACCATAAATCTCAACAGTGCTAAAGTTGTGAAACGTTTTTCTAGAGAAATAAACTTACTTCTCTAGAAAAAAATACTTACTTAACACAAGTATTTATTGAGCATTTACTGATTTGTATCTAATGCACCACATGTATAAACATGAAAGTATAAATCTTTCATGCAAATATTTTTTTAAAAAGGCAAGTATCTTTCCTAGTGAGATTTCTTTAGTGTATGGAGAGAGTATTGTGGTTATGTTTCATTATCTATAAATTAGAATCACTGCCAAAGGATAAATATTCTGAAAGAATATCTTTTTTTTCTCTTTGTTTGTCTTGTTTTTGTGTGTGTGTGTGTGTGTGTAGAAATCTTGGTTGCAATTTACTCACCGAACTGAGCTTTGGAACATTTCAGGCCTGGCATGGAATGCCGTTTTTACACAAGCTGTAAGTGAAATAGAAAATGAATACATGTAAAAAAAAAAAAAAAACTACATGTAAAAATATCATACAGTGATTGGTTAGGTGTGTGTTAATAAACCCAGTATGAATTCTGGAAAGTAGGTCTTAAAATCCATTTTTTTTTTTTCAAATGAGGAAACTAAGGTACAAAGAGGCCAAGAGACTTGTCTTAACTCCTAAATGGCACTCTCTGCCCTCCCTCGTACCCAGCTTTGTGTGGGCAATGAAAGCCCCAAGCAAGTAACACCCAAGTCAGTATTATCATGGGAATTCGTGACAGTGATGCTTCCCCAAGGTGTGCATGGTCCTTGAAATCCACTTTTGAATTTAACTTTGATTCCTGCTCATGTGCAAGTTTCCTATGCAAAAGAGAACTTCAAAGAACTAAGTTTAGCACAGAGTTTTCCAGGCAGCAAAAGGTGTGGGTGCTTCTTGAGCCATCAGGAAAGCAGAAAGAACTCCTGAATGCCTGCCACAGGGCACTGCTCTCCATGTGTTTTCTTTCCTGACCACTCTTCAATTAAGAAGTATGTTATTCCCTTTCAGCCGGAAAATTCTGTGATTTCTCTGTAAAAAAGCAAATCATACTGGACATGTTCAGTGGCCTGAGGGGGATTTTTAGACTCAAGGTTGAAGACCCTCCTCTAAAGCAGACGCTGGAAAAGACTGTCTTACTGTCTTGTGGTTCAGAAATCCGATTTCACAACTTATCTTCCGTTAGATGAAAGTGTTTACGGTGTGTCCGGAGCTGGAGTAAGTTCCTGCGGGTGCCCAAGAGCAGGGGCCTCCTCTCTCCTCTCATTAATTTGCTGATGCCTAACTTGGGGAAAGAATACTGAGGGTCAGTTTTTTGTTTTGCCGGCATGCCAGAGAACGGGCTCATTGAGTTTCTCCACCAAGAGGTTTTAGTGGTGTCAATATAATGTCTTAAAACTCACCACCTCTACTAAGCATCTTATAACACCGAGAGTCTCTTCCAAGAATCTGAATTTCATAGTTAGGTAGGCAATACAGGACAAAATAGGGTGGAATCCGTTGATAACAATGAATGAATTCATTGAAAAACACTCAGTGCCACGCGCACTCTATGTCGACAGTGTACTAAGTACTGGGGGTACAAAGAATACACAGGGACTGTCCCCAAGAATCTTTCATACTGGAAGGAGAAAAAGATGGCCGTTGATGGGAAAACGTATGTGAGCCATGCTGGCATCAGTGCAGCAGGGTAACGAGCTAGGGGGTGACAAAGTAGGGGATGGTTGTGGAATAGAAAAGATTTGTTGTGGAAAAGGCAACAACTTGCTTGTGTTGAGTTTCCACGTTCATCTTGATGAAGTTTTGGGGAGATGGTGGGGAGTCGGGAGCCGACGGCCAAGAAAGAATTCTTGAACATGTCTTTGGTGCAAAAAGGTGATTTTATTAAAGCACAGGGACAGGACCGTGGGCAGAAAGAACTGCGCTGGGGTTGTGAAGAGTGACAGGTTATATGCTATGGAATTGGGAGGTCAAGTCAAAAGGGAAGTCTCCAGAGGGACTGTGATATGTGAAAGAGGACTCCTAAGATACCAGAGGCCTTGCTATTGTCAAGCTAAGGTTGTTTTTCCGTCTAGCAAAGCATTAAGACAGTAGGGAGTTCCTGGAGAAATATTTTATTTGCCTGCCTCAAGTATCTGTCAATAGGCTGCAGGTTATAAGGAAATTTAATTTTACCTGAGATTTCCTTCTTGCCTTTGTTCCCCATATCACTATGGAGGGGTGATGTGGGGTCTCCAGGAAGCTGATTCTGTAGGTTTCTGGCGATTAGGCTATTGATAAGATTGCCTTTTTCTTGTAATTTACTAAGATATTTGTAAACTGATGGAAACTCCTATCTTGCCCGACTGAGATCTCTTATCAGTTAACCATTTGTTTTCTTTCCTTTCCTTTGTCCTCGAGCAGCCAGAATCACACATATCCCACCTGGGGCAGGGGCATGTGCTAACTTGTATCTTGCCCTCAACTTGCCTCATGCTCCCTCATCAATCTTACATGACAGAAAAAGGTAATTAAAGAACCAGAGCTAGCTGGTATTGAGAATAAATTAATACTCATGTCATGTGTGTTATGCCCAGAATTCGTGATCCCCAAATACCGCCAGGGAGCCGAGTCCGATGTAAAAGCAAAAGAGCCTTTATTCGAGCTAGCTCGAGCTCAATCCCCTACCTGCACTGATGCAGAGGTGAGATACCGGGGAGAGAGAGCCAGTTTCAAAAGGACAAAGGTTTTATGGGGGCCTAGGGGCAGTTGGTGAGGTAATGGCTGTGGCCTCAGCTGATTGGCTGGGGAAGGGTCCTGGGGAAGAGTGCTGTTAGGCAGGTGGGGGGGGGGGGTTACTCAAGGGGAGGAGGTGTGGTCAAGGTGAAGGACACAGAACAAGATGGAGTCAGCCGGCGTAGGCCCGCCCTTTCAATGTGGTTTGAATAGAGCTGTACTACTAAAACGAATTCACAGTTAACTTCCAAAAAATTATCACAGTACAGTAAGTGTGTATTGGAGGTTGGGCTCCTTGTTTGGGGCCAAACTTTTCTTTTCTTTTTTCTTTTTAACGTTTATTTATTTATTCTGAGAGAAAGAGAGCATGCGCAAGGGAGATGCCATCCCGTGAATTCAGTCACGTTATTACCTATGTGACTTAATTACTGGGGTGTTTATAAGTTGAAACAATATTTTCTCCAGCATTAAATAAGTTTGTAAACCTTTTGGGCCCCAGCTGAGGTGGATTTATCTTGAACTGACTGAAGCTTAAACTTCAGGTCTTCTCACTTACATAGGCCCCTTCCAAAGTCTTGGGAGGGACCCTCGCAGTTCCTGTACGCATAATTTTGCATGTTTTGATGAGGCAGGATTTCCCAAAGTAGATGAGGTTCAGACCCTACAAGGCCTCGATACACCCCTGGGTTTCAGGTAATTCTATCTCAGTAAGTTTTTTGAATGAAGCCTCTTAAGTTATTGATAAACACTGAGTGAACACGTTAGCGGTGTGGTAAAGTCTATTTTGAATCTGAAATCCACCTCAAAGCCATGCCAAGAGTTTATTAATAAGGTACCACTTTTTGAATGGTAGTAATAATCCTATTTCTTTCAGATGAAATCAGGAATGAAATATATTATGGAAAACCAACAGTGGTTGATAATCCTAAATGTTAAGTATACTTTTTTTTTTCCTGACTTTAAAGTGCTTCTCCTTCATTCACCTACACAGGTGCAGACCGATGGCTTATTTTAAAAAATTCACTTCATTGCTTCTAACAGTACGAGCTCCATGAGTTTAGAAGCCGAAGGACTCTACGATGTAGAAAGGCTGTACCTTATCGGGATAGAGCACATTCACATGCTGGCTCGTCTGTGGCGCATCAGTATTGTGCCAAGAACATAAGCTCTAAGGGAGAATAAGGAAAATCTAAGCCTTACCCCTTTTGAATTATTGTTGAGAATATCGTTGAGGTAGGTGTGGCCACCCTCTGAAGGCAAAGTCGAGCCGCAGTCACATTGACGCCCTAACGCTCCCCCAGTCAACTGGCATCTGCTTCCTTTTAGACGGCTGCGTGCCCACACAAGTTGACACACTTCAGGATATTGTCATCGCTTTTTGGTATGTACTGGAAATCCTGGCAGCTTCTTCTCAGATTCAGAAAGGCATCAACGTTAAGGATGAAGATGACAACTCAGGGCTGTCCTTTTGGGGTGATTTAGGGTAACTTTTATTATTTTCCGTGTGTGGTAGTTCAGAAGCTTTGCGATAGTCATACCCAACTGTTACTTTTCTTCTCCCAGCTGCCTCTGATTCTTCCCACGTATATGCCAAGGCATCTTCTTTCTCTGGGAAGCATGGTAGTTGCTCCTCTGCCCCATATCATTTCTTTAATACCTACCTCTGTTAGGTATTTACTGCGCTCCGGCACTACGCTAAGACCTTTCGCTTGTGCTGCAAGTAAGACAGTGTGTCTTAAACTCTTAGAATAGAGCCTGGCACGTGGGAAATGCTCCGGACGTGGCCCCTCACACGCCACTTCATTTTCGTTTTTCCAGCAACTCTTGTGATACAGGTAGTATCATCCTCATTTCGGGGATGAGGAAGTTGAAACTCAGAGACATCGGGTGACTTGCCTAGGTTCACACTGTCAATAAGTGACAGAACCACTTAAGAAGCTTCGCGAGTAATACAATTCCGCATTCCCTGGCACTAGGTAGGACCTGAATGACAACCGGCCTTTTGGGCGTCGTCCCTTGGAGTCAGCTTCTCACTGGAATAGGACCTTTCGAGCAGGGAGCTCCTTTTCCCTATGCTTCGGGAGCTCCTGGCCATGCCACCTATGGGCATCCCCAGGCTTCCTGCTCACCGCCTGGTGCAAATATCACATCGTCACTGCTAGGCACCCACTCTGTGCCCAGCCTTATGCTAGGTGCTTTGCACATGCTCTTTCCTTTAATCTTCAAGTTGCCTTATGAGGTAAATGCTGCTAAAAAGACTCGGAGACGTTCGTTACTTAAGTCCCTTCACCAGGAAGTGACAGCCAGAATTCAGACCTAGGTCTGCCTGATTCCGGGGCCCTTGCTTCTTGGGCTGTTCCTCACTGCCAGAAACTCCTCTTCAAGGCTGTTCTCAGAACTTGAATTAAAACATGGGCTCACCATTTCAGATTCTTTAGGCTTCGCCCCTCCCCCCGCCCAACCCCTGAGAGAGGATCTACGTGATGCCGTTAGATGTCTTGTATTGAGGAGCTTCGCATGGGGAGTCATGTTCTCATGGCTCATGGACCTATGTAGATGAATAAAGGAAAGGGGTTATTCTATCCCCAAGTACTTCAAACATACTGGAATAGGGTCTAGATCACTCTACTTATTTCTTCAACTGCTTTCCTCCAAGGAGCCAGTTTTCCCTCCATGCCTTGGGATTCCAGCATAGAGAGTTTGGAGTCTGTCCTATTTGAAATGTATTTTCACTGCCTGCTTTGGACATTTTTTCAGCCAAAGCTGTTAGGATTTCAGTACATTCAGGACAGTGGTGACAAGCTTCAGTCCTCAAGTCTTCTCTGTCTCCTCAGTTAATAGAAAGGAAACGTAGCCCATCTGTCTGGACCTCTGTAGAAGAATTTGGAGAAAAAAAAAATAACACGTAAGAAATGTTCCCTTATTTTGTGAGCTACCTTTAGTCTGTCCCGTTGCTCTGCAACGGAAAGCTTTTGCAAAAATACTTGAGTTTTCCTCTTCAAATAAGATAGAGTTTTTAAAAAACAAAAAAATATCTAGAACAGTATTTCTTCAACTTTGATTATGAGACAGTCTTTGAGGATAACTGTTGTTATGTTTTACTCCCATAAAGATAAGCCCACGAATATCCAAAAGCCAATAGACTGAGTCAGCACACGTTTTATCTGTAAAATGAGGGAATTGAACGGAAATGGAGATGATGTCTAGTGCAGCGTCCACCGTTCGTGCGTATCGCAGTCTGTGGAAAGACAATTGCTGTCGGTCCAGCAGATGTAACCTGTCGGGTCAGTTCTCATTCTCCCCTTGGCTCGGGCACAATAGCTCCATGAAGAGAAGGCGGCACTAAAGACAGGAGGAGATAGGATAACTTGGAGTGGCCTGTATTTTGTTTTCACTACAGATAAACACAGGGCATTCATCTCAGCAGGAGGGCTGCCTGGGTAAGAGGAAGCACCGAGCCGATGGGTATAAGGCCATGGGTGAGCTACCAGGAAAGAGGGGGGGACAGTGGGGGTAGAGCACTGAGATAGTTGGGGGGAAGGATAACAAACTACTAAATTGTTTTGGCTGCATAATTCTTCATAGTCTTTCTTAATAGGGAGCCAGGGGGGCGGGGTGGGGGGGGGGTGGAGAAGTGGGCAGGGGAAGACACACACGTGGAAGAGGTTACTTGCACAGAGCCCGCCAGTAAGCTTGTAGGTATTAATGCCATTTTTATGTTTTCAAAGCCAAAGGACATTCGGAGCCTCAAGGTTGAGGAACTGTGTTTAACCAGACATGTGACACTCACGTTCTTTCTCTTCATAACATTGTCTGACTGGATATTAACTAGTGTTACACAAACCCGACATGTTAATGGGCCTGAAAAAACGTAGAAGAAGGGGCTGGAATAGGAAGAATAGGGGAGTTTCCAAGGCAAGAACAAAAATGCATGGCTCCCAGCCGCACCGCTAACTCCCTCTGACCTCCGCGTGGAAGAGTTTGAGTCTTCGCTCCCCTTTTCTCCACCTACTAACGTGTTTGATCTTCTGGCAACTGGTTCTCTATTTATCACAACATGGTTCTTTTTTTTTTTTTTTTCAAATTGAGATATAGTCCGCATAATAGAATATGCAACATTATAAAGTATATAGTCCAATGGTATACTTTGATAGACAATAATCACTGCTAATCCAGAACATTGTCATCGCCCCCCTCGAAAGAAATACCATACCCATCAGCCTTTACTCCCCATTCTCCCCTCTTCCCAGGCCCCTGGCAACAACTAATTTACCTTCTGCCCCTATGGATTTGCCTATTCTGGACATTTCATAGAAATGTGTGTCTAGTTTCTTTCACATGGCTTGTTGGCTTCAAGATTTATCCGGTTGTAGCATGTTTCAGTACTTCATTCCTTTTTTTAATGTTTATTTATTTTTGAAAGAGAGCACACACAAGCAGGGAAGGGGCAGAGAGAGAGGGGGACAGAGGATCCAAAACCACAGAGCCTGATGTAGAGCTCGAACTCATGAACTGTGAGATGACGACCTGAGCCAAAGTCAGATGCTTAACCGACTGAGCCACCCAGGTGCTCCAGTCACATTTTGTTCATCCATTCGTGAGTTATTGGACATTTGGATTATTTTGACTTTTTGGCTATTGTGAATAATGCTGCTATGAGTATTCATGTACAAGTTTTTGTGTGGTCATATGTTTTTAATTCTCTTGGGTACATACCTAAGAGTGGAATTGCTGGGTCATGTAGTAACTCTATATTTAACCCTTTTGAGGAACTGCCGAACTGTTTTCCACAGTGACTACACCATTTTACATTCCCACCAATGTATGAAGATTCTGGTTTCCCCAAATCTTGCTACCACTTATCATTGTCTCTCTGTTCGATCATAGCCATCTTAGTGAGTGTAGAGTACTATCTCATTGTAGCTTTGATTTATATTTCCCTAATGACCTAAGACATTGAGCATCTTTTCATGTGCTTATTGGCCATTCATGTATTTTCTTTGGCGAAATGTCTCTTCAAATCCTTTACCCATTTAAACATTTGATTATTTGTCTTTTCACTGAGTTTTAAGAGTTCTTTATATATTCTGGATGTTCTGGATACTAGACTTGTATCAGACATATGATAGTTTTGGGTTGTTTTTTTATTTTTAAATAAAGTCCAGTTTATCTATTTTTCCTTTGGTTTGTTGTGCTTTTTGTGTCATGTCTAAGAAACTGGCGCCTAAATCCAAGGTCATAAAGATTTCTCTCCTGAGAGTTTTATAGCTTGAGCTCTTCCATTTAGGTCTTTGACTCATTTTGAGTTAATATTTATATATGGTGTGAAGTGTAGGAATCCAACTACATTATTTGGTATGGGGATATACGGTTGTCCCAGCATCATTTGAAAAGACTAGTCTTCCCACGTTGAATGGTGTTGGCACCCTTGTTGAAAATCAGTGGGCCATAAATGTGAGGATTTGTTCCTGGACTGTCAGTTCTGTTCCATCAACTTACATGTCTGTTCTTTTGCCAGTACCACACCGTGATTACTGTAGTTTTGAAGTAGGTTTTGAAACCAGGGCATGTGAGTCTTCCCATTTTGTTGTTCTGTGTCAAAATCGTTTTGGAGCACCCGGGTAGCTCAGTTGGTTAAGTGGCCGGCTCTTGATTTCAGCTCAGGTCATGACCTCATGGTTTGTGAGATGGAACCCTGTGTTGCAATCTGCACTGACAGCATGGAGCCTGCTTGGGATGCTCCCTCTCCTTCTCCCTCTGCCCCTCCCCTGCTCACACTTTTCCCCACTCACACTCGCTCATGTTTGCTCTTCTGCACGGGTGTGTATGCTCGCTGTCTCTCAAAATGAATAGATAAACTTTTTTTTTTTTTTAAAAAGATCATTTTGGCTATTCTCGGTCCCTTGAATTGACATACAGATTTTAGAATTAGCTTGCCAATTTTTGGAAAGAAGTCAGTTGGGGTTTGGATAGGGATTATACTGAAACCACAGTTCAATTTGGGGTATAGTGCCATTTTAACACTATTGTCTTCTGATCCGTGAACATGGCATATCTTTACATTTATTTCAATCTTCTTTAATTTCTTTCAACAACGTTTTGTGGTTTTTAGTGTGATTCTTGCACTTCTTTGGTTAAATGTTTTCCTAAGTATTTTGTTCTTTTGAGTACTGTTATACATGGAATTGTTTTCCTAATTTCATTTTTGGAATAGTCATTGCTGATGTATAGAAATAAAGCTAATTTTTACATATTGATCTTGTGTCCTGTAACCTTGCTGAACTCATTTATTAGTGCTAAGGTTTTTTTTCTACATTCCCAGGAATATGTCTTGTGGTCTTCTAGTTACCCAGGAAGATGTTGGAGCATTTCAAAGTCCCTATGGACATCTCATTTCTCAGCTTTTTCCTTTTAGGCTTTTTGTTTAGGCTATTTTTTGTCTTGTTATCAATTGCCTCACATAGCTGCCAGATTAAAACATTTATCTATAATTGTTTTCAAAAAATGCCCCTTGGGAAGAGGCTATTTTAGCACTGTGCAGTTCTCAGTGAGGTCAAGGGCAAGGCTTTCAAGTGAAGTTTTTTAGGGACCCCACTAGACAGGTAAAACAATGACAGTTTGTTCCTTGGGAATGAGGCTTTAAGGAACTTCAGCTCCATTCTGTTCCCCTGGGATGTGGGCAATTTTTAAGGCTACCATCAGGATGGAGAGCAGAGGTTGAGGACAAGTTAAAACAACAGAGCTCACTGTTCTCATAGAAATTAGTAATTTTTTCTTTAATAAATGCTCTCCGGGTTGCTGCAAGCCCATTGGTTAAAATTTCCAAAGTTCTGAGAAAGTTGATTTTGACCATTTTTGCTAGTTTTTGTTGTTGTTGTTGCTTTTACGGAAGGATGAATTTTCAGACGTCCTTCCTTTCTCATTTTCACTGATTCACCTGTAACAGGGCTTTAAAATGTCTAAAGTCTCAGGGCACCTGGGTGGCTCAGTTAACTGCCTGACTCTTGATTTCGGCTCAGGTCATGATCTTGCGGTCATGGGATCAAGCCCCATGTCAGGCTCTGCACTGGGCATGGAGCCTGCTTGGGATTCTCTCTCTCTCTCTTCCTCTGCCTCTCCTTCACTCATACTCTTGTACTCTCTCTCTCAAAAAATAGAATACAAAAATAAAAAATGAAATCTCTAAAGTCTCAATGATCACAGGCTAATTAAATACTTAATCATGGGAGATGATTAGAGGAAAGGAATAAAAATAGAAAATGTAATTCTTAGAGAAGCTCTCCCAGATGGAGAGATGAAGTTCAGCAAAGTGTTTCTATATTTAATGCTCTCAAAGTTAAGTTTAAGGTAACGGCTATTTTAAACCCCCTTTTTTTTTCATACAAGTTAAATACAGGCTTTGGAGTCAGAACTGAGTTCAGATTCCAGCTCTGCTTCTTGACTGGCTTGACAAACTGGGACAAATTATACAACCTCTCTGTACTTCAGTTTCCTCACTTGTAAAATGGGGTAATGATGTATCTATCACATAAGGTTATTGTGAGGTTTAAATGTGAAATGCTGATCACAGATGCCCTATAGCTCAATAGTATTGGTTGTGATGATTATCCTTATAATTTTGCAAAAGTACAGTGATGATTCTTGAGCAGAGTCAACTTAAAGGCAGATTTTCTTTTCTTTCTTCCTGTTTCCTTCACTTTATTTTTGCTGTAAAGAACTGAGAAGAAAATCTACTCGGCATTTTGGAATAAAAACTTGTGTCAAACAGTGACAAAATGTTATTTATTCAACAAGCCTTCACTAAGTAACTAGTAAATAACAAGCACTCTGTCAGGCACAGGGACAAAAATGACAATAGAGCATGGTCCCTGCCCTCAAGGAGCTGGCAGTCCAGGAGATGGATAAGGAAACGGGATCATATGCCACCTAACAAAGGCTGTCATAGGAGAATACACATGGTGGGGGTATAGCTTTCACCATTTCCTCTTAGATTAATCCCTTTGTCTTTGGCCCCCAAACTGAGAAATTGGTCCTATTTTTGTCTTTAACCGGGTGTTTTAAACTGTGGAATTTTTTACATTTCTAGAGATAAAGGAAAAGCACCTAGAATTATAGAGGACACTAGAAACAGTCTTTCCTACAGAGCCTGGGCTTCCTACCAGCATAGTCACTTCTAGGATTTTCAGCCCAAAAAGTTCTTTGGCATATCTTTGCTTTGCTGTCCACGTAAAAAAAAAAAAAATTTTTTTTCCTCTTTCTGTTCTCCACTTTATCGTCCAGAGAGCTGGGTAGTTCCCAAAGGAAGAGTGCTTTACAGAATCTAAGGGTGATTTATAGGCAAAGGCAGAAAATGATTAGTTTTCACCTTCCAGTTCCATACCCCCAAAATGAACATAAACTTTCATGGTAGTCATTACTGGAAATGCAGATAATTTTAATTCCATTGCATTTTTCAGAATTATCAGTCGTAACCCTCTGTCAACTGTTGAAGATTCCTATCTTTTTAAGTTGCCAGCATTAAAATATTTGTAAGTATTGCAACAATCTCATGGCTCATGAGATGATTTCTGATCTTTTTTGTTGTCATCAAAAGATTAAGTATTTTGCGTTTTGGTTAAAAAGTCGTAATTTAAATTTTAACTGGGTTATTGAAATAAGCATTATTAGCAAAGAAAAAACGTATATGGGCAAGATAGCCTGCAGAGGAAGGAGTAGTATTGAAGAACACATAACAGACATGGGACTTGTAGATGTAGGTAGAAATACCATTTATCTCAAAGTGGAAAGTGGAGTAAGGTGTATATTAAAAGAAAAAAAGACTAATCAAGAGAGGTGGATGCAACTGAGAATGAAAATGAGGATAAGAGTAAAAAGGATTGTACTGTTGAGCACCAAGGTGATTAATTTGATGATGCACATAAAATGTCTTCATTGGGAGCTTTCTGAAATTATTGTCCATAGCAAGAAAACTCTTGAGCTGACTTGACAAAGAAGCCAGAATTGAAGTAATCACATGTTGTTAAGTATCTTTTTAGGTACAGAATTTTTATCCTTGGGTTCAAATCACGCATGTTTGGGCTTTCTCCTTCAGAGACATGGGATCAACACAGGTGTCACTTACAACAGTTGAGAGCCTCCTCATGATGACCCTTGAATTGGAAACACTGTAAGTTGATTTTTCTTATGTGTATTTTCACTTAGTTGTTTACTTAGATTTGTTTTATTGTTTTCTTAAGTCAGATTTATTGAGGTATAAAATTTACTCTTTTTAAGCATACAGTTTGATGAGTTTTGACAAACGTGTAGTTATGTAACCACCACCACATTTGAGACGTAGAACATTTCTGTCACCCCAAAAGGCCCCTATGTGCCTTTGCAGCCAATCCCCTTTTCTCACCACCAGCCCTGGCAACCACCAACCTAATTTTTGTCCCTATAGTTTTGCCTTTTCCACAGTGTCTTATAAATGAAATCATACCAGGGGCACCTGGGTGGCTCAGGCAGTTAAGCGTCCGACTTCAGCTCAGGTCATGATCTCGCGGTCTGTGAGTTCAAGCCCTGCAGCGGACTCTGTCCTGACAGCTCAGAGCCTGGAGCCTGCTTCAGATTCTGTGTCTCCCTGTCTCTCTACCCCTTCCCCACTTGCACTCCATCTCTCTCTCTCTCTCAAAAATAAATGAACATTAAAAAAAATAAATAAATGAAATCATACAGTATGCAGTCTTCTGTGATTGGATCCTTTCAGCATAATCCTTTTGAGATTCATCCATGTTTTTTTTTTTAACTTTTTTAACGTTTATTTATTTTTGAGAAACAGAGAGCATAAGCAGGAGAGGGGCAGAGAGAGAGAGAGAGAGACACAGAACCCGAAGCAGGCTCCAGGCTCTGTCAGCGCAGAGCCCAATACAGGACATGAACCTGCGGAACATGAGATCATGGCCTGAGCCAAAGTCGGTCACTTATGTGACTGAGCCACCCAGGCACCCCAGAGACTCATCCATGTTTTTGCACATGTCAGTAGTTCATTTCCTTTTTATTGCCGAGTAGTATTGCAGTTGTGAGGATATACCAGTTTGTTTATGCATTCATCAGTTAATGGGCATTTGAGTTGTTTCTAGCTTTTTGGCCTTTATGAATAAATTTGCTTAAAACACTTACATGCAGGTCTTCGTGTGAGCATATGTTTTCATTGGGGGAGGGGGGCAGGTGGTAAAATACCTAATGGCAGGATTGCTACATCATATGCTGAGTGTATATTTAACTTTTTAAGAAACTGCTTACCTGTTTTCTAAAGTGGATGTACCATTTTGCATTCCAGCCAGCAGTATATGAGATCTTCTATCTATCCTTTCTTCTAATGTCTTTATCTATTTTTCATAAGGTGAATGTTGGCCTTAAAATTGAGTTGGGAAGTATTCCCCTCTCTTCAATTCTCTAGTACTGTTTGTGCAGAATTGGCATTATTTTTTCCTTAAATGTTTGCTAGAATTCACCAGTGAAGCCATGTGGGCTTGAAGCTTTCTTTGTGAGAAAGTGTTAAACTACAGATTTTATTTTTGTAATAGTGCTACTTAAATTACATACTTTATTTTTTTGAGTAGTTCATGTCTTTCAGGGAATCTATTTCATCTTGAAGTTATTGACATAAAGTATTTTATAATAATCCCTTATTATCCTTTTAGTATCTGTAGAATTGTAGTGATGTCATTCCTCTCATTTTTGATATTGATAATTTGGTCTTCTCTTGTCTTTTCTTGATAAATCTGGCCAGAAGTTTATCAGTTTTACTTATCTTCTCTAAAAAGTGCCTTTTCATTACACTGACTTCTCTATTTTTGTTTTCCTTTTCAAAAATTTCTGCTTTGATCTTTATCATTCCATTTTCTCTCCTTACTCAGTGATGAATTTCCTTTTCTTTTTCTAGTTTCTTAAAAGTGGACACTGGGGAAGATGAATACTATATGAGCAACATCCCACATGTTGACATGTTGTGTTTTCAGTTTCAGTTGGTACAAAATAGTTTCTAATATCCATTTTGACTTATTTGACCAATAGGGTTACTTAGGAGTGTGTTGGTTAGTTTCTAAATATTTGGAGATTTTACAGATCTGTTAATTTGTTATTTAATTCCATTGTGGTCACAGAACAATATGTTGGATGACTGAAATCCTTTTAAATTTATTGAGGCTTGTTTTATAGCCAATGAATTCTGGTAATAGATGAGAATATGGCCTATTTTGATAAATATTATGTGTCCACTTGAAAGAAAATATGTAGTCTGCTGATTTGGTGTGGAGTATTCTATAAATGTCAACTAGGTCAAGTAGGTTGGTAGTATTTTTCAAGTCTGATGTATCATTACTCATTTTCTATATATTTTTTCTGTCAATTATTGAGAGAGGGATATTGAAATCTCCAACTATAAGTGAGTGCTTATGTGTCTCTCTTTCCTATTCTCCTTAATATATTTGGAAGTTCTATTATCAGATACATAAATTCTTAAGTTATGTCTTTTCTAATAGTTGACATTTCTATCACAATGGAATAACCTCATTTATCCCTGGTAATATCTTTGCTTTGAAATTGACTTTGTCCTATAGTAAATATAGCCACTCAAGGTTTCGTTTGATTAGTGTTAGCAAAGCATAATTTCTTCCATATTTTTAACCTACTTATATCTTTGTATTGAAGATGAATCTTATAGACAGCATATAGTTGGCTTTTGCTTTTTTATCCAGTATGACAACTCTATCTTTTAATTAGGTGATTATACCATTTATATTTAATGTAATTATTTATATGCTTACATTTAAAGCTACTGTCTACTCTTTTCTATGTATCCCATCTGTTCTTTGTTTCTTTTCTTTTTCTTTTTCTTCTTCTTCCTGCTCTTGGGTTGATTTAGTACGTTTTATTATTTTTTGGTGGGGGGATAAATAGTTACAACTCAGGTTTTGTTATTTTAGTAGCTGTTTAATGGTTTGTAGTGTTCATGTTTAACTTATCACAGTCTATCTTCAAATGATATTATATGATTTCATGAATAGTATAAGAACCTTACAATAAATAGTGTACTTCCATTGTTCCCCTCCTGACCTTTGTGCTATTGTTTTCATACATTTTACTTTTAGCACACCATATTATTTTTTTTGTTTAAATAGTCAGTTATCTTTTTTTATTTTTGTATTTTTGAGAGAGACAGAGTGCAAGTGGGGGAGGGGCAGAGAGAGAGGGAGACACAGAATCTGAAGCAGGCTCCAGGCTCTGAGCTGTAGACACAGAGCCTGATGTGGGGCCTGAAATCACAGACTATGAGATCATGACCTGAGCTGAAGTCAGATGCTTAACTGACTGAGCCACCTGGGTGCCCCTCAATTATCTCTTTTATTGAAGTATATATAGATCATGTAATATTAAATTAGTTTCAGGTGTACAACACAGTGATCTTTTATATACATTATGAAATGCTCACAACACAGTGATCAATTATATACATTATGAAATGCTCACCACAATAAGTATATTACAGTATTATTGACTATATTCCCTATGCTGTACTTTTCATCTGGTGACTTATTTATTTTATAACTGCAAGTTGGTACCTCTTAACCCTTTTCACTCATTTTGTCCATATCCCCAGTTTGTTCTCCGTATTTACAAGTGTTTTCTCTTTTTTGTTGTTGTTTATTCATTCATTTGGTTTTTTGTTTATTTTTTGTTTATTTTTTACCTTGTTTTATTTTTTATTTTTTAAAATTTGCATCCAAATTAGTTAGCATATAGTGCAACAATGATTTCAGGAGTAGAGTCCTTAGTGCCCCTTACCCATTTAGCCCATCCCCCCTCCCACAACCCCTCCAGTAACCCTCAGTTTGTTTTCCATATTTATGAGGCTCTTCTGTTTTGTCCCCCTCCCTGTTCTTACATTATTTTTGTTTCCCTTCCCTATGTTCATCTGTTTTGTCTCTTAAAGTCATCATATGAGTGAAGTGATAGGATTTTTGTCTTTCACTGACTAATTTCACTTAGCGTAATACCCTCCAGTTCCATCCATGTAGTTGCAAACGGCAAGATTTCATTCTTTTTGATTGCCAAGTAATACTCCATTGTATATATATACCACATCTTTCATCCATTCATCCATCAATGGACATTTGGGCTCTTTCCATACTTTGGCTATTGTTGATAGTGCTGCTATAAACATTGGGTGCACATGCCCCTTCAAATCAACATTTTTGTATCCTTTGGTTAAATGCCTAGTAGTACAATTGCTGGGTTGTAGGGTAGTTCTATTTTTAACTTTTTAAAAACCTCCATACTGTTTTCCAGAGTGGCTACAGCAGTTTGCATTCCCACCAGCAGCGCAGAAGGGTTCCCCTTTCTCCACATCTGTTGTTTCCTGAGTTATTAATTTTAGCCATTCTGACACATGTGAGGTGGTATCTCATTGTGATTTTGATTTGTATTTCCTTGATGATGAGTGATATTGAGCATCTTTTCATGTGTCTGTTAGCCTTCCGGATGTCTTCTTTGAAAAACTGTCTATTCATGTCTTCTGCCCTTTTCTTAACTGGATTATGTATTTGATTTTTTGGGTGTTGAGTCCTTTATATATTTTGGATACTAGCCCTTTATCAGATTATGTCATTTGCAAATATGTTCTCCCATTTCATCAGTTGCCTTTTAATTTTGTTGATTGTTTCCTTTGCTGTACAGCTTTTTATCTTTTTTTCATGGATGTTTATTTTTGAGAGAGAGAGCACAAGAGTGGGGTAGGGGCAGAGAGTGAGGGAGACAGAGGATCTGAGCAGGCTCCGCACTGTCAACAGAGAGTCGATGCGGAACTCGAGCTCACAAACCGTGAGATTATGACCTGAGCTGAAGTCAGAAGCTTAACCGACTGAGACACCCAGGTGCCCCAGAAGGTTTTTATCTTGATGAGGTCCCAATAATTCATTAAAAAAAATGTTGTTTGTTTGTTTGTTTATGTTTATTTTTGAGAGAGAGAGACAGAGTGCAAGCAGGGGAGGGGCAGAGAGAGAGAGGGAGACACAGAATCTGAAGCAGGCTCCAGGCTCCAAGCTGTCAGCACAGAGCCTGACACGGGGCTCAGACTCACGAACTGTAAGATCATGATCTGAGCCAAGTGAGATACTTAACCAACTGAGCCACCCAGGTGCCCCTATTAATTAATTAATTAATTAAGAACATGGACACACACATACATGTATGCATGGGGGGGAGCAGAGAGAGAGGGAGAGAGAGAATCTCAAGTGGAGAGAGAATCCTGATGCGGGATTCAATCCACGACCCTGAGATCACGACCTGAGCCAACACCAAGAGTCAGGCATTCAACCCGCTAAGCCACCCAGGCACTCCTCAGTAGTTCATTTGTACTTTTGTTTCCCTTGCCTCTGGAGACATGTCTCTACTAAGAAGTTGCTTTAGCTGAGATCAAAGAGGTTTCTGCCTGTGTTCTCCTCTAGGATTTTGATGGTTTCCCGTCTCACATTTAGGTCTTTCATCCATTTTGAATTTATTTTTGTGTATGGTGTAAAAAAGTGGTTTAGTTTCATTCTTCTGCACGTTACGGTCCAGTTTTCCCAACACCATTTATTGCGAAGACTATCTTTTTTCCACTGGATATTCTGCTTTATCGAAGATTAGTTGACCATATATTTGTGGCTCCATTTCTCGGTTCTCTATTCTATTCTATTGATCTATGTGTCTGTTTTTGTGCAGTACCACACTGTCTTGATGATTCCAGCTTTGTAATACAGTTTGAAGTCCAGAATCATGATGCCTCCAGCTTTGTTTGTTTGTTTTTTCCCAACATTATAATTCGGGGTCTTTTCTTGTTCCATACAACTTTTAGAATTGTTTGTTCTCGCTCTGTGAAAAATACTGGTGTTTGATAGGGATTGAATTGAATGTGTAGTTTGCTTTGAGTAGTATAGACATTTTAACAATATTTGTTCTTCCAATCCTTGAGCATGGGATGTTTTTCCATTTCTTTCTGTCTTCTTCAATTTATTTTCATAAGCGTTCTATTGTTTTCAGCATACAGATCTTTTACCTCTTTGATTAGGTTTATTCCTAGGTATCTTATGGTTTTTGGTGTATTTTTTTTTTAATTTTAGAGTCAGAGTGTACAAGTTGGGGAGAGGGGCAGAGGAGAGAGAGAGAGAGAGAGAGAGAGAGAGAGAGAGAGAGAGAATCTTAAGAGAATCTTAATCTAATCCATGCTGAGTGTGGAGCCTGACACAGGGCTCGATCTCACGACCCTGAGATCCTGAGCCGAAATCAAGAGTAGGATGCTTCATCGACTTAGCCCATCCAGGCACCCCTTGTTTGTTTGTTTTTTTCTGAGATTCTACATATAAGTGAAATCATATAGTGAAATGATATACATACATATAGTGAAGTGAAATCATAACCTATATAGTTACCAGTTCTAATGTTCTTCATTCCTTTGTGTGGATCCACATTTCCGTCTGCTATCCTTTTCCTTCTGCTTAAAAATACTTTCTTTAGGGGCACCTGGGTGGCTCAGTCAGTTAAGCATCCAACTCTTGATTTTGGCTCAGGTCATAATCTCACAGTTTGTGAGCTCAAGTCCCGCGTTGGGCTTTGCTTGGGATTCTCTGTCTCCTCAGTGCTCTTTCCCCCTTGCACACGCATACTGCACGTGCCCTCTCTCTCTGTCTCTCAAATAAACATTTAAAAAAATACTTCCTTTGGCATTTCTACAGTGTAAGCCTGCTAATGATGAATTCTTCCAGCTCTTGTATGTCTCAGATAGTCTGTCTTGCTTTTATTTTTGAAAGATTTGGGTATAGAATTCTAGCTTGATAGCTATTTGGTCCCCCTCTCCTTTTCACTGCTTGAAAGATGTTGCCCCACCGAGTTCTGGCTTACATTATTTCCAACAAGAAATATGTTGTCATTGTTATATCTTTGTTGCTCTGTGTGTCATGTGTGGTTTTGTTCCTTTGGCTGCTTTTAAGATTTGCTCTTTATCGCTGGCTTTGACCAGTTTGATTATCATGTGCCGTGGTGTAGTTTTATCCGTGTTTAATGGATTAAACTAAACATGTAGTTTAATCCATGTTGTGCTCAGATTTCATTGACCTTGCTGGATTTGTGAGTTTATAGGGTTTACTTATTTGGAAATGTGGGGGCTATTAGTTTTTCAAATTTTTTTTATATCTCCTCTCCTTCGTGGACTCTAAGTATACATATATTAGGCCACTTGAAGTTGTTGCACAATTCATTGAGTTAAGGAGAGGCATGGGGTTTTTTCCATATATGAAATACTGTTATAATAACTTTTTTAAATGCCCTTGTCTGCTAATTGTAGCATTTGTGTAGATTATGGATTAGTTTTTGATTGATTGCTTTTTTAAAAAAAAAATTTAACATTTGTTTATTTTTAAGACACAGAGAGTGATCAGGGAAGGGGTAGAGAGAGAGGAAGTTAAATCTGAAGCAGGTTCCAGACTCCGAGCTCTCAGCACAGAGCCTGATGTGGGGCTCAAACCCATGAACCACGAGATTATGACCTGAGCCAAAGTTGATTGCTTTTTATCCTCAGTATGGGCCATATTTCAGATTTATTCAAACTCTTAGAAGTCTACCCTCTTTCTGTGTGCTCTCAACCCGAAGTGAGACTTTTGGCTTGGAAGGAGTTACCTGTGTATTAAACTACTGATCAGTGTCACCCAGTTCTAATCTCTATCTCATTCTAAGGGTACCATACCCCATGTCATCCTTACCTTTCCGTTGGGCACCTCTGTCCTTCTATCTGTGTATTTATAATATTCAAGAGCAGCAGTTGGCCAACTGGTCCCTACCCAACCATCCAGGCCATGTGCCTCAAGAATTCCTTTTTGCACAGCCCTGTGATGACTTTGGCCCGCCTCTTCTACCTGCTCGAGTAACTCCTTTACCACTAATTTAATTGTCTGTGTTTCCATTTATAGGATTTTACCTAGCCGTATGGCCTGCTGTCTCTGCCAATTTAAAAATACTATTGAGGTTGTCTGTAAGACAGTCAAGCTACATTGTGACAGTGCATGTCTGACAAATGGCACACGTTGTGGTAAGTCCTAATTGCCTGATGATAAATTTGTAAATTTTTATTTTATTTGTGGTTTAACTTTTATTTTTAATCAACAATGATAATTTTTTTTAATGTTTATTCATTTTTGAGAGAGAGAGCATGCACGTGCGTGAGCTGGGAGGGGGCAGAGAGTGAGTGAGGGGGACAGAGAATCCGAAGCAGGCTCTACACTGACAGCAGCAAGCCCCATGCGGGGCTGAACTGTGATATCATGACCTGAGCCAAAGTCGGATGCTTAACTGACTGGGCCACCCAGGCACCCTAACAATGGTAAATTTTTAAACTAATGATGTCATTGCATTATTTTTACTCATTCAGAGTTCAGATCCCTAAATTTCTAAGAACTATTCCTTTGTTAAAAGTCAGATTCTCAGTTACATTATTAAGTCAACTACCCACCCCCAAATGAAAACCTGTTCACATAGTGCATCACAGCTTATAAGCTGATTTTACGTGCGTTAGGTCTCAGGTGCCCTTTGTCTTATAGGACAGGTGGAGATACCTTTTTGTTTATTTTGTTGTTTTTATAAGTGTGTAAGAGTACAAGTGATGCTGATTTCTGAAAAAGTTTTATTTGGAGCCTCTGTGTTTCTGTGCCCTAACCAGAAGCTGCTACCCAACCGTTCTAACAGATGAGAGGGCTCTTCTATTCTTGGGCTGTCCAACTCTTGTTCTGAATCTTAAGCTTTTCTATCCAAAACACAGGTGCTTTTAGGTATTTTTCTGTTCTTAGGTTTTATTGGCACTAACTTGGTGACTTCCAAAATGTGCTTTTGCACCTGGATAGCTTGAATATGGGTCCCTGTCAATGGTCTAGGGCACAGCATAAATTACACTTTGCTACTTCTATAAGTGGTGTTGCTTGTTTTCCAAAACAATGTTTTACCAATTATCTTACTCCCTTCTCCCTTAGAGGTGGGCAGAATAGGCATTTTTTTTTTTTATCTCCTTTGACAGGCGAGGAAAAATGAGATCAGAGGTGCCTTAGCCTAGCACTCGAGTCTCCTCTCCCGTTTTGGGCGCTCCGCCAGCCCGCTGCTCCTCCTCTCTCGTGACCTTTATCACCTCCTCCTCCGATTCTCACCAGCACCACTAAAAATACTTTTAATTCTTCTGGAAAAACCCAG
The DNA here is from genome assembly GCF_046562875.1 of Panthera onca. Lineage (NCBI taxonomy): Eukaryota > Metazoa > Chordata > Mammalia > Carnivora > Felidae > Panthera > Panthera onca. The sequence goes on from NW_027675821.1 coordinate 672,729, forward strand.
CTGCACAGTGCTGTTCAGTGTACACAAGCTGTACGCTTGACCTTCATGTAGTTGGAAGCTCTGGATGGTTCTCTCAGTAAAGCTAGAAATCTGGAAATGAAAGGAAATGAAAGCAAAGTAGGCATTTGACCAAAGTTTCTTTATCCCTTCTGCATTTTAAAACCTCAAGTATCATTCCGTTGATTTTTTTGAATGCCCCACAGTGGCATCTCTCTCATAGCTGGAAAATCTCTTAACCTATACCCCACATCTCTGCCCAAATTTAAGCAAAGAACCAGGGTGGACTTAGCGGGTCTTGTGTTTAGTTTTTTCTGTCTAGAGCTTATGTTACGGGAGGTGCGATATATGGGAGCAGGGACCAAGCGAAGGAATTGGTGGGTGGGCGGAGAGGGCGTGTCCAGATGAGGGCCTGCTGGTGACGGGTGTTGTCCCGTGCATATGTGATGGTAGCAAGAACTCAAGCCCACTGAAGACGTAGAAGGAGGAAGACTCGCGCTCCCTCTGCCCCCGAAGCAGGACAGGGTGGGGTATGTGAATGCCAGGAGTCGCACTAGAGCTGCACACAGTTTAGCCGAGTATCTTCCGGCCTTGGCTTTTCTTGAGGCCTGGGCAATCGGCCCTTAGGGACCAATGGAATAACTCTAAATATACTTATTCACACTGTGGAATGTTCTGAGGAAATAGCTACTTTTTCAAAACACATCTTTTTGTCCTTTTGTTGTTGCCAATCGTGGGTCCAAGTTTGAGTTCGTCTCCTCTCTAAATGGCGCTCGAGTATTTGCTGATTCTTAATTTGCTTGACTGGGACGTATGACTGTGCATTGACAAAGAGCTGTGCTGTCAGTCTTCCATTATCAGAACTCATCTCTTCTTCTTCTTCGACAGATCAGGAAGTATACCTAAGGAAGGCAGAGGGATCATTCATGAAGGTATTGACAGCTCGAAAGAAGAGCGCCAGCACGGAGCTGACTATTGAGCCAGAGAAGGCGTCCTCAGACATAGATCGTGTCAGTTTGTCAGCCTTTATGAACGAGCAGCTAGACTTCAATGACGAAAGTGATGTCATTAGTGCACTGAATTACATATTGCCTTATTTCTCGGAGGGCAATCTAGAAGACGTAGAATCGACGCTGTTACCGTTCATTAAACTTCTGTTTTCAAATGTGCAAGAGGGAGACAAGCCCGTGGGTCACTCGATGAACGACACAGGGGACCCTTCTCTTAAACCTGGATCCAACAATTCAACTTACAAGAATAAACTGAGAAAACTCTACTTTCTGGAAAATTTGGTAGATGCAGAAATTCAGGAAAAAATTGATGACGTGAAAAAGAAAGAAAAAATGGCCATGCTTATACATTCCAGCCTTTTAGGTCCCAAGTTTAAACGTCAAATCTTTCCAAAGAAATTGGAAACTGCCCAACCGCAGGAGAAGAGCCTAGACGAGGTTGAGAGTGTGGGGAAAAAGTTCCTGAGAGTGAACAAGGTCATCAAGGGCCCAAAGGGCATACGGAAAAGGCACTTAAAAGAACTGAGACGTCAGAACATCCAGAGGAAACAGAGCGCCCAGCCATCTGTGGAGAACATGGCCAAGGAAAGAAGGCTCAGGACACCATCCCCGGGGGAGCTTCCCGTGGCGCACAGGCCCAGCAAATCAGTGGGAAGCTCCTTCAATACAGAGCCTTCGTTCATAGATGAGCACAAGGCAGCGGTCTCTTCTCTCATGAAGCAATACTTTTTGGACAGGCCTTCTGCCACCCCCGCTCCCAAGGAAAGAAGGCTCAGGAGACCATCCCCAGGGGAGCTTCCCGTGGCGCACAGGCCCAGCAAATTAGTGGGAAGCTCCTTCAATACAGAGCCTTCGTTCGTAGATGAGCACAAGGCAGCGGTCTCTTCTTTCCTGAAGCAATACTCTTTGGGCAGGCCTTCTGCCACCCCCGCTCCAAAATCCCCACCTGACGTGAAAAAAGAATCAAAAGACTTAACGTACACCATTTTTGTTTTAGAAGATGCAAATGCTAGAGTTAGAAATATGAAGCCTTTCAGACCAGCCTCACTCCCCAGAAAGACACACCACTTTCATAAAAGTCGCTCCCGTGTGGTCCACAGAACACCCAAGGCCAAACTGAATCGAAAGTCCAGAAAGGAAAGTTCACTCAGTAATAGACAGCTGCTTGCAAAGAGGCCTCCATCCTCTGCAGTCAGGAGCCTCATAAATTCCCCTTCACGAGAGGATTTTTCATCTCCGGGAGAACTGAGTCCTCAGAAAAATCCTTTTCCAGAATTATTTGCTCCTTCAGGAACTTACAGAGAAAACACTACTGTAGAGAACACTACTGCCCAAAATGTTTCTGAAGAAAATATTTCTACAGGAAACACTACTGTGCCAGAACAAACCCTCCCTGAATTCACAGACCGTAACAATCTTTCCACTGCTAATTCTACTGTTACTGCAGACAACTCTATGCCGACCATTAAACAAACCAATGATACACAACGGGAATACCACAATGCGGGCACTGGCTTGCCCCCAAAAGCCACAGGCTTCACTGTGTCAAAGCTCTCGTCCCCAGGTGATCTGTTTGAAATTCAGTTAAACCAGCAGCTACAGTCCCTCATCCCCAGCAATGACGTGAGAAGGCTCATTTCTCATGTTATCCGGACTTTGAAAATGGACTGCTCTGAGACCCAGGTGCAGCTGGCCTGTGCCAAGCTCATCTCCAGAACAGGCCTCCTGATGAAGCTTCTCAGCGAGCAGCAAGAAGTAAAGGTGTCCAAGGCAGAGTGGGATACGGACCAATGGAAAAATGAGAATTATATCAATGAGAGCACAGAAGTCCAGAGTGAACAGAGAGGGCAGGAGTCAAGGGAGGTGAGGATAAATCCCCAAATGTGGGGTCTCGACATTTAGGTGGTTTAGGACATGGACCCAAGCACAAGGACCAGGGGCTCCTAGTCCGGGTCTTGTCTTGGCCACATAATTTTGGCTAAGGCAGTGATCTGCCACTTTGCTCATTTAGGAAACAGTGCCGCTGTTCCCAGAGGAGACAAAAAGAGGACCTAACATACAAGATACATCAAGTCTTGAAGAAAATGCTAATGATTAAGATTACATATCACATTAGATTTGGTATATTCCTTAAGAACCTATAAGCGATTCATCGGAAAGAATGGGGTTTTAGAGTCGTTAAAGAATAGTTAACTTTCATCCTATCTCTGTTTTCTAAAAAAATTGTTCTTTCCCTTTTTTTTAGCTCACAAAAGAAGTTCCAGGCTATGGCTATAACAACAAACTCATCTTAGCAATATCTGTGACTGTAGTAGTGATGATTTTGATCATAGTGTTCTGTCTCATTGAGGTAAGGACAACAATTAGTTCAGATTCCCAGACTATATTCCTTCTTTATAATAGATTCAGAACCCACAAACTGAAAATCAAAGCCACTTTCCCACCTATCACGACTTGATATCCCTCTTCAGTCTGGAGGACTGAGATATGCTTTGTCCTTTTATTGCAAAGTATATTCCAGGGATTTTAAAAGGAACCCCACTGCCGGGAGACATCTGTGGATTGTAACCAAGATAACAAGCCATTAGCTTGTTCTGAGACATTAGGTCTAAGAAGGCCACAGTTGACATGATAGTAAAATTTCTTCAACTCAAAAAAATGATGTCGATTCGATGCACTCACCAGTCATCCTCCTACTACCACTGATTTCTTTCCTCGTTGGCTAAAATGATGAGAGAGAAATAGTCTTCACCTTCATGGAGCTATCAGTCATCTTGGAAGAAAGGGCATGGCTTAGAGATAAAAGTGTCATCTTGTTGATTAATTAGATGTGCCTACAGCTCTCTCCCCCACTTCGCAAGGCATTGTGTAAACAGGTTCAGTTAAAACCCTGCAGCTAAAATCCTGCATCAGGCTACTCAGAGCGTGTCATAATTACAGTTGCCTATTCCTGGAGCTTGCCTGTTTACCTTTTATTCAATTATGTATGAATTGAATATATATTCAATATATTTATTCAAATATACATATGCTTATTATATATCTATATCTATATCTATCTATCTATCTATCTATATATATATAGATAGATATATATATATTGCCATCTGTCATGGCAACCCTCCATTTCAGCCAAAACAGCCCCTCACCATCCCCTAGTCAGACCATGCCCATTCCTACTTTTGTTGGTGACTTTGCCCACTTGAAATTCCTTTATTTCACTCTGCTGGTGGAAGTCCCGTGAGCCTTCAAAAGCCAACTCGAGTTCATCTTTCTTCACAAAGCCTTCCCCGAATACTGTAATACTCCTGGACCTAGTCCTTCTGTGAGATTGTCACCATTTCTTAGGGTCTACAGTGACGCATTCCCCTCCCCTGATAACAAAAATATGCTAAACAGTTTGTTAAAAGGCAGCTCCTCAAGAGAGAAATATCAAGGTCATGGATCAGAGCAGAGATATGTAAGGCTTCCTGGTCTATCAGATTTGAGTAAAACCTGACTGGATGTATTAACTGCTAAGGAGAAACATGTCTGTCTTCTGGAGGGTTGGTCAGTAGTAAAAGCATAGAAATGGTGAGGAAGAGACCAACATGGGCAGTGCCCACCTAGCCTTGCCTAAGAGTAGAGATGGCACCTCAGGCAGCAGATGAGAGTCAGGCCCACCAGCCGGGCTGTGCCCGCGGGGCAGATGGATGGATCTAGCTACCTCCGTCCTTTCCATGAAACACTGGATTCAGCTAATTACTTTTCTTCCACTTCTCTTCTCACCAAATAGCCTTCTGATTATACTTCAGTGTGCCACAGAGGCCTGTCTCCACAGGAGGTGATGCCCAATCATGTGGACACAGATGCCCTATCTGTGGAATGGATGTTTTCCTTATTGTCAAGTCATGACCTGACATTCTGATTTTGATCAATCCTGTGACATTGGTAAGGTGATATTGCCTCCATGCAGAAAGAAGTGTGTTCTCTCTTGATGAGATCAGAGTCTGATTTCTCAGCCTAAGAGCCTAGGAACTAGCATGGGGTCAACTTACCATGACCTCTGGGAAGAGAAATCATTGGCCATTGTCCAGTCAGTACTCTGCATCTTGAGGTGGCCTGCAGCCTTTTGCTTTTGGGAAGTTCTATAAACTCCTATTGCTGTTTTAAATTCCTATGTGGTTTAACCTTGTGTTTATATTTTTTTATGTGGTTTCATTATTTCCTCTCCCTACTTAGATGATACACTTTTTGAGGTCAGAGACCATGCAGTTTTTTTCCTGTAGTGGACAATAATGATGTTCAAAGGAAGAGATGAGGCATTGTGTCAATTTCACAATGAGGAATAATGCAACGTAATATTTATGTGAAGTAGCCTACAGAGTCCAGCAATAGACAGATCCGTGGGTGACGAGGACTTTTAAAATGTTACCTTTTAGAGGCGCCTGGGTGGCTCAGTTGGTTAAGCGTCCTACTTTGGCTCAGGTCATAATTTCATGGTTCAGGAGTTCGAGCCCTGTGTTGGGCTCTGTGCTGACAGCTCAGAACCTGGAGCCTGCTCTGGATTCTGTGTGTGTGTCTCTCTCTCTTTGCGCCTCTCTCACTCTTACTCTCTCTCTCTGTCGCTCTCAAAAATAAATAAATAAACATTGAAATGTTACCTTTTAGTATTCAAATCAGTGGAAGAAAATAAATAAATGGTAATAGAACAACTGCTTAATTATTTGGGAGGAAAATAACAACAGATCCCTATTTCTCACCTTAAAAAAACATATTTCAGTACATGTAAAAAAAGAGAAACAAGAACCCATCAAAGTACTAGAAGAAAATAGAATCAATACTTTTATAATCTTGTGGTGAGAAAAAGCTTTGTGACCTGATACCACATGCAGAAACATTTGATAGATTTGATCGTCTTGTCTGATTTCTGCTTGGAATAAACCAGACATCTGATTTAATCCCCACAGTCCTGTGAGGATGATATCACCATCCTTCTTTCCTACATAGAAGGGGATCAGCTTAAGGCCACTGTGGCAAAATCCAAAGCAGAACCCAGCTGTGCCTGCAGTCAGCCTGTGCTCCTATCCCACTGTTCCGTCTCCTTCACGATAAAAACACTGACAAATATTTGAAACATTGAAATTCAGTGAAAGCCCTTGAAAGGATTAATATATTTCATATGAAGAGAGTTTTATAAATCAACAGGAAGAGGACAAACAATCCAGGGGATCAAGGGGGCAAGGACTACGATGAACAGGAGGTGTGGACAGTCCGTCACCATATCTGCCTCATGGCTTATGGGACATGGGTCTCGTTAACAAGGCCTTTTCGCCTCATGGTATAAAAATAGTCTCTGATATTTTCTTCTGTACTCTTATAATATTTGTTGTGATTTATTTATTTTTAATCTGTATGGAATCTGTTTGGTGTTTTGGTACGGTCGAGGTAGGGGATCTAACTTTTTTCCCTTGCATAAAGATCCAGTTACTTTAAAATCTTTTATTGAATGGTTCATTCTTTCTTCATGGATCCAAAATACTATTTTTATCTGGACTCTATTCTATCAACCTGGTTTTCTTTTCCTGTATCAGTATCACGCTACATACTTAACTGCAGTTGCTCTGTAAGAACGTATTTTAACGTCTGCTCTGTGATCTTCTTTTTCATCCATTTTGTAGCTATGCTTGCACGTTTTCTCTACCAAATGTCAGCTGGCCAGTTTTTGTTTAAAAAACTGTCTTGGGATTTGAATGGGATTGCCTCGAATTTGTAGGTTAATTTGAAGGGAACTGACATCTTTACACTATTCCAGGAAAAAGGTGTCTCAGATCACGTATTTGTTTCTTCTTAATGTCCTTCAGAAGAGCTTTAGTGTTTTCATCTCATAGGTCTTACCCATTCTTTGCTAAGTTTATTCCTAGGTACTTTATGCCTTTTTACTGATAATTGTAAATGGGATAATTCTTCCGTTTTTTGATTAATTGTTTATGGAACATAGGAAAGTCATTGAGGTTTACATGTTGATCTCTTGATTTTATATATATCTAGCCATCTTGCTGAATTCTCATGTTTCTTCCAATAAAATTTTAGTTGATTCTCTTGGGCCTTTTAGTTTGTCTGTAATTTCGTATGCAAATACATCTTAGTTCTTCCTTTCCACGACTCCATTTTTTCCCAGTGCATCAGTTAGGACCCCCTCAACACCAATGAATAGCAGCAGTGATAACAGACATCCTACTCTTGTCCTTGATTTTAAAACAGTGCTGCTGTTTAGGTTTCTGGTAGACACTTTTCTTTTCCTCCTCCCAAGAATTTTTATTAGGAATTACCTGTTGAATGTTATCTGAGGCAGTCAGTAAAATGTATTACCAGCTGCACACGAGTTAGGTGTTATTGAAGAGTCAAAGGACTATTCAACAAATTCCTGTCCTAGGAAAAGTTATCATCTCACTGGGTAGATAAGACCTAAAATGCAAAGGAATGAATAAAGATGTGGAGGGAGTGGTTATTGTGATGGGTAACTGTGATCATGTTTTCTTCCAAAACAGATTTATTCTCATAGAACAGCAGCCAAGGAAGGTAAAGAAGGAAGCTCAAGGTAAATATTAGTCTGGCAATCGTTAAAGTAGAATTTTAGAACTAGATTTTCAAACTCATCTATTTCAATCCCCTTGTCTTACAGCCAGGAAATCACCAAAGGCAGAAAGAATACATATTTGGCCTAATGCTTTGCCTGGATCCAGCAAAGTTAGCTGCCCAGCCAAACCCGAGTTAGAATGGGACTGGCACAGAGCACCTGCTCACTAGACCTTTAAAGAAAGATCGTGGGGGGATGGGGGTGGAAATGTTCAGACCCGTTCCCGCTGGCGGTGGGCATCAGGCCTGGCCACAGACCTTCTCAGAGGCTCTGGAGAAGGGATAGGGAGGGCCAAAAGTCGTGGGGTGAAGGCGCTAGTCTTCAAGCATGATGGAGGGTAGAATACATGAGTCCCCCCCGTAAAGTAGGGGGAAAACTTCCTTCTTCCTCCTTCTGGTTTTCGAGGCCCCGCTCTCCATTCCCTTTATCCAGACCCAATAGAATTTGAACTGGGAGAGACCTTAGATAATCATTTATCTCTTCCTTTTATAATAATGAGATGGAGAAGGAGAAAAGGAAGATGTCTTGCCGGACGGTTGTATCACTAGTACCACTAGAACCAGAAAGAAGATGGTTCCTTTCCAGTTGGGCACGTCTCTGACTACACTGTTCTTGGGCTGTGAACTGCATTTTATGTCACAACTCAGTGCACACATACCGTATAGACATAAGTACCTTCTAAAACAAACTTACCATACACTCTTGATTCTTTCTGTTCTGTTTTTTTTAAGTTTATTATTTATTTGGGGGGGAGGGTGGAGCAGAGAGAGAGAGAGAGAGAGAATCCCAAGCAGGTTCTACACTATCAGCACAGAGCCAGACACAGGGCTCAATGTCACAATCTGTGAGATCATCACTTGAGGCAAAATCGAGACTTGGGCTGCTCACCTGACTGAGCCACCCAGGTATCCCCTATTCCGTTTGTATTCAAAAAGAGTATTTTGTGTTTTAGCGCTAGCCGTGTGTTTTCAGGTGATTTCACGACTCACTCACTCATCTGCCTGCAGTGTGAAAGTCAGTGAGCTAGATAACTGCTGGTTGGACTCAGGCATTCACTCGGTGCGATTCATCTTGTAAGGTAAAGCAGCTAGGAAAATAGAAACACCTCCCCACCCACCAGCAAATGATGCCTGTGAGGCTAAGCCTGGCGGGGACTGATGTAAAATGCTTCTGGAGAGAGTTAGGTGCTTCTGCCGTGTGGTCACCCAGTTTGTTGACTGCACAAGGGCACTTGGCCAAGGGCCAGAAGGTGAGCAGGGTGAAAATCCTGCCTATACTTCATGTCAAGTTACATACAAAGGTCTCCCAGGGACACTGTGGGGCCATTATGGACAGACACAGGAAAATTCTGAAAGCCCAGCATGTATGGAATTATTTCTGAGATCCCAGGTCTGTGTTGATTTTGCTTGCTAATAAGACTGGAGAAATACATTGTGAGAGGCACGGAAAATGGTACGAATCACCAATTGTCTGTGTGTGTGTTTCCTTCCAGGGGCTTCTTTGGATCTCTGCTGCGTAAGAGATGCTCAGAGGAAAGTGACAATCAGGTAAATCTGAGGAGGATAAAGTACCGTGGCTGGAGAAGGCAGGGGAAACAGACCTAACGTTGTCCTTTCTGGTTTCTAGAAGGGCTTTTTCTGGAGAAGGCGGCCACTTTGGCTTAGGGACATGTACAGACCTCTCAATGCCACACGCAAGAAAAACATGGCACAGAAGCTACACGACAAGGATTCTTCTGATGAAGATGAGATTTTCAACATGGAACTAGGGTACGTGATTGGGGAAGATTTTCTCTAAAATGAGGAAATTATGAAGAGTTGAATTGTTCCTTTCGAGAGTCAAAGCCTTGGCATTCTCCTCCTTTTCCCAGGGAGGCTGGCAAAGCCACAGCAGAGAAGACTCGGACCACAGATTCCACTACTGAAGAGCTGGGTGACGAGAGTGAGACAGCACGTGAGATTGTCACAGAGTGAACGCCGTCCTGCCTCAGGCCACCTACAAAGTTTACTTTCCGATACTGGCTTCTCAGCATTGCTTGTAAAATACTTTTTTTCTCATATTAAAATGTATAAATCCATAACCAATTCTAGCCACGTGGTAAGGAATTAAAACGTAAACGGTTAAATATTTATCTACAGACAACAGGGGCCACAGGCGAGAGAAGCAGGACTGAAGCCAGAGTCCCTCGTGGTAGCCAGTATTTCCACAAGACACAGTATGGGCAAAGTAGGGTGAACGGGGCGTCTTTCCGTCATTTCCCTGATACGGTCAGTCTCTGGAAACTGGAAAACGTATCTTCAAGGGGCTTAGACTATTAAGTTAATTAACAGCCTATTCTGGTGCTCTCTCCCCTGGCTCACCAAATACCAGTTATTCACAACGCGCTTGACCCCCTGCCCATAGAGGATCATCTCTCTCTGGCCCCTCTGTGAGGTCTTTGGGGTTGCCAGAATATTTGGATCGCTGAGCCGACCTCCACTGTAGGGCTGAGGCCTGTCTTTCTTCCCAAGAGCTCAAACTCAGACACAAAATGTGTAGTTGGAAGTAGGGTGTTCCTCAACCTTACAAGCTAGTAGATAATTCCCATTGGGTTTTTTTGTTTGTTTTCTTTAAAAAAAAAAAAAAAAAAAAAGTCCCCACCCTCAGAGAGCTAGCAGGGAGATGCTGGAGGGTTAGAGTAAAGAATGTGTGAGAGCAGTAATTACCCAGGACTGCCCTGCTCAGGCCTTTATTTCAGAAAACTTATTGGTGGGGGCACTTACTGTTCACCTGTACCCCACTAGCCTCTGCTGACCCCACTGAGGGTCGGATGCGTGCGGCTGGGCTCTCTCCAGTTCAGCGCAGCACCACACCTACCACTGCTTTCCTACCCAGCTCAGATCAGGGCTGCACGATTCCAAGAGATAATGCAGCACAACGTGCAGAAGACGCAAACATCCCTCCACTTCTGCAGAGGAGGGCGTTAACCAGTCACATTTAGGATGTTGGGAGGAGTCGGGGTGCCTGGGTGGCTCAGTCCAGTGAGCATCCGACTTTGGCTCAGGTCATGACCTCATGGTGTGGGAGTTTGAGCCCTGCATTGGGCTCTCTGCTGTCAGCACAGAGCCCACTTCAGATCCTCTGTCTCCCTTTCTCTCTGTCCCTCCCCCCAGCTCACACACTGTCTCTCAAAAATAGATAAACATTAAAAATAATGAAGTCATCTATGCTTTCTGAGTACATGAATGACAGGTTTTAGAAAAAGGACGTCAGAGTCAAAATACAGTAGTGAATAAAAGAAATCCTGAATTAACAAGGTTTGATAATCTCTTTTCTTAATGTCTGTTTATTTTGAAAGAGAGCAAGGGGGGAGGGGCAGAGAGAGAGGGAGAGAAAGAGTCCCAAGCGGGCTGTGTGCTCAGTGTGGAACCCGATGCGAGGGACTCGATCTTACGACCGTGAGATCACAGCCTGAGCTGAAGTCAAGAGTCGGATGCTTAACCGACTGAGCCGCCCAGGCGCCCCTGACAATCTCTTTAAATGCCCCCAAATAAATGCTGGTGGCTTAGCGATAGGTGATGGAATATGGCACCAACCGCTGGCCACCAACAGAGTCCCCCGAGGGGACAGTAGGACTGGGGCACAGCCCAGCAGGTTTGGCAGGGTTGGTAGGAACGGTTCCAAGCGGGGTGATTGGCCCATCAGTGCCTCTTCGGCTTTATTAGTTTGCTGCTGCTGGGCAAGGACACCTGTTCTCCTGGTGCCTGCTCCCGTTCCCCCAGCGTTTTAGTGAGAACGGCCACCAAGTGTCTGTCTCTGTGTGGTGACGTCAGCCAACAAATAACTGTGTTGAAAGCACAAGACTAGAGAGTAACAGTAATCGGAAGCGGCAGCAGCACCTAGTTTACTATTTGCTTACTTGGTGTCAAGGCCTGGGTTGGGTGTTTTGCAGTCTTAATTTAGCCCAACAGTCCGTGAAAACATACTTTATTATCCCCATCTGGCAGATAAGGGGACAGGGCTTAAAGGATGTAGGTACCCTGTTCAGGTGCCCAAGGCCGCAAATCCAAAACTGCCAGGTAGGGGTTTAATCCAGGCCTGTTAACTCCAAAGCCTGCTGACGGTTATACTGCCCTGCTGCAGGGTGCAGGGGTACAGAGACGTCTAAGCCATGGTTACCATCAAAGAATCAATAATTATAACGATGAGGATGGTGGCCGCTACTGTTTGTTGAGCACCTGCTTTGAGCCAGGCGCAGTACTAGGCCCTTTAGTCACTCTTAGGTCACAAGGGCAGAAACTCCTCATGCCAGCTCAAACTCCTTCATGAGCTGGGTGGAGCGGGGGCCGGTGGTGACTTTTTGAAGAAGAGAGGTGGACACAGAGACAGAGCTGACGAGAAACCAAGAAGACCCATCTGTGCATAGTTGGGCTTCCCGAAGTGTGGGCCGGGATTCCAGGCAACTCCATTCTCCTATTTTGGAATATTTCCATTAGCTCAAATGTGGTTCATAAAGTGAAGCTTAGAAAATGTTGTTTCTATAACACGACCTCAAATTTGCACAATACTTATCAGTCTCAAATGCTACCTTGCCGTATTTCTTTTAATTTTTTTAATGTTTATTTTTGAGAGAGAGGGAGAGAGAGAGACAGAGCATGCGGGCAGAGAGAGAGGGAGACACAGAATATGAAGCAGGCTCCAGGCTCTGAGCTGTCAGCACAGAGCCCGATGCGGGTCTCGAACCCATGAACCAACCACGAGATTATGACCCTCTCTGCCACCCCTCCACTCGCACTCTATGTCTCTGTCTCTTTCTCTCTCCAAAATAAACATTTAAAAAAATTTTTTAAAAACAACAATAAACATTTATTCCTCAAAAAACATCTTTTTTAATGTTTATTTTGAAGAGAGAACAAGAGAGAGAGGGAGACACAGAATCTGAAGCAGGCTCCAGGCTCTGAGCTGTCAGCACAGAGCCCAATGCGGGGCCCGAAGCCATGAATGGTGAGACCATGACCTGAGCCAAAGTCAGACGCTCAACCAACTGAGCCACCCAGGCGCAATACCCATCCCCAACCCTCCCCTCCCTCCCACCCCCCATCAACCGTCAGTTTTGTGAACATATTTTAAAACTACCATAGCCAGGAAAACAAACCATTCTAGATATTGCAAACACACACACACACACAAAGGTCATACAAGCAATTGGTGCTCACCACTGGTGGGGCTCGCGGTGGTGAAGGTCAGGGCCAGGGGGGAATCGCACCACTAGCTCTCAGGTTACTTTACCACAGTTGCTCTCCATAGATTCAAAGCTGCTGCTGCCACTCGGTCAGGAAACTTCGGGAAGCCACTGCCGGGGTCACTACAGCCCCATGGCCCCAAGCCTGACTGGTGGGGAGTATGGACTCCAACATTCGGCCCGCATGTCTGCTGCTACAGAGGAGAAAAGCATGGCTTCCACCTCCTTCCACCTCCGCCTTCCAAATTTCACACAGGTACGCTTTATTGGCACAATTCTGCTGTCGAGGGAATCTGTCAACGATGGTTCGTGGGTTTCCAGGACCTGCAAAGAAGGGGCTAGAAATGGGTGTCAAGAGCCAACCAACATCATCCAGCAAACCCCTCCTGATGGGGGGGTGTTCAAAGGCTTTGTAAAAGGGGGGTGGTGTCCACGTGGAGTAACCTGGTGGTCGTGTTTCTAAGTCGGAAACCCTGAAAGGTGTCATTCTAGCTGGGCAGCAGGTGAGGCGCTGGATGCTGACGACATACACTCATCCCCAGAGGTGACTGGAGAAGCGCCTGGAGTTGATTCTTAGTTTCATCTCTGGAACGTTCTCACTGGAATTAAAGCTGGATGGACTATTGGCAATGCAGTATCTGAGAAAACATAGCCCCCATTCAAAAGGGCTGCCAGAGAAAAGATCTCCACAGGGAAACATGTTTTCTCAAAATACAGCCTTTGGACCTCTATACGCAAACATCCCTGGGATGCTTACTTAAAAAGCTGATCCTGAAAATAATTTAATTTCAAAGGCTGTTGGGGCACCTGGGTGGTTCAGTCAGTTGAGCGACCGACTTCGGCTCAGGTCATGATCTCACGGTTCTTGGGTTTGAGCCCCACGTCGGGCTCTGTGCTGACAGCGCGGAGCCTGGAGCCCGCTTTGGAGTCTGTGTCTAACTCGCTCTCTGCCCCTCCCCCACCCCCCTGCTTGCACCCTGCCTCTCTCTCAAAAATAAATATTAAAAATAAAAAAATTAAAAGGCTGATCCTGCACACCTCCCCTGATGAAAACAAACAAAAGCAGACACTACTTAAAGTAATCCAGACAGATTTCAGTCAGTAACATAGTATTGCAGTGCCGTAGGGGAAAGGGTTCATCGTGAGCAGGCACCCGACTGGGATTATTACAGAGGTGATGGGGTATTTCACAGGGAGAATGAGGGACTAGGGAAGGGAATGAGTGGGGGGCTCTATAATCAGAAGTGAAAGATGACAAAAAGCAGGAAGGGACGCTGGCCCATATGAGACCCATCTGGCTTTGCTGACACTTCTCAAAGTTAAGCTCCTGCCCTCTCACAGAAGCTGGGAGACAGGGGCCCGATCTTCAGGCGTTGGCTGGACTCAGCAGCCAATCCTTTAGACAGCCGGGAGTTTTGCAGGCAGGCACTTTAAGGGAGGCTAGGGTCCTACTAGGGATGCGGCCACGAGCTGCCAGCAACCACGTCCGTGTTTGTTCGCCTTCACAGGCCAAGCAAGGTCGAATCAAGAAGAGGGCTCGGAGGAGCCTGGCGAGCATTTGGAGAAAGAATCTGTCACCCTCCGAACCCACATGCCCACCCCTCCTGAGCCCATCCCCCAAACAGAGGGACCACTTTGACAGGCCTTTTTATGCTCACCAAACGACTGAAGTAGGACAAGGCGGACGGGGAGGTGGGGGAAGCAGAGGTTCTCCGGCTTCTTCAGGGCTGGAGGTCGGCAGGGATTTGGGGGTGGGAGACGAAGGGCAGAGCAGATTGAGGATGACCAGGAGGCTCAACTGGATTCTTAACCTGGGAGTCCCGACTGGTCATGCTGGCCGGCTCCTGCCCCCACGGAGGTCAGGGCCTCTCAGTCCTGAGGACCACCAGGCACGACCAGCTCTGGCTCCTGTGGTCCTGGTGGGGGTATGTTGTTGAGACCTGGGGGATGGCGTGGAGCACCAGCTGGGGGGCGGGAGCACACTCATTCAAGAAGAAGAAAAGTCCCGAGGCCCAGAGCAGAGGCAGGAATGGTGCTTAGGCTGCGTGTGTTTCCAGGGCAGCGGCAGAGAGCGGTCTGGCGCCACACTGTGGAGGAAATGAAGATTTCAACGGTACAAAGGCCTCGTCTGGATGAGGGCTACACCCCAGGGTGGTAGAGCAGGAAAACAGAAGGAGCCTGGCTCCCTGACATAAGAGCCACCGAACCAGCCCCAGATCCAGTACTTAACCGGATTATCATATGAGAGATCAAGAAGCTGCTTCTTAAAAAAATTTCTTTTCAATGTTTACTTATTTTTGAGAGACAGAGACAGAGCACGAGCAGGGGAGGGGCAGAGAGAGAGGGAGACACAGAACGTGAAGCAGGCTCCAGGCTCTGAGCCGTCCGCACACATCCCGACATGGGGCTCGAACCCATGAACGGCAAGATCGTGACCTGAGCCAAAGTCAGACACCTGACCGACTGAGCCACCCGGGTGCCCCCAAGAAGCTGTTTTTTAATTTAACCCACTGTTGGGGCGCCTGGATGGCTCAGTCGGTTAGGTGTCCGACTTCGGCTCAGGTCAGGATCTCACCGTTCGTGGGTTCAAGCCCCACATCGGGCTCTGTGCTGACGGCTCGGAGCCTGGAGCCCGCTTCAGACTCTGTGTCTCCCTCTGCCCTTCCCCCACTCAATCTCTGTCTCTGTCTCAAAAATAAATAAACATTTAAAAACAAAGGAATTAAAGGGCGCCTGGGTGGCTCAGTCGGTTAAGCATCCAACTTCAGCTCAGGTCACGATCTCGGGGTTCGTGAGTTTGAGTCCCACATCGGGTTCTGTGCTGTCAGCCTGTCAGCACAGAGCCCGCTTTGGATCCTCTGCCCCACTCTCTCTGCCCCTCCCCCGCTTGCACTCTCCCCCCCGCCCCCCGAAAAAAAGGATTAAAAAAAAAGAATTAAAAAAAATCACTTAACCACTGTTGTGTTGGGTCTCTACTGCAGCAGCTGAACCTGTACGTAACCTGATAACGGAGGGAATCCATGTATCTGTTATCTTTTGCCACAACAGTGCTAACTAATAGACCATCCTCAAAACTCAGAGGAGGCTGGGAAACCGATTCTCACAGGTTGGCCGTTACCGCTGTACTTTAATGCCCTGCTGGCTGGATCGGCGCTGCTTCTCACTGCTGGTCTTTTCTCCCTGTGTTGCTGCCGGGACCCAGGCTGAAGAGGCAGCGGCTACCCAAGAGAAGCGTAAGAGAGCAAGCAAAAGAGCCATCGGGCCTCTTCGAGCCTAAGCACGGAACCAGCCCCCAGCCCCAAGCCAGGGGATGGGAAAGTACACTGTGGCCACGAGGAGACACAGCAGGAGCGGGGATGCGGGGAGGGCCCATAATTCTCTCTCCCAGAATGTGACAGAGTCCTGGGTCAGAGGCTACAACACGGTGGCCCTGCTCTTCTAGGCGTCACCTACGAATGGCGCAGAGTGAAAGACAGCGTCCGTCCATGTGAAGACTCAACCGCAGTTCTCTATCAGGTCAGGAGCCCTGACAAGACAAGAATCACATCTCCTTCCTCTTCCCAACGCCTAGGGCCAGGCCCTGCCCTCAGGGCTGACTCAGGGAGATTACTGGGTGAATCTGAGACCATTTCTTCACTCTCTGCGTCGGATTCCTTATGTGATACAGACTGACCTCCTAAAGGTCAGCACACAGTGCTAGGGGTTTGCCCGCAAAGCTGCAAAGGGACTGTGCCATTGGGAACTGAGATGTGTACCTAGGTCTGTCTACACCGCATCCTGGATCCACTGCCTGCCAGAGGGACCTCCAGAAGAAAGGACTTCTACAAGTTAAATATCGCAGACTTCACACTCCAAAGGAGAACCGTTTGAAGAGAGCCATGGTTAACCCTGACGAATGCCACCATCACCACAGAATTCCAGGCACCGGGCATGTGGGTAGAAAGCATATTTTAGGGCAGTGACTCATGGTAAGTCGTTTCCTCCAGTCCCTAAAACGGGCTATTCAATGTCAAGCTGTCTCAGGCTCAGGCTGATAACAGGGCAGCCATAGGGGACCTAGTGGGAGCTGCGTTGTCACGGTCCAAGTCTGTACGCACCGCTTGTATAACCTGCCCAAGTTCACAAAGACAGGATATCAGTCGCCGCTCTTTATGCTCCCAGTGAAAGAAATCCAACTAAAATATGCTTAAGCCAAAAATGTCATACGGTGTATCGGCTCACATAACCGGGAAGCCTAAGATCTTCAAGCTGGCCGCATCTAGCGCTCAAACGTCATTCTCTCCCCAACTATCCCTCAGTTGTGCTTTCCTCCATGACGGCTTCAGGCCACAGGATGGATGCCCCAAGACTGCAAAGATAGTCCTTAGTAACTCCAACTCTCCACTGAGGTTGAGCAAGCCTCATAAAGGAAAGCCAGTCTTCAAAAAGCCTCTGATTGGTCTGCTTGGACCCTGTATCTGGCAGGAGGAGACCCTGATTGGCCAGCCATGGTCAGCGTGCACCTGCAAGGTGGGCCTTAAACCAGTACTTAAGTCTCTGCTAGGGCACAGGAACTGAATAGAAAGTCAAGAGAGGGGGTTGTCTCACGGCAAGTTGAGGGGGCGAGGTGACAAATGGAAGACCAGACATTGAGGCTAGATTGAACTAACCCTAAGCCTAAACTTTGAACAGGCTTTCACACGTTCATAGATGCTATTGTGAGTAAAACACAAATTCACTTAAGAGCAGGAGTGCCTTCATAGTAACTTTTGGTCTTTCTGTATTTTTTGTCCCAATTAATAGATATCGAAAGGATCCCTACGATCACGAGCAGGTCCGAAGACCATTCTATTTTTTAATATTAGAAAGGGATTCTTAACTGCAGATTAAGAGAGAGAGTAAAGAAAGCAAGAAGAGAAGGGAGCCAGGAAAACCCCAGCCCAGGAAGCAGCGAAGGAAGGTTCCAGGACAGCAGCGTATGACAGGTCAAGGAGGTAGCCGAGGGAAACGGCACTAACTGTCATGCCAGAGCACTGGAGCGGAGTGGAGGAGTGATCGTGGCGGGCAGCACAGAAAGAGAAGGAGAAGAAATTAAACCCCGGGGGGTCAGGGGACAGAAACGAGTGCCATCGGACTACATGAGCAAGCTCTGCGGTGAACAATGCTTACCTAGTCACAATTCTGCAACCACTATCAATCATGGGGCAAGAGTGACAAAACTAAACCCCAAGAATGGAATGGGTGGGGGGTGTTAAAGACCTAACTCCTTGCCTGTGTTGCTAGGAAGTCCACAGATAGCGTCTAAAATGGGTGAATCAGAGCACCTGGGTGGCTCAGTCGGTTGAGCGTCTGACGTCAGCTCAGGTCACGATTTCACGGTTCGTGGGTTCGAGCCCCGCATCGGACTTTGTGTTGACAGCGCAGAGCCTGCTTGGGATTCTCTCTCTCCTTCTCTCTCTTTCAAAAAAAAAAAAAAAATTAAAAAACTCTTTTAAATGGAAGAATTAAGAGCTAGAAACACAAGATAGGTGGAGATAAGCACCAGAAGATCCAGCGAGAGGTAAGGAGGACCGAGGACTGGCGAGCTGGCCCAGGAGGGTGGGGATGGTCGAGGCAAGAAGCTGCTGCGGGTCATTCTGTTTCCTCACCACTTCATTTCGTACTATTTGAACTGTAAACTATGTGTGATAACATTTGGGAGGCTTAAAGAGTCCATTCTTTTGTCAACGGCACCTCAAAGCTGTATTTGTGTCCAACTTTATTGAGATAGAATTGACACATAATTTTTACGAACCCTTTAAATCCATTTTTTAAAGAGAGTGGGAAGAACCAGCTTCCTGCAACAGAAGCCATGAGAACATTACCTATTCCGGTTTCAAAAGAAATGGTGGCATTAGTTCTGCTTAGATGATTTCGGTCAGAGACCAAGTAAGCATACATCTGGGGTTCAAACAAGAGAGGCTCTCACTCCAGTGCTCAAAGACCAGTTAGAAAACGGAGATCTGACTGAACTGGGTAGGTACGAATTAGCCAAAACTGTAACAATAATAATAATAATAATAATAATATAGCTAGTTATCCTCAAGTGCTTACTTCAGACCAGAAACCGTCCTGAGGATATTATCTTATTTAATCCTCATGGCAACTGATATTTTCCCCAATTTACAGATGAGGAACTGAGGCTCAGATAGTTTGGGGAACTTCCCGGAAGTCACACACTCTGGCCCCTCTGCCTGAGGCAGAGGGGCCTCAGCGTGTTGTGATTTACTTCTCTTTTCTAACCACCAATCAAACTTAGAAGTTTCTATCTCTGGTGCCATCTCGAGGGGCCTATGAAAACCACTGACTGTGGCAGTGGTCTCAGGCCCACACTTGCTGGGTTGTGCTGGGCCCTGCGCTGTCTTAGGGAAGGCCTAGAAAACAGTATGGGGTAGAGCCGGTATTCAAACCTAAGCATTCCCGGCTCCAAAGCCCACTTGCTCGGCCACTGAATTATGCTAGTTCTCCAGCTAGAATCAGAGCTGGGTGAGGATCCCACCTGTAGTAATTATGAGTTGTATGGCCTTGGGCCCCCAAGTTCCTTAACCTCTCTTAAGCCTGTTTTATCATCTATGCCATGGGGATAACAATGGTGCTTACCTTCAGGGTGGTTGCTAAGGATAAATCAAAATTCCTATCTGGCAAATAGGAGCCTCTATTTTCCACACCTGTTAAATGCCTTGCCCTTCAGCTCCTAGGTTAAGGAGAGATTCTCACATTTTCTCACCCTTCAGATCCACGGGTGGTAGGGCAAGAGACAGAAAAGGTTTGGGTCAAGGCTAAATACTTGGACCTCATCCCAGAGTGACTCTCCAGGGCAGGGGCGGGGTTCAGGAATCTACACCTTAGACCCCCGAGAAATTCAGATGCCTGCAGTCCTCCTGCCTGGCTTTGAATGACTATGCGTAGTGCTTGAAATCTGACAGACCAGTGCCTTTGTGAGCGTCTGAGCCCTTCCTGCACTGGCCTCCAGCTCTGTCTGTGCCTCCTCCCTTTCCCCATTGCCCAATCTGTCTTTATCTCCCCCTTCCATTCTAAGCCCCCTCCCCTTACTCTAGCCTTACTTCCTAGCTTCCTCTCCACCTCTCCGTGCACCCTCCCCTGAGCTCAGTCTGCATTCCTACCCACCGGCCGTTTCTCTACCAGTCTCTTCGCAGGCATTGCCCTTTCCTGTGTCCACCCGGAAGGCTCAGATAAAAGTTGCTTCCGCCAGGATAACCTTCAAGGCCTCTTCCCTGGCACCATGGCACTTTGCACGTACCTTTATTATTGCTCAAATAACAGGGTAATGGGAGATTTTTTTTTCCGGCCTCAGATTACCTGGTGGACTCGTGGCCCACGAATGGTGGAAATGTGCGCCAGAGTAAGATGGAGAGAGGAGGACAAGCCCGTAGACTTTGCAGAGGGGCCGAGAGGCCTGAGAAGTAAGAGAAGACCAGGAGACAGGGGCTCCTGAAAAGATAGATAAGAGATTACCATGCGGGGTTCCCACAGCTTTTGCAGACAGCGGCTGCGCAAAAATTCATTGGAAGAACTGAGGAATGTTGCTGGCTCCATCTGGGGGAGGGCATGCTTGTATCAAGACACTGATGCTCTTGATGTGCTATAATTATAACCAGAAACACTATCCTTTTGCCCAGGAAACTGGATTTCCCAGTAAATTCCTTACTTTCCAAGTTGTTTAACGCTAAGATAATGCTTTGCTTCTGTGTCCTTATTTATTTATCTTTAACGTTTATTTACTTTGGAGAGGGAGAGCACAAGCGAGGGAGGGGCAGAGAGAGAGAGAGAGAGAGAGAGAGAGAATCCCAAGCAGGCTCTGCACGGTCAGCGCAGAGCCCAATGCAGGGCTGGAACTCACAACTGTGAGATTGTGACCTGAGCCGAAGTCAGACACTTAACCGACCGAGCCACCCAGGCATCCCTCCGTGTCCTTATTTCTAACTTTCTGTTCAACTGTTAACCATACTAAATGTACTCAGATTCATCTAGTCTAAAATCGAGGAGAGGTGGTTCTCGCTCCTAGAGACAGAATTATTGAAGAGGCAGCCCGCACACACTCAGGTGCCACATCTCCAACAGCTGGTTTTATAAATGGAAACAGGCACTGGGACCCCTTCTTCTCCCCTTCCCAGAAAGGCTGATGGAGAGCCTGGCCCAGATCAGTGGAGCTTTCTTCCAAGAACTGTCCCGTTCCCAGACCAGCCCTGTAGACACCCCCAAAGTCCCCCTGGACCTGCAGGTAGCAGTACCTCTCCACCCCAGTACTCACCCCACACTCAGGCCCTAAGATCCCACTTGACCTGAGCCTGCAGGTATGAAGTGTCCAAAGCACAAGACATCTGTCCCCACCCCCACCAACACACACTCTTGACCTTTTGTTCTGGGTCCATGTGAAAGAGAAATGTCAACTCTACCAAGTAAAGGAAACAAACAACTTCCTGGCTAGATGAGAATAACCAGAACCTTAAGCTTCATGCCTGGGGGCTGACGGGTACCTAAAGGTGCTCCCTTGGTGATAGGGGTGATCAAAACCTGTATGCTTGTCCTGAGAACCACCAGGCGGGAAGCACCAACTGCACTGATGCCCTCAGGGAGGCAAAACTAGGGTAGACGTTATTGGTCCGATTTTACAAGTGGGAACCTTCCGGGCAGGAGGCCAACAGACAGCCTCCGTAGACAGCACGGTAGATAGTGCTGTGCCCAGGCAAGGTCGTGAACCCAGAAGGCGGCCGGGATCTAGTGAGACGCAGACACTGCTGGGGGCGGGCAGTAGGACACGTTCCGCCCGACACTGGTGGGCTAGCCTGGTGGCCTCGCCTCTTCGTGCGCATCTCGGGTCGCAGAGTCCCCAGCCTCCCAGATCACTCACCTGCTCTGGAGCTGGGAACTTGGGCTTTCCTGAGCGCTGGCCCCGCCCCGAGGCTCCGCCGGCCCTGCGCTGGGCTCCGCGGTCCGGGGGCGGGGCCGGACGCCGAACCAACGTGATGGCGTCAGGCGCCGCGAGCGCCGTTTCCTGTTGTCCCTGGCCCGGAGGCCGCAGCGCCTGGTCGGAGGCTTAGGGGCTGCAGTGGCCAGGAGTGCCCCGCGCCCCCTCCCCGCTCCCTCTGGTGAGTTAGGGGTCAGAGGGCGAGGAGGGTGAGAAGGGGACGGCGGGGCCGAGACGAGAACGGGCGATGGGTCACCAGCCCTGTCCGTGATCGCAAACCCTTGGTTGCTTTGAAACTGTCCTGCTTCAGAGCCTTTTCCCTGCCCGGCCTGAGCCCCGCACCCTACCCCACTCGGACCCGAGCCTTCAGCCCAAACAGCCAGTGCTGACCCGTCCCCTTCCTCTTCTCCACCCGTGACCCGAGCCCAGCCCTTACCCTCACCCCTTCACCACTGGTCTTGCGTAAGTGCAGCCACACTCGACCCCACGGTAGCCCACTTCCAACCCCTAGGACAGCCACTTCCCTCCGCCTCCCTCTAACGCATCTCCTTCTCACCCCTCAACCCCTTTGGCAATCCCAGTGCTCCACGCAAACCTCCTCGAGCCCCCCCTCCCCCTCCCCGTCTTTCTGGCTTACCCCTTTTCAGGCTCAGCTTTCTTATCCCAGCCCCCCTGCTCAGCCCCCCAAGGTCTGCTCAGCCAAAACACCCACCTCCCCCCACTCATTTAATACCTACCACTACAGTAGATGCCCTATTGCGCTTACCCCCCTCTTCTTGATAACTCTGATCTCAGCCCTATCTCAAGTCTTGTATGTATCTTCTTGCCCTCACCCACTCAACCCCTAACTTCCAAGCCCACCGCATACTTTCTTTCCATCCCCAGCCAGCCTGAGGACACTTCATTCCTGAGTCTTTGCTAAACCACCCCCCAACTCTTGCTGCCCTAGTTCCCACCACCCCTACCCAATCTTGTTAGATTGACGTCTTCCTATCCCCATTTCAACTCTTCATCCCAGCTCTGTGCCCACTCTTCCCTTGATGTGGTCCCCATTTGATCTGAGAACCTAGTGCAGTCCCCTGCCAACCCCACCTGCTTTCTCAGAGCCAGGCACTTGCCGAACACCTCAATTGAGGCAGGGCCTCAGATGGTAAGTAAGTGTGGAGGAGTAGAGATCCTTCTCCCGTGGGTCAAGTGCTTTTCCTGGATGTCAGGCCCCCTGTACCTGTCCTTAAGGATTGTATTCCTGGCATCCATATTACATTACTCGCGTTGGCTGCTGGAATGATAGGTATCATCCAAATACCTGGAAGGTGAGGGAGCTACTCATTCAGCTGGGGCAGTGGAAGCTTATCACTTCCTTTTGGGTGACGATCTGGAGAAACTCAAGCGGTTCCACTGTGTGGGGTTGGCTGTGGTCACAGAATCATGTCCATGTGCATTGCCCTGCCGCTCAGAAAGGACCCTCACCCAGTGCTCCTCCTGGCCAGAACTGGTTGTAGATTAGTCCCGCTACCGAATGTGCCAGAGGTGACGTTACATGTTGTGAAGAGTAGAGATGAGTGGATCCTGGGGACGCCGAGGCCTCCGTGGAGGCTGTTGAATTGCTTCCTCTTTTTGCAGGTGCTGGATCATTGAGTTTTGACCATTTTGATTACCCATGAACACAGAGAGTCAAGTTATCTCAGAGTAGCTAGACATTCTTGAGGCACCCAGGCTCCATGGTTAACATTTATAATCTCCTGGGATTTGGGGGTGCACATCCCCTCTAAGTTCTGGTGACCAAACTCCAAAGGATTGGCCACTTGACAGCCATTGTAAAGGACCCCAAAGAAGACCCCTTGTGTTTGCTTGCATTTATAGTCTCACGCCTTTGAGAATCGGATGTCCTTTTACCTTCAATATCCCCTTCCGTTAAGGTGTGATCTCTGAAGGGTTTCAGCCTGTTGGCAGCTTGGTGTAATGGAAGGAGTTCTGCAGTGACCCCACCACTGAGAAGTTGTATACCTCAACTTCTTACAGTCTGAAACGGTCTGAGCCTTTTTATTTTACTCATCTGTTCATTCAGCAAGTATTTTGTGAGCACCACTGTGTGCCGTGCACTGTTTGAAGCATTAGAAAGACAATGGTGAATGAGTCAGGCAAAGGTCCTGCTTTCATTCACTCAGAGTTTGGTCCTTGCCAGAATCTTAAGGGATCTGGGACAAGAATATGGGCGAGATGGGTGTTGTTGGATGGAAGGAGGGAGGGAGGAAAGAAAGATACCCAGTGTTCCTAGACCTCACATTTCTGGCCTCACCCACTAGCCTTTGGACTGGGAATCACGAGCTAGAAGTTGCTTGCCCTCCAGCTGATATTCAGTTGCTTTGTCACCCTACCCACCCCCCCCCCCACACCCATCCCACCCCCCACAGGGCTCTTGTCTAGAAATCCAACTTTCTTCAGGTAGAAGGAGGTGCTGTTTACTCAGCACTCACATGTCTGAAGTATCAGCTGTCTTTCTGAATCAGAAGATAACTTTGTCATTTGTTTCCAGCTGAAAACCCTGACTCATCACCTGGTACAGCAGCTGGAGGGCTTAAACACCGGCCTGTTGTCGTGCATAGCCAGGTGCAGGATCGGAGTCAGGCCGTAGAGACGAGGCTGTCGCGGATGGCGGGGAAGTCTCTAAGAAGAAGAGGTTGCTGTTTACTGATGAACGGAGTGTTTCGAAAGTGGTGAAGCCAGGTTATCCATTTCTTCTTCTAATGTAAGTCTCATCTGAGTCCTTCTCCTCTTTTCGTTCTTCCTTAGTCTCTGGAGGAAGTGAAATTGGATGTTTATAGAAGGCCAGGCAGTATCACGAAGAGAATCAACCCCAACGATTCCTTCCTGTGTGTTGGAACATTTGAGGAGGGACAGCTCGGAAACCTGGCTGCCATGGAAAGGACCTGTGGTCAGCTAGTTGGGGCCACAGATCTGATGGGCAAGATTGTTTCTTGTCAGTGTTAGGCCTTCTTTGATAAGGTGGAGCTTCTGAAGAGTCTGTGAATAATAAGTTTGCCTGAAACTCTTTGAACCAAGGACCTGGGACAGTATGAACTGACGAAAGGCACAGAGCTTGGAATGAGAAAATTCTGTCCCTCACCTGAGGCATGTTTCTACTGAGCCTCAGTTTTCTCTTCTGTGAATGAGGGATACTCATCCTTCTCTCACAGGATTGTTTTAAGAATTAAATGAGGATAGAGAATGAGATCCTGTGCCAGAGTGAACCAATACAGAGGGGCAGAGGTAGACGAAGGGTGACTTAAGAGTTTCCTAAAGGCACACGGCACTCACCTTTTCTGCTCCACTGTATCAGGGATGTTTGAACTCTCTACTTGCTCTCTTTCTTCTGGGTCTCCTGAAGACCCACCCCTCTTTCGTTTGCTTCTTGGTGTCAGTGAAGACAGCTCTGAAGATAGAAAGTGAAACCAGTCCCATAGCATGGTAGATGGGGGTCTGGCTCACCCAAGGAGCCTGCTGGAGTGCTGACCTAGCAGTCAGGAGACCCAGAGCCCAGAGATCTCACATCGTAGATGGTCGTGGTCCTGCCTCTGAGCCATTTCCTGCCTTCCTGAGGCGTTCTAGAACCGACAGGCCTATGTAGGTAGGGAGCTTTGGCTTCCTGCAAGGAAAGATGTGCCCGGAACTTTGGCCTGACCCCCACGTCTCAGTTCTGTTTTGTGAATTGTCAAGTGGCAATTCTTCTAGGTTTCTCTGCACTGTTGTCCTTTTGTGACGTTCCCGACACTGTTTTAGGTCACAGTTGTCTCTTGTCTGGCCCTGCTCTGACCTCAGTGTCAGTTTACTTTGTTTTTTCAGCAGACCCTGACTTGGCCAGAGCACCCACTTAATGATAAGCCTCCCTCCCTCCAGTGAATATTATATTCAGTGAATTAGTTGATGAGGCCTCAATGGTCTTCCTCTTCAGATTGCTGAGGCCCAAGCCTTGAGGCCGGCTGAGGGAAGGGCAGTTTTAGGGCTTGAGGCTCTGTCTAGAAGGGCAGGCCCCCGGAATTGCCAGAGGGGATTGGATGCCAGGGTCTCAAAGCCAGCGAGCCTGAACGTGGCCTGCAGGGCTGCGTAGGGTAGCCTTGAAGAAACCCAGCCTCTAGGATCAGGCACGGTTTCAGGACCGACTCTATAGTATGTCCCCTTCTCCCGGTGCCCTGGTGGCCAGAGCATGGAGCTGGTCTCCAGCGAAGGGTCCTGAGGATTCCCAGTGGGTAGGAGCTGGGAAAGTGGTGGAGGGAGAGACAGTCTGATGGGCTGTGGCCAGGGGCTAGTGTTCCTCCTGTCAGTCTGTTGTGCGCTGACCAGAGCTGGTTTCGTGGGGGCCGTCCTCCACACACCTATCTGCCTTTGCATGTCCTTACTTAGGAAGGTCGGCGCTGGGTCCTGTTCACCCTCTGCCGGATCCAGAGGCCAGGGCTTGAATCAGAGCGTCTTTCATCATTTAGGGCCACCCTGCCGTTCTCCATGCCTCACTGTTCGCCTGTAAACCTTTCCTGCCAGACTCAACCCTGATGCTCCCTTGCATCCCGCCACCTGGGCCCCCAGCTGGAGAGCCCTCCTCCCAAGACTTCCCTGCCCCCTCCCCAGCCACCCCTTAGCCCTAGCTCACACCCGCCTCTTCCAGAAGGGTGGATGTCATCCTGGCCGAAGGTGGTAGAGCCCGCCACTGATCAGCCCTGGGATCTTGGGAAGTTCCCTGACCTGGGTCAGCTTTGATTTATCTGGATAATAAAAGAGCTCGCCTAGGGTGGTTACAAGGAATGAATGAAGCAATGTGTGTAAACAGTACAAAATCCATTCATCATGCCTCCATTTGATAACTTCTTTGGGCCATAGGTTTTTGAGAACAGAGACAGCGATGACCTATTTTTTGGTGTCCCTCCATGCTCGGCAGCGTGGTCACTAGAGATCTGTTTAGATGGGAATGTGCCTGCCCAATCCTGGTCCGTCCAAGTGGCTGGGGCGGTCCAGGCGAGCCAACAGCCACCCCCCGAGGCTCAGGTTGAGCCCCCCCCCCCCCCCCACCTAAGCCACCCCCGGGGGGGTGGGGGGGAAGCCAGTGCCCTGAGGGATTTACCTGTGTACTGACTTCAGGTAGTTGAGCGGACTCATTCAGACAGTGGCCTTTGCCTATAAGGCTTGGCCACATCCAACCGGGGTAATAGATACCATTTATCCTTAGTACCGTCAGGCACTGTGCTGGGCGTTTTCCACATTCATAACCTCCGTTTGAGACGTCTGCCGTGGTGCCCCACCTAGCATGCCTAAGTGGTTAGTGGCAAATTGAGATTCGAACCCGTGTTGTTTCCCTTTAGGCGTGTCCCTGTGCTGCTCCAGCTGGACCCTCGTGCCTGGAGGGGAAGCAGCTATGTAGCAAGAGGCCCTCCCTTTGGAAACTTCCTTCAGTTGTGCTTGTCCCTGCCGAGCTGGCAGACATCGGGCTGGCACAGGAGTCAGAGGCTCCGAATGTGAATTGTGAGCCCCTGCTTCCTGGTCCACGTGGGCTCTTGGCACCTCCAGCGGCAGCATCCCCCTCGCACCCTTAGTTCTGTATCCAAATCGGCCCCTCATTCCCTGCTTTTTTGTGCCAGCGTTTGGTGTGGCATACAGAGGCCTCTCCATGCCCTGATTAGGGTGGACCCACCCACGGCACATAGGATTCCCCACCTCCTGAGATTCGAGCCCTCAGATTTCTTCTCTTCCCTTGTTTCCTTCCTTAAAATCCACTCTTGGCTTTTACTTTTGAATTCAGAGGCCTTTGCATTGCAGTTTGAGGAAGATGGGCTGACCCGCTGCCTGCTGGGGGGAGGGGGAGAATTGGCTGGGGGTGGTGAGCTGGAACCTGCTCATCTGGCCGCGCCGTCTGTCTCTGCAGGTGTCATGTGATTCTCCGAGGGAGCTGCAGTGTGAGCGGAAATGCTCTCGGTGGTGGAGAATGGACTGGACCCCCGGGCTGCCATCCCGGTAGGCAGTCGGAGAGGCTCAAGGGTGGGGAAGGGGGCACGGGACAGCCATGTCATTGGTCTTCCTCACTTTGAAATGAATGAGTACTGTCTGGAAAGCGAGGCTTCGGGCTGAGAAAGAGTTATAGCAGAAGCAGGCTCTGAGGAGACCCTGCCCTTTCTAGAACATCTTATTGGTGATAGAATGGGAATTGATAAAAAACAACGGATTTTAATAGGGGCTGCCTGAAGACCAAGGATTTCTCAAAGGAAGTCATACATATGGGGCGCCTGGGTGGCTCACACGGTTAAGCGTCATGATCGTAAGCGGCTCATGGTCTTGCAGTTTGTGAGGTCAAGCCCTGCATTGGGCTCTCTGCTGTCAGAGCAGAGCCTGCTTTGGATCCTCGGTCCGCTCTGTCTCTGCCCCCTCCCCCACAGGCACATACATGTATGCACATTCTCTCTCTCTCTCTCCCTCTCTCTCCCTCTCTCTCTCTCTCTCTCTCTCTCTCAAAAATAAGTAAACATTAAAAGAAGGGGCAGCTGGGTGGCTCAGTCGGTTGAGCATCCGACTTCGGCTCAGGTCATGATCTCACGGCTCATGGGCTGGAGGCCCGCATCGGGCTCTGTGCTGCCAGCTCAGTGCCTGGAGGCTGCTTCATATTCTGGGTCTCCCTCTCTCTCTCTGCCCTCTCCCTCCCATGCTGTCTCTCTCTGTCTCTCAAAAATAAATAAACATTAAAAAAAAGAAAAGAGGGCATTAGGGTGGCCTGGGTGCCTCAGACGGTTGAGCGTCCATTTGGCTCAGGTCATGATCTCACGATTTGGGAGTTTGCTGCTGTCACTCCCTAGCCCACTTTGAATCCTCTGTCCTCCTCTCTCTTTGCCTCTCTCTCTCTCTCTCTCTCTCTCTCTCCAGTCAAATAAGCAAACAATAAAAGAAGTATATGACCCATAAGTCATATGAA
This sequence comes from Panthera onca, assembly GCF_046562875.1. Classification (NCBI taxonomy): domain Eukaryota; kingdom Metazoa; phylum Chordata; class Mammalia; order Carnivora; family Felidae; genus Panthera; species Panthera onca. The sequence continues at coordinate 701,472 of NW_027675821.1, forward strand.
AAGATGTCTAACATCAAAAGACTGCATACTGTATGACTTCATTTACACAAAATGTCCAGAATTGGCAAATCCATAAAGACAGAAAGTAGATTAGTAGTTGCTAGGGGTTGAGGGAGAGGGGACTAGAGAGGAGTGACTGCTCATGGGCACAGTGTTCCTTTTTGAGACAATGAAAATGTCCTAAAATTAGGTAGTGGCTGTAGTTTCACTATTCTGTGAACATACCAAAAATCACTGAACTGTATAGTTTAAATGAGTGAATTTTAGGCAATGTAAATTGTGTCTCATTAAAGCTGTTATAAAGAAAAAAAAAAAAAAAAACAGGGGCTCCTGGGTGGCTCAGTTGATGGAGCGTCCGACTTCGGCTCAGGTCATGATCTCACGGTCCGTGAGTTCGAGCCCCGCGTCGGGCCCTGTGCTGACCGCTCAGAGCCTGGAGCCTGTTTCAGATTCTGTGTCTCCCTCTCTCTCTGACCCTCCCCCGTTCATGCTCTGTCTCTCTCTGTCTCAAAAATACATAAACATTAAAAAAAAAAAATTTTTTTTTTTAAAAAAAAAAGAACATTCGACTTTTCAAAGAACATTAACATGAACTGTTTGGGCTAAGATAAAAATAAAACAGTAAAATATTTATCCATAATCCTATCAGCTAACAGTTCAAACCAGGTTTTCTGTATTCCCTCCCAATCCTTTTCCAAAACACATAGGTAATTTTGACATGCTTATACTATGACAGAACTGTCTTTATCTTTCCAAAGGATTTTACATATATGTATTTTATAATTGATTTATGTAACAGACCTTAACGGAATACTTACATGTGTCAGGAACCAAGCCAAGTGTTGAGGATGCAAGAATGAAAAAAAAAAGCAAGTCCTGCCCTCAGAGTAATCCCCCCGCCCCCCAACTCCTGTGCTGTAGGTCAGGAAGTATTCGTTCCGTTTAACAGATGAGGAAATTAAGCTCAGTGAGGTTAAGTGAAATGTCTGTAGTGACCCAGCTGTTGACCAACAGAGCTGAGACTAACATCTGCCTCTGACTGCCAGGTCAAGGATCTTTCCTTTTTTCTTTCTTTCTTTTTAAAGTTTATTTATTTATTTTAGGGGCGCCTGGGTGGCTCAGTCAGTTAAGCGTCCTATTTCAGCTCAGGTCATGATCTCACGGCTCGTGGGTTTGAGCCCTGCATCAGGCTCTGTGCTGACAGCTCAGAGCCTGGAGCCTGCTTCGGATTCTGTGTCTTCCTCTCTCTCTGCCCCTCCCCCCTCCTCATACTTTGTCTCTCTCTCTCTCTCTCTCTCTCTCAAAAATAAACATTAAAAAGATATTTTTAAATAAATAACGTTTATTTTATTTATTTTGAAAGGGAGAGTGAGCATGAGCAGAGGAGGGGCAGAGAGAGGGAGAGAGAGAGAGAGAGAGAGAGAGAGAGAGAGAGAGAGAATCTCAAGCAGGCTCCACACTGTCAGCACAGAGCCAGATACGGAGCTCAAACTCAAAAACCGTGAGATCATGACCTGAGCTGAAATCAAGAGTCAGATGCTTAACTGACTGAGCCGCCCAGGTGCCCCTAGGATCTTTTTTTTTTTTTTGAATTTTTTTTTTTTCAACGTTTTTTATTTATTTTTGGGACAGAGAGAGACAGAGCATGAACGGGGGAGGGGCAGAGAGAGAGGGAGACACAGAATCGGAAACAGGCTCCAGGCTCCGAGGCATCAGCCCAGAGCCCGACGCGGGGCTCGAACTCACAGACCGCGAGATCGTGACCTGGCTGAAGTCGGATGCTTAACCGACTGCGCCACCCAGGCGCCCCCCTACGATCTTTCTTAATGTGGACCATGCTCCTGTTTTCTTGGTGTTTTTATGGTTCTAAAGTGGCACTTGTTGCCTCTTCATGGAATCGTAGACCCCTAAACAAGGTGGAAAGCTTCACCCCTGCCCTAGATGGATCACCCAGGCTCCCACACCTGTAACTATGATGGAGCCGGTATTTAAACACAAGATTTCTATGGCTATCAAATCACTGAAGTTCGGTTTAAAAAGCAAAACAAAAGAAAAATATACAAATATCTTTGCAAAAAAATAACTATCTCTGGGTGGTATAAGTACGTAATTTTCCTTTTCTCCTCTATGCTTTGTCTCTGTTTTCTTTCTTTTTTTAAAATTTTTTCCAACGTTTATTTATTTTTGAGAGAAAGAGAGAGCGTGCGTGCGTGTGCAAGTGGGGGAGGGGCAGAGAGAGAGGGAGGCACAGAATCCAAAGCAGGCTCCAGGCTCTGAGCTGGCAGCACAGAGCCCGACGTGGGGCTCGAACCCATGAACCGTGAGATCACGACCTGAGCCGAAGTCGGACGCTCAACCGACTGAGCCACCCAGGCGCCCATCTTTGTTTTCTATGATTAGCTTGTGCTAGTTTTGCTGTATACACACCCACAGGTAGACGTGAGCACGTGTGTGGGTGTGCGTGTATTTGGTGATAAGCACTTACCTTCCAGGGGTCACCGCAGGATCTTCTAAAGGCCTGTGTTATGTCTGACACCGACTAGGTCATCAAGAAGAAGCTAGTGGGATCTGTGAAGGCGTTGCAGAAGCAGTACGTGTCCTCGGACACAGTGGTCACTAGCGAAGACGGAGATGCCAACACCATGTGCAGTGCCCTGGAGGCCGTATTTATCCACGGCCTGCATGCCAAGCACATCCGAGCCGAGGCCGGAGGGAAAAGGAAGAAGAGCGCCCACCAGAAGCCTCTGCCTCAGCCTGTCTTCTGGCCCCTCCTGAAAGCTGTCACCCACAAGTGAGATCAGCAGGGGAGGCTTTGCTTTGGGGAGGAGCTTCAGTGTGGGTGACCCTGGGCTCTCCCTCTACAGCTATATGGGAAAGCAGCAGAGATGCTCTGTGTTCTAGAATGGAGATGGGTGAGATAGGGGTTATTGTTAGACCAAGCCTCAAGAGCCCCTCAGCGCACAGGCAATGGCCTGGGGCTGCTCAGGCCCCTGGCTGGTCGCCTTTAGCAGGAGCCGCCTTTTTGCCACACCGTGGCAAAGTTAGGTAGTTGGAACAGAGAATGTGTGGCCTGCAAAGCCTAAAATCTTTACTAAGTGGCCCTTAACAGAAGAGGTTTGCTGACCCTGCCTTGGAATGTTTGAACATCTCTATGCTAAGTATTATATCCTAACAGGCTATGGCATTTTTTAAAGACGTGGAATCCAGATCATCTGAATATCCACCCTGGGACGTTTGCCTCTGCGGCCCTGGCCCTAACTGCCTGGGCTTTGGAGCAAGCAGCTGCTGGCACGTTGCCTCTAAGGGCTATTAAATGCCACCTTCAGCCTGAAGGTGCCTTGTCAGTCTGTATCTTCCTTTTCATGCTGACTGCCACCGCCCTATCTCAGGTTCTTACCTCACTCCTAGGTGGCAGTGGCTTTCTGATTGTCCCCCTTATCTCATTGTGTCTGTCCTTAGGTCAGGCAGCTGGTCAACATTTATTGAGCTTAAGCTAACCCGAGCTCATTCCCTGAGCCCTGTGGAGCACGCACTCCTATGGGCGAGACGTGCTCAGGGCACTGTGATGGTCAGAGGAAGGGCATTTACATCAGACCAAGGGTTCGGGAACTGAGTTGGGTACATGATCTTATCCCGAGCAGCCCACCCAGAAGTCTGCGCGACTGCGGTCAAGTCATTTCCCGGTGTAAAAACTCTCAGGCTCCCCAGTGCTAGCCTGGAGTTCCATTCACTTCGTTGGGGCCCCGGAATCTGTATCCTGACCAGGTTCCCAGGTGATTCTGACGCACAGCCAGGTGTGGGGACCCTTGCCCCACCTTGCCTCACCGGTTGGATGCTCAAGACCCTGCATCACCTGACTTTGCAACCCAATCAGCCACTCCTCCTCCTCCCCGTGCTGTAACGGGAGTGCTCACCACTCCTGTTACACAGCTGCTGCTTCCCTACCCTTGGTGCCTTTTCTCTGTCAGTCCTTGGTGCCTGAGGTTCCCCTTCCATCTTTGCGGCTTGAAATCGCTCAAGGCCCAGCTCAATGCCTTGCCTGTGCCTAATCCCTATGCCTAATCCCGCAATGCCTTGCCTAAGGCATTGTCCTTACTGCAACCTGGAAGTGATTGCCTTCCCCCCACCCCAGCTCTACTGACAACAGGGTTCACTTCCGTGTGCCCTTGAAAGGTAGTAACCTGGACTGAGGGCAGGACCATGTCTGTATCCTGTATCTTCACAGCTCCAAAGACCTGGCACTTAGGGGCTCATCACATGTATGCCGGATGAGCAGGTGATGTCAAGGGCGCCTGGGGAGTTGAAACTAAAATGGCAATTATCCTGCATGACAGTAACCTTGAAAAAGTGGGGAGTTGTAGCTAAATATTTCTCAATTCCCTGTAGAACACTGCTATCTGAGATATTTTCCCAAGCCTGTATATACTTGCAGTCGTTATTACTGGCTCCTGCTCACCAGTGGATAAAATGATCCTCTGTGATCTGAACTCACTTCTTGAAACAAGCCTGTCCTCTCCACCCCCAGGCACATCGTCTCGGAATTGGAGCACCTGATCTTTGTCAGCACGGACGTGGGCCGCTGCCGGGCCTGGCTGAGGCTGGCCCTCAATGACGGCCTGATGGAGTGCTACCTGAAGCTGCTCCTCCAGGAGCCCGCCCGCCTGTGCGAGTACTATCAGCCCACAGCCCTGCTTCGAGACGCCGAGGAGGGCGAGTTCCTCCTCAGCTTCCTGCAGGGACTGACGTCCTTATCCTTCGAGCCCTCCTACAAGTCCGCCATCTTAAACGAGTGGACGCTCACCCCGCTGGCTCTCTCTGGGCTTTGCCCGCTCTCTGAGCTCGACCCCCTCACCACCTCTGGGACAGAACTACAGCGGAAAGAGTCTCTGGATTCAATTTCCCATTCCTCAGGCTCGGAGGACATCGAAGTCCAGCACTCAGGCCATAAGATCCGACGGAACCGGAAGCTCACGGCCTCCTCCCTCAGCCTGGACACCGCCGGTTCATCCCAGCTGTCTTGCAGCCTAAACTCTGATAGCTGCCTACTCCAAGAGAATGGCTCCAAGAGTCCAGACCGTTCCGAGGAGCCCATGTCCTACGACTCCGACCTGGGGACAGCAAATGCCGATGATTCAGACCCGTCTCTGCAAGAGTGAGTGTCCTTCCCCCACTCCTCTCCTCCCCCTGCCTTCCTTCCTTCTCCTCTTCCTCTTTCTCTCCCTCCCTATAGCATGTGATTGCCTGTCACTGAGCATTGACCTCTCTAAGGGCATAAAGGAAAAGGGGATCGTGGCTCTTCCTCAGGGACTGGAGTTGCTGGGACTTGTAACTGGAGGCAACATGGGGCAGCGAGGAGAATGGATTCAGGGAGGGCTCGAGCTGAATCAGGCTCCAGCTCTGCCCCTGGCTGATCTTCGACCAGTTACCTAATTTCTCTGAGGCTTCGTGTAAAATATTATTGCCTCTAGGGCGGAAACCAACGGTTCGGAGTTAGATATACAACTTCCAAAAGACGCAGTGAAGCCCAGCGCGTCTGGGTGCTCCGCTGCGACCTCCCAGAAGGCCTCTGAAGGACACAGACCCTGAATGAGGCCTGGAGGAGGTGGTGCACAAAAGGGGCCAAGCGAGTGAGTGGAGGAAGAGCACAGGGAGCAATGAACTTGACTAGAGAAGGGACGCTGGGCAGAGCTGTCTCTTTAAAAGAACTTTTTTCTATTTGAGTATTGTTGACACACGGTGTTACATTAGTCTCAGGTGTACAAGGTAGTGAGTCACCATCTCTCTATGTTGTACCATGCTCACCCCAGCAGAGCCTTCTTCGTTCAGGCCCTTTTTAAACACTCATTTTTTAATAGATTTATTTTTATGGTAAGAAAAAAAAGTCTACCTACAGTGAAACGTCTTCTCCACCTTTGTAACCATAATTATTAATTCCTTACATCTTTCTTTTTCTTTTCTTTAAAGTTTATTTATTTATTTTTGAGAGAGAGAATGAGCAGGGGAGGGGCAGTGAGAAAGGGGGACAGAGGATCTGAAGCAGATTCTGTGCTGACAGCAGAGAGCCCAACGTGGGGCTCGAACTCACGAACCGTGAGATCATGAGCTAGGCTGAAGTCAGACATTTAACTGACCGAGCCACCCAGGCACCCCCTTTACATGTCTTTTTCTGATGTTTCTAAATGCATCTAACAGATATGAATAGATCTGTTAATAACTGTTAATATCTGTTAATAGATCTGTAATAGACTTTTAAATGTCTTTTATATTTCTTATTTCTGCCCCATCCCCACAAAGCTATTATAAATATACTGTTTGATACCTTGTCTTAGAAGAGATCAGGATTTTTGTTTTGGAGCTTCATATCAGTTTCTTAATTTTTTTTCCCCCCTATGGCATGTGTTTCCATTGTATGAATGTACCTTAGTTTATTTGACCAGCCCTGTATTTCCTGGACACTGGAGTTCACTCTTTCTGTAAATAACCGTGTGTATGTGATCTTTGAATTCTATGCAACTATCTCTGTTCAGTAAAGTCCCAGAAACAGAATTGCTGAGGCAAAGGATAAATGAATCTACAATTTTCATAGATAATCGCCTGTTTACACTCTGTCAGGAATGTACCTGTGCCCCCTCGGCCTTGTAGGCAGAAGGTATTATCAAACTTTTGGATATTTGCTCATCTAATAGGTAGAACATGATAAACTTTTTTTTCAAGTTTATTTACTTGTTTTGAGAGAGAGAGAGAGAGAGAGAGAGACAGCAAGCGAGCATGAGTGGGGGAAGGGCAGAGAGAGAGGCGGGGGGAGAGAGAGAGAATCCCAAGCAGGCCCCTCGCTGTCAGTGCAGAGCGTGATGCAGAGCTTGATCCCAGGAACTGTGAGATCATGACCCAAGCCAAAATCAAGAGTCGGGCTGGTACGGAGTGAGCTTAGAAGACATCTGTGAGGAAACAAGGCCATTAGGGCAGCCATCTTGCCCAAGCAGCAGCCTGTGGGTGGAGGAACCTAGGCCTTTGCTCTCAGGAACATACACCTGCTTTCAGGGGAAAGATACGCATGCACACACCCACCACACACACACACATGCACACGGTGACAGAAATAGCCCCATTCTGTGTTTTCATGGCATTGATAGTTTTTTTTTCCAATGTTTATTTATTTTTGAGAGAGAGAGAGAGAGACAGAGTGTGAGCGGCAGAGGGGGAGAGAGAGAGGGAGACACAGAACCCAAAGCAGGCTCCAGGCTCCAAGCTGTCAGCACAGAGCCCGATGCTGGGCCTGAACCCATGAACCACGAGATCATGACCTGAGCCGAAGTTGGATGCTTAACCGACTGAGCCAGCCCAGGTGCCCCATCCAGTTCTTCACCAAGCTTCCCACCACCTTAGATTTAATATCCATTGATGATTCTTGCCCAAACTAATCTATGATGGCTGCAGAGTGATGATTTTCCAACCTCATGACCACCTCCACGTTTATCACTCACCATCTTATTGTCAGGAAGAGCTCCAACCCCATCCCCGTTATGTATCTGTTTGTCTATTTATTACTATTAAGGACTCAGGGATTCCTATCTCTTTCACTAGATTATAATCTGTCCCTATCCTTATTTTTTTCAAAGACGCTCTAGGCCCAAGGTGGGGTGCTAACTCATGACCCTGAAACCAAGAGTCGCTCGCTCCACCAACTGAGCCGGCCAAGCTCCCCTGTCACTATCTTTATTTGTGTTGATGGCCAAACTGTCCCAGACTACCTTAGAAACCATTCTGTATTAATTCTGTAGCTACGATACCAAAAGCGTAAGCAACAAAAGAAAAGATAGAGAAAACAGTCTTCGTCATCATTGAATTCTTTTGTTTCTAAGAATACCATCAAGAAAGTGAAAGGCAACCCACAGAATGCGAGAAAATATTTGCAAGCCATGCATCTCATAAAGAATTTTTTATTTTTTATTTTTTTTAATTTATTGTTTTTAATTTTATTTTTTATTTGTTAAGAGTTACATCCAAATTAGTTAGCATCTAGTGCAACAATGATTTCAGGAGTAGATTCCTTAGTGCCCCTTACCCATTTAGCCCATCCGCCCTCCCACACCCCCTCCAGTAACCCTCTGTTTGCTCTCTATATTTATGAGTCTCTTCTGTTTTGTCCCCCTCCCTGTTTTTATATTATTTTTGTTTCCCTTCCCTTATGTTCATCTGTTTTGTCTCTTAAAGTCCTCATATGAGTGAAGTCATATGATGTTTGTCTTTCTCTGACTAATTTCACTTAGCATAATACCCTCCAGTTCCATCCACATAGTTGCAAATGGCAAGATTTCATTCTTTTTGATTGCCGAGTAACACTTCATTGTATATATATACCACACCTTCTTTATCCATTCATCCATCGATGGGCATTTGGGCTCTTTTCATACTTCAGCTATTGTTGATAGTGCTGCTATAAACATGGGGGTGCATGTGTCCCTTCAAAACAGCACACCTGTATCCCGTGGATAAATGCCTAGTAGTGCAATTGCTGGGTTGTAGGGTAGTTCTATTTTTAGTTTTTTGAGGAACCCCCATCCTGTTTTCCAGAGTGGCTGCACCAGCTTGCATTCCCATCTGATAAAGAATTTTTACAACTCAATAAAGAAGGACAAATAACCCAACTAGAAAATGGGCAAAAGATCTGAATACTGAATTTCCCCAAAGATATGCAAATGGCCAAAGAGCACATAGAAAGATGCTCAGCGTCATTAGCCACCAGGAAAATGCAGATCCAAACCATCATGTGTACGACTTGGCACCCATTAGGAGAGCTTTGATCAGAAAGACAGTTAATAGCAAGTGTTAGTGGGGGGGGGTGCTGGTGGGCTCAGTTGGTATAGAGCATGGTGACTCTCAACATCAGGGTCATGGGCAGAACCTACTTAAAAAAAAAGAGTAAATTGAATTAAAAAAACAAACAAGCGTTGGGGCACCTGGGTGACTCAGTCAGTTGAGCCTCTTGATATCAGCTCAGGTCATGATCTCACAGTCTGTGGGCTCAAGCCCCGCATTGGGCTCTGCGTTGACAGTGAGGAGCCTGCTTGGGATTCTCCCTCTCTCCCTCTCTCTCTGCCCCTCCCTAGCTTTTGTGCACCCTCTCTCTCTCTCTCTCTCTCTCTCTCAAAATAACTAAATAAACTTTATAATTTTTTTTTTTTAAAGTAACCAGTGTTGGTAAGGATGTGGAAAAGCCGATGGCAATGTAAAATGGTACAGCCACTTTGAAGTCAGGCAGTTGCTCCAAAGTTGAAACTTGAAGTTACTCTATGGCTCAGCAGTTCCATTCCTTGGCGTATATGCCCGAAGGAATGAAAACATTTGTCCACACAAACACTTGTGCGTGAATGTTCACAGCACCGTCATTCATAATAGCCCCAAAGTAGCCCAAAAGTCTATAAAACGATCAATAGAGAGACAAAAGAAGGATTCATCACAAGGAATGAGATCCCAGTGGCTGCCACAACATGAATAAATCTTGAAAACATCGTTAAGCGAAAGAAGCCGGGCTCAAAGGCCACCTATGGTGTGACTATTTGTGTGCAGTGTCCAGGTTAGGTAAATCTAGAGAAATGGAAAGTAGGCTTGTGGTGGGCAGGGGTTGGAGGAGGGGTGGATTAGTGACAGCTAATGGGTATGGGGTTTCCTGTTGGGTTGATGAAAATGTTTTAAAATTGACCGCGATCATAGTCGCACGGCTCTGCAAACACACTATTGAGCTGCACGCTTTAAATTAAGTGATTGTGCGGTATGTGAATTATGTACTGTGAATTTTATCTCAATAAAGCTGTTACCAAGAAAGTGTTCCAGATTTGGCCAGTGGGTGCCCCTCTGAGCTGGCTCTCATGTCCATTTGACGTGCCCCAATCCATATTTTGAGCACTTTCTTACTTTCTAGCACAAGATAATTCAGACTTATTTTATACTCTTTCCTAACTCCAGCCTAGGAATCAACCTTTGTCCCAGAAGTCTTGCTTCCTATTTTGGGGGGGAATGCAAAACCAAGATTTAGGCATTTATCATTTCGTTTAATCATCATGACAACCCTAGTAAGTGGGTACTGGCATATCTTCCTTTTACAAATGAGGCCCGGAGAGGTAAAGTATATTGCCCAAGGTCACACTGCAGCCCAACCTTTGAAAGCAGGCGATGTGAATCCAGAGTCCCCGCCCCTTGCACCTCCCCCTACACACACACACACACACACACAGAGTGTGAAAGTGAAGTTTATTTCTTCAACAAGGTCACTTTTACTTGAGTGACCCCAGTTTTGAGTGGAAACAAAGGTGTAGAGCTTATAAGACAGCCTCTCAGGAATTGCACATGGCAGGGTATACCCTTGGGAAAAGTCACATATCATGCGTCTGGGAGCGTGGGGTTGAGGGCAGACCAACACCCAGTGGCCTGGCCCTTCCTACGAGAGCACATGTTCAAACCCACACACGCAAGTACCAGTAAAGTCCAGTGCTCATCAGTCTCCTTTGCCAGCCTCACTCCCCACCCCTGTACCCAAATGCTGCCCATAGCCAGGTGTCCTTTACAAGAGTGAGAATGGCTAAAACAGGAGAAAACCTATAGATGAAAGGAGATCAGCCTCGGTTTTTCACTGTTGACGCTGGGCAGTGGCTACATGGAGATTCATGATATTATTCTCTCTTATTTTGTAAATGTTTGAAAGTTTCTGTAGTAAAAGAAAGTATAAAATGGTGAGAGGAAAGAGAAATAGCCAGGCGGGGAGCCGTGAGTGAGCCGGGACATTTGGCTGCTGTCTCCAGATTCCTCAGGTGCTCAGAGGAGACCAGCAGCACGTCTGGGAGATCCTCGGGACCACAGGCCCTCAGCTGCACCTTCTCCCCTCCGAAGATGATGAGGATGCTACTCATGTCCTTGGTCAGCTGCCTCGTTGCCATAAATGAGGCCAAGCTCATCAGTCGCTGTGACTTGGCCAGAGTGCTGCACAAGGAGGATCTGGATAGGTGTGAGGGCTACTCCCTGAGTGACTGTGAGTGCTGCTTTCTCACACTCCCGCCCCCCCATTCCTCTTCTGCTCCTGGTCACCTCCTATGTGGCCATCTTTCCATCATTCATCTTTCGAAGCCAAGTTCAAAAAGCAGCCCTCCCCGAGAAGCCCCTCCCAACATTCTATATTCCTTCCACTGAATATTATTAACTGAGCACTTACTATGTACCGGGAACTATTTTAGGGGCTGGGGACAGAGACATCAACAAAGCCCCTTCCTTCACAGTGTTCGCATTCTAGGGGGAGAGGCGAGTCCCAAACAAACACACAAACATATGAAGCACTTCCTGGTGGTGATAAATGTTATGCAGCAGAATAAAGCCAGGGGAGTGAGAGGTAACCTTGTCCTTGAAGGGGAAGTCAAGGAATACCTCTCTGAGGAGGTGACATTGAGCAGCACTGAATGAGGCAAAGGACCGGGTCACCCAAATGTCTGGGGAAGAGCATTCCAGGCAGAGGGAGCAGGCAGTGCAAAGGCTTCGTCCTCCTCCCTGGTGGGGCTAGCTTCCTTTTGCCCAGATTTTGCACACACCTGTCTTGTGCCGTCCTTCTCGTTTTATCTTGTCTTGTGGTCCTTTAAGGGGTGCGTCTTCGTTCTTGCTGAAGGCACCAGCTGCCTTTGCCCCAGCTGAATGTCCCTCACTGGGCTTTGCACGGGTCATGGCACACAGTAGGCGATCATCAAGTGCAGGAGATGCGGATGGACAGCGGGATGATGAGCGGTTGTACTGAGGGGCAGGTGGATGGACCGAAGGGCGAGGAGAGAAGCTAATGGGTGTTTCCGGCCAGCTCGCCCCGTCTAGCCTCTTAGGCCTTGTTCCTTTCTTCTGCTTCCCCGTCTCCCTTTCTCCTCCGTGTCCTTTGTCCCTCAGTTCAGAGCCCTCTAAAAACCTTCTTCTCCCTGTTCTAAGGGCTGTGCCTGGCTTTTGTGGAGAGCAACTTCAACCTATCAAAGGTAAATGAAAATGCAGACGGCAGCTTCGACTATGGCGTCTTCCAGATCAACAGCCACTATTGGTGCAATGATCACAAGAGTCACTCGGAAAACATTTGCCACGAGGACTGCAAAGGTCTGGCCGGGGTCTCAGGGTGGGAGAGGGGAGAGGATGAGTGGGGTCTACTCACAGGACTTCTCGTCCCACTCCAAGCCTGGGAATGCACCCAGGAGTGCCTTTGCTGAGCAGAGGATTTCACTAGTGGCTACGATGCCCCTCCGGTTAGGAGATTCTCCGGGGTGCAGGCTCCAGAAAGGCTCTGCACACCCAGTAACAGAGGACAGCAGCGGCCAACATTTAGCGAGAGTGTGTTGTATGCTGAGCACTTCACATGCCAGCTTCTCATGCGGTGGAAACTATTATGATCCCCGCTTTACAGACGAGCAAACTGAGGCTCATAGAACCAGTGCTGAATGCCAGACTGGTGGCCCTGAAGGCTCAGCTCTAACCATCAAGTCCTGACTTTGGTCAATGGCCTGATTGATTCGAGGCCAAGGGCAAACTCCCCACCTCAGAGCCACTCGTGGAGGCTCCACAGGTCCATGACTTTGCCCCTTACTCCCTCTTTCGTACTCTGATCAACATCCCTGCACTCTTCACCTGAAGAGCCTCTCTCATTAGGCAAGGTTTACCTCGGCCTCTGTGCTGCCTGTTTTGACATTTCCTTTCCCTAGAAACCCTCAAACGTGGCGCGAACCAGCATGTACCCTAGCTAGGATGTGTGGTAGTAAACATACATTTACTCCTGCCCCTCCTGCCCCCACCCCTAGCCACCCTTGACCTCTAGCAGCCATTGTAGGGATATCTCCATGGGCCTCTGGGAGGGAGCCCTTGCCTAATCTGGAAGGACTCAGCCCCCGGGGGGCGGGGAGAGCCGGTGTGTGCCTCAGTCTCTGGGACTGTCCTCTGTGTTCTCACAGGTATTCTCTGTCTCCCCTTCAGAACTGCTGAGCCCCGATCTTCTCTCAACCATCAACTGTGTGAAAAAGATTGTGTCTGGAGCAGGGGGAATGAAGAACTGGTGAGGAGGTCACTGTGGGACTAAGTCAGCAGGCAGAGCCCCAAGAAGGATGTAGTGACAGGAGGGGACAGGAGGCAAGGACTCCACCCCTTCTAACCATCTAGAAAAATGTGGGAGAGCGGCGGGCTTGGAACTGGGACTTACAAGACTTGGGATCTGGGTCTTTCTCTGATGTTGTATTAAAACTGTTTTGGACACAGTAGCAAAGGAACTTGAGTTAGCTGAGGGAGATGGCTTCGGAGGGGACAAGGTGTCTCACCGAGCTTACCCAAGGGGTCTCTTCTCTGGAAGAGAACGGAGGCGGAGCTGGGAACTGTCAGTGTGGCTTTCCTGACAAGTTTCTGCCTCCTCGTGCATTTCCTTCACTACTTTCTTTGTAGAGCAGTATATTCTGCTCCCCATTCCAGAGGACAGACTGTGGCTGCCCCCAAGTTAACGGGCTAATGTTCTGAGCAGTCACGGAGACTGGCTAGTCTCAGCCCCAGAGTCCAAGGGGCTGGGATAGAGAATCTGATTGACTCGAGCCCCTTGTCTGGCTCTGTGCTGACAGGATGGAGCCTGCTTGGGATTCTCTCTCTCCCTCTCTCTCTTCCCCTCCCCCCCCCCTCAAAATAAATAAATAAACTGAAAAAAAATGTTTTTCTTGCAGAAGATGATGAAGTACAAATAGAAGAATTTGGACAAGTGGTAAAGGATATTCGTGATGCCTCCAGGTTAAAAGGTAACTAGTAAATTATTTGTGACTGTTAAATTTACTTTTATTGAATGGATGTCTTTGTGTTTTGTTTTTTAGAATTTCTAGTTCTGTTAATTTCTGCTTACCATGTTGGCATTGATCTGTTTTAAGGCAGGCAAAACTTGATTTTGATTAAAAGTTGGCAGCATCCATGATGAAAGAAAAATGCCTTTTTCTGGAATGGGGCCTGTGTAACCTATTTTAAATCCCTTTTTTTGTTGTTGTTATTTGTGTGTGTGTGTGTGTGTGTGTGTGTGTGTGTGTGTGTTTTGTTCTGGACTTTATGTAAAGTCAGATACTAGCTTTACAATTTTTCAGATATGAAAATTTTCTATACCATTTTTAGCCTCAGACTTAGGACTCTACCCTGTGTAAAGGCTTATATATTATAGAATTTCTCAGAAATCTTCTACCTCTTCCTTTAGTAGACATTCCTCATGTTCCTTTCTTTGGATTTTGTTAACATACAAGAGTGACCATGTGCATTTTGGTACCATGGCTATTTCCTACCACTTGACTTCCATTTTTGCTTAAAAGTTAAATCATAGACCTAAAACCAATGGAGATCATACTCATGGAGTTTGTGTACTTTTCTATTGGGAAAATAAGTTTAAAACTTAATTATCACTGGTAATTTATTTGAATAACATTCAAATGACTGTTTGGTCAATGAGCGCTGTCAGGAGAAGAATAACAACATAGGTATATGTTTAGGAAAACGGAAGCGGAGTCATTTCTGGGTGTAAAGAAGTAGATAGATACTTTTCAGATTTTTCATAACCACTCTGCCCTGGTATAAAATTTTTAACATCATTGTTTCTCTTTTAGGTTAAGAAAAGTACTTAATAATTCCCTGTTGACATATAAATATGTTACCTGGGTCACGTAACATAATTAGCATCAATATAGTATAGTGAAATAGATTAGCTGTGCTATAGGAAACAATGCATACAGGTAGAAAAGAACATGGGCTATGGAGTTTGATACATGGTGGTTTGTGGGTTTTTGACTTACCAGCTGGGTAGTCTCTGTAGGTCATTCTGGTTTCCTCATCTTTAAAACAAGGAAGCTAATAAAATCACGTTTCTCCTAGAGTTGTCAGGATCAACTGCAAAAACACATATAAAGCACATAATCTAATTATTAGGCACATACTATATACTTGGTAAATGGTAGTTAATTTTGAAATCAGAAAACAGAGTTCAGAAAGACTGGTATTCAGGACAGATAACTTTTTATGTGGAGGAAGGAAAAAAAAATGGAAACTAAACCATTGAGAAAGGAGAACAGTGAAAAAGGAGAAAGGTGTAGTTTAGGTACCTGAATCTGGGAGCTGGTCATAATGATTGGGGGTTGACACTGGAATCTGTCAGCCAGTGCAAGAAAAGGCCAATAATTACAGGGAAGAGTGAGGAAGGGCCACCCTGGAAGAAAAGTGTTAACATAGCAGGCCTGAAACTGCTCTTTTTAGAAAAGTCTCCTTGCAAGGTTGACTGTCATATGCTCAGACTGTTCCCTTCATTACTGACTGATAAGGTTAGTTCACTGTGCCTGGACTATTTGTTGACAAACTTGGAGGGGCTGAGAAAACAGGCATATTGTGGATCAAGTTCTATGCTTTCCTTCAGTATACACACAGTTTTAAGGGATTATGGTCAGTGTCTGATCTTGTAGTTGAAGATTTTAGAGGTTGGGCAGGCAGTTCTAGGTATTGATGAGGATTAAGGATAGCCATTGATCTGGATGACTTTGGAAAGGAAGTGAAAGTTTTTGGAGTTGAGAGGTCAAGGTCATTCTTATTGTCATCAGATGATAATGGGAAATGGGGCTGAGGGAGGATTATGAGCAGGGTGACCAAAGATCCTCCAAGAAGGTGAAAGAGTGATCAGAAAGTCAGTAGATGATGGTGTCCGGAGGGTAGTGTAGGTCAATGACAGGCCTGAATCTCAGGGGAGGGATAGGTTTGATTGAAGGTGGAACTAAAATAGCCAGACAGCAGAATCTTAGGAGTGTTTCTCTGCTTCCTGGTCCTATGTGGAGCATGGGAGGATGAGCAGACTCCTCTTAAGGTGTCTGTGCAAAGAAACCATATTTTAAAGGGAACCAAGCTTTAGGTAAAACAAGCAGAGCTGATACAGGTTTTTAGGTGACTGTCATTTGCAGTTGCCTCGCTGAGATGTTAGGGGGACAGAAAGTGAAGCGGGATCGAAGGTACTAAGAAGCTGTGATTACTGTTTGCAGCTATTCCTGAAGGCTTAATAATAATAATAATAATAATAATAATAATAGTAACTTTATTGCTATTAATATGACACTTAGTGTTTGCTATATACCTAATGTTGTTTTAAGTGTTTTTCATACATCATATATTTAATCTCCATATTAACTGTGTGAGGTAGATAGTATTATTAAATTATTTTAGATATAAGACTACTGAATTTGATAGAGGGGTTAAATAGTAATAATTTGCTCAAGGTCAGATAGTTTCAGGTCACAAATCCTGGAGCCAGGATTTGAATGTACTTAACACTGCCTCCTTTGAAAGGGCTGGAAATAAAGCAAAATTCCAGATGCCAGAGTACAACTGGATCTTGGTAGAATTGAAAAGAAAAGGTGAGTGAGTCTTTGTGATACTTGTGTTTACAATTTTACATTTCTCATGATTCTGAAATCTATTTCACTTCCACCAGGATGAGTTAATTTTGTTTGCTACCATTAGAGCTCTAGTTTAAAATAACTACTTTGTGTCATTGCAGTGAAAAATTCAGCCATAGCAACCATTTTGGTTGTGCCAATTTTATATTAGCACCAAAGAAACATGGCAGACCAAGCATATTGTTTTGCTGGACTTAGAATTTCCTGAGGGCTGGATTCTTCACTGAGATTTCTTATTCAAGAGGTGATCATAAATCATGGACTACCACTGACAAAAGTCTTGAGTGATGGCTACTGTTGTTTTTTAAGTCAGAGGTTAGTTCAATTACCGAATCACTTTTTTCTGTTTCTAGAGTTACAAGACATTGTCTTAGCTCTTGATGGGCTTGAAGGTGACATGATATCTGGGAAGAACTTGGAGAGCTTTCTAGGCAATATTGGGATTAAGTCACCTGAAGAAGAGGTAGAGAAAATTCTTCAGTCAGATCTTGTTTCTGGTAAGCATTTAAATATTATTATCCATTTTTTTGTTTTGGGTAGGAGTAACTGAAGAAAGTGTGCAAGGTTTTTGTTCAAGCGAATAGGGCTCCTTTGAGCTAATATCTATAGGTATTTGCTTGTATTGCTGTAAATGTCCTTAAAGAGGAGACTTTCTTTTAAAGTCCTTTTTTACAGTTAATGAGAATACTCTTAGCAAGCAGGTAGAAATTTTGTGGGGGAGTGGGCTCATTGGTATCCACTCTCTTTAGATAGATCTTGATTTAGTGACTAACACATAGTTTGGAAATTCCAGCTCTGTGAATAGAAAACCTAGCTTTGCTGGTTTGTACCAAGTAAAGTTATTGGACTTACAACTTTCTTAGTAGGTTAGTTGCCTTACAGGTAGAATCAGAACTAGCATATCTACAATCTTGTAAGGTTAATTGCAAGGCACAGTGGGTGAAAATGAATCCCAAGTATCTTGTATGTAAAGTAAAGAAATTGTATGCTGGTTTTGATTTTCATATGAGCTTTTTAATATTACGTTTTCCAGGGATTCTTGTCTGTTCCCCTCCCCTCTCTCTCTTACAGATGACAACGTGGTGAATGTTAAAGACTGTATGAGGGCTTTGAAGGACACTCAGAAATTTTCCACTTTTGTTGGTAAGAACTTTATGGTAAAACTGTTGAATGGCAAACAACACAGGACTCATTCAGAGGTCACGTAGCCAAACATTATATTTGGTGCTCAGATCTTCTTTGTAGTATCTGTGCCAAATGTTTGTTTCATCTACATTTGAACTCTTCCAGTTATGGCAAACTTGATTACATTTGTTTTTCATTTAAGAATTTGTATTTGAATGGAAAAGATTGGGAAAATGACAAGGTTATGATGTTTTCCAATAGCTAAAGTAAGGACATTTTATTATATAATAATGGTAATTTTGAAACTGTTATAAAAAAATTTAGTGACCAGAAATGTAAGAGATATAAAGTGCAAGGCTCATGTAATGTCACCTTCTGGAAATATCCCTGTTAAAGTGTGGTAAATATCCCTTTAGCCTTTTTTATTTGAATCTATGAATATTTGTGTATTCTGATATTATTTAAAAATTAGACGCACTTGGGTGGCTCAGTTGGTTAAATGTCTGATTTTGGCTCAGGTTATGATCTCATGGTTTGTGAGTTCAAGCCCCACATTGGGCTCTCTGCTGTCAGCACAGAGCCCACTTCAGATCCTCTGTTTTCTTCTCTCTCTGCCCCTGCTTGTTCTCTAAATAAATAAATCAATTAATTAATAATTAATTAATTAAAATAAAATTACCATGGGGGCGCCCGGGTGGCTCAGTCGGTTAAGCGTCCGACTTCAGCCCGGGTCACGATCTCGCGGTCCGTGAGTTCGAGCCCCGCGTCAGGCTCTGGGCTGATGGCTCAGAGCCTGGAGCCTGCTTCCGATTCTGTGTCTCCCTCTCTCTCTGCCCCTCCCCCGTTCATGCGCTGTCTCTCTCTGTCTCAAAAATAAATAAAACGTTAAAAAAAAAATTTAAAATAAAATTACCATGTCCATAATATTCCACGACTTGCAGGTTTAAAGAAATTAACAGTGTATCTTAGATATTGTTCCATGTTCCATTGTATCATAAACAACCTCATTCTTTTTTTTTTTTTTTTCAACTTTTTTTTTATTTATTTTTGGGACAGAGAGAGACAGCATGAACCGGGGAGGGGCAGAGAGAGAGGGAGACACAGAATCGGAAACAGGCTCCAGGCTCCGAGCCATCAGCCCAGAGCCTGACGCGGGGCTCGAACTCACGGACCGCGAGATCGTGACCTGGCTGAAGTCGGACGCTTAACCGACTGCGCCACCCAGGCGCCCCGCAACCTCATTCTTTTTAAAGACTGCAATAATATTCCATTTGGGGGATGTACTGTCATTTTATCCACAACACTTTTGATGATATTTGCCAATTAAAAATCTGAAAATTTGCCAATTTTTCACCACTGAAACATTTTGATGAGCATTGTTGTATGTATATATGTGCATAAAGTTCTCCTGGGGGATAAAACCCTCAGAAGTCACACTGCTAGACTGAAATATATGCAGATGTGAGATGTTAACAGCTACTGCTTAATTATCCTCCAAAAAGTTTGTAAAAATTCACACTTTTATCAGTAATGGATATTATTTATTGAAAATTCTGCTGGTAAAAGAATTCTATTATTGTTTTAATATGCATGTCTTTAATGACTAGTGAGGTAAAACATTTTTCATATGATTGTCGAATATGCTTTTCTTTTATTTTAATTAGATTGTCTTTTTCATATGAATTTATAAATAGCTCTTTTTTTTTTTTAAATAGCTCTTTATATATAAGGGACATTAATGTTCTGTCTTGTCTATTGCCATTTTTTTTCTAGTTTATTATTCATCTTTGACTTTGATTTTGGTGGACTGCTTATTGCCATCCTCTGTTTTATTTTGTCAGTTTTGGTAATTTTTATTCTCCTAGGAAATTTATTTTATTCAAGTGTTTTTTGGGAATATTAGTACAATCCTATGCAGTGATAATTCTTTTGATTTTTTTGTGTCTGGTTATTTTCTCATTCTTAAATTTGTATATATATATTTGTGTGTGTGTGTGTGTGTGTGTATATATGTGTGTATATATACACACATATATACACACATATATATATATATATATCTTCTTCTAGATTTCCTAGCAGATCTTTTAATTATCTCTCTTTTTAAAGCTCTACATCTTAGATTTATCTTTAGTGTTTCTATTTGTAGTAAAAAAAAAATTCTGCTTTTATCTTTAGGATGTCCTTTCTATTGTTCCCTTTTGTCCATTTTGTAGTTTTTCTAAGTTGTTTAAATTATGAACTTACTTTTTTCTTCTTACTGAGAAATAAATGTTTAAGACTATCAATTTTCATTTCAGTAAGACTTTGGTTTATCAAAGTCTTTATTCTTGTTTTTTTCTAAGCATATTCAGTTGTATTTTGATTTTCTCCTTGATGTAAGAGTTGCCTAAGAGAAAAACCTTAAATTTTAAAGCAATTATTTGAAAAATTTTAAATGAATTTAAAAATTTTAAATTTGAATTTGAATTTCATTATTGTCCTCTCTTTGTTGTTTATTTTTAGTTTACTGTGGTCAGAGAATGAGGTCTATAGTAGAGGATTTGATAGTTTCTGTGTTAATTAGATACGGAGTTTTTTCGATTTTTACATGTTTATTTAAAAACCGCATTAGGGGTGCCTGGGTGGCTCAGTTGGTTGAGCGTCCGACTTTGGCTCAGGTCATGATCTCGCGGTTTGTGAGTTCGAGCCCCGTGTCGGGCTCTGTGCTGACAGCTCAGAGCCTGGAGTCTGCTTCAGATTCTGGGTCTCCCTCTCTCTCTGCCCCTCTCCCACTCATGCTCTGTCTCTCTCTGTCTCAGAAATAAACATTAAAAAAAAATTAAAAAAACACATTAGTGGGCTTCAGGGACAGGCTAATCGTAAGGGACACTCATCCTACTGTTTGTCTTGGAAATCCTTATGACTCTTTGAAGCAGCGCATTCCATAATTTTTGGACAGCTGTAGAACTAGTCAATTGTTCCACATATTTGATGGAAATCCTGCCTTATAATTCCATTCCCAAACTTAACATTTGGACTCTTCCCCGTCAGTAGCCCTCCAGGGATGGGAGGAGAGCTCTTATATTTTCTTTCTTTTATGTTGAATCATCTTTTCTCTGGACTCAGATTTCCTTTCAACCATTCCTCACATGGCCTATTTTTGAAACTTCTTACCAATGACTAATGACTAACTCATGGAACAACATAATATATTAAATTATACTTTCACATAAATTAGCTAATTTTAAAGTAATTTATTATATATTTCTCTTAATGAATTCTGAAAGATTATTTTTTTAGACATGTACTTTAGAAATGTGAAGAGGTTTTTGTTTGTTTTAATTAAGGGGGGGGTGGTCAGTCATGGATTTCCTAGTTCAGATGTTTGATATTATCATGCTAAACATAATAGGCTTTGCTGATTCTCTAAATTGGGTAAAGTGAGCTGACAGGAGCAAGGGGTGTAGGGAAAGAAAGTAGAAAGGGAAGGATTGGAGTTTGGGAGCAGGTGTGACGAATGGAGGGTATTTTTTATGAAATGGTGAGCTCGTTAATAGAATCACTAGAGAAACTTTGGCATACTTTTTTGTTCATAAAGGAATAGCCCACGCAGAACCCAGAGTTTTAACAAAATAATTTTAAGAATAAAGATAAGGGGCTATAGAAAACTATAGTGGAGAACGGATTGCTCTACCTTTTTAAATGGCCACATGTGGGTAGTGGCTGCCATTTTGGACAGTGCAAAACTGGAAGAATCCATCAGTTTTACTGTTATGTTCCAAAAATTTAGATCCATGGACTGAATTACATGTTGCATGTATATTCTCTGTGTTTGTAGTATTGAATGACATCATCGGTACATTGGAATGTATGGAAGAAAGTGATCAGTCTGGCAAGGACAACTATGCAGATGTACTTGGAAACACCAATAGAATTTATTTCACTGATAATAGTTTTCAAGAAGTGTTGGATGATTCCTTGCTCGACGGTGAGTTGATTGAGCAGATAACCAGCAACTTGTAATAAAAATTTCTTCTAAAATTTTATCCAAGGTTTTAAAATATTTTACCAAATACTAATTAATTAAATCTTAATACTTAGTTCCTAAATACTACTGTAAATGTATTGAAATGCAATTTACTACAGATCAGATTTAGAGATATATCTTATATTCTATATTCACGGAGATTTAGTTATTACAGTATCAAATTCCTGGATGATCTCTTGGACTGCATTGTAAACTTGGTCTGAAAGTATTTATATACGTTGTCATATGGCTTTAAAATGTTTCTTTCTAGAGTAATTTCATTTCAAAGTTAATCCCTTTCCTTTTATGAATTTTAGAGAGGTCCTAATAGTTGTCTAGCTTTCTTTTTCTTTTAGGTGACAGGCTCTTTGAAAAATACAAGTTATTGTTGAACAATTAAACCATTGGTCTATATAACATTCTGTGTAAGTGTTGATCTGGCTATTTGCTCTATTTACAAAGAATTTACCTGATCCATCCATATTCTTATCTGGGATATACCCAGATGGGTTTTATCAATACTTGGAAAGCCATCCCCTGCCTTTAAATTTAACTTCAGCTAAAAAATGAGATCAGATCTGTGTCTCAGGGAAAACTGGCAATCTGCAAAGACAGTTTAGATTGTCAAAACTGATGGGGGAGGAATGCTGGGATCTGGTGAGTAGAGGTGAGGGATGCTACTAACCACCCTATAATGTATAGGACAGCACTCCCCCACATAATTAGCTGGCCCCAAATGTAATTTTGCTCAGGTTGAGAAATTCTGTTTTAGAGTTATCTTGTAAAATTGCCAAACCTACTATTTTGAAAGTACTTTTTAATAGGTTAGTTATATTTTTTTAATCCTGCTTGGATCACATTTTAAAAATTAATGTAAATATAATGTATCTTGATTCTAACCTCCTTTTGCTTCAAGGTAATACCTGTACTAGTTGTGAGTTATTCTAAACTGCTCTCTAACTGCGATGTGGTCCATCTATGCAAATGGACATATTTTGTTTCTATCACTTGTCCCTCAAATAGATCTCTGTATCAATTTGCATTTGTGTAGAAAATGTATAGGATGAAGCGTATAACTGCACCTTGTCCTTAGGAAAAGCTCCAGAATTAGATAGATAGGTAGGCAGGCAGGACTAAAAAAGGACAATTCAGACTAATAATTAAACACCTTATTGAATATATGAGCCTGGGGATTAAGCTGTTCTCTTAGGGATAAAGGAAGCATTTGTAACATTAGAATCTCAGCCACATTTAAGAAGCTTGGTGGAGCTTGACGAATCCATGGAGTCTAAGAAGTAAGAGGAAGATGAGTAGAGAACGTTATTCTGGAAGCTAGTGGAGGATTTTGAGAAGAAGGGGATGGTCAATGCTAAATGTTATTGAGAAATGAAGTATGTAATTTATCCATTGGTTTTCTTCCAAACTGGGTAAAATCAGGATGCTGTTCCTTATGGCATAATCTCTCTATTTAAATTTGCAGACTTTAGGAAAGAGGCTTTGTCTTCAAATCTGAAACTACCAACAGCAGATGGTAAGGACTTTATATATGTATACAAGAAAGCATTCCCTATGAAGGAGTTATTTTTTAGGATCATTGCCAGGTGCCAATGGATTCCTAGTCCATTCTTCCCACTCCAGCCAGAGTAATTTTTTTTTTTTCAAAAAAGTAATCTGATTGTGTGATGTCCCCCTATTTTCAACTCTTTAAACATTTTTCATTGTTGTTAAAGATCAAAATCCTGCATGTCCTAGCTCTCTGGTATAATTTTGTACCATTACCCTTGCTTTCTGCATTTTCAAGTACAATGGCTTTCTTTCATTTCCTTAGAACTCCAACTACAAAGCTTTTGCGTATTTTGTTCCCTGGAATAGTTTTCCCTGACACTCTTTGCCTAGTTAATGTTTACTCATCTTTCAAATGAGTGATGGGGTGCCTGGGTGACTCAGTTGGTTAAGTGTCTCACTTTGGCTCAGGTCATGATGTCGTAGTCTGTGAGTTTGAGCCCTGTGCTGAGCTTTGTGCTGACAGCTCAGAGCACGGAGCCTGCTTCAGATTCTGTGTCTCCTTCTCTGTCTCAAAAATAGACATTAAAAAAAAAATTGAATGAATGTCAATTTCCTCTAGGGAGCCTGTCATTATCTGCTAGTCGAGGTCAGCTTCTTTTATTATAAGCTTTCATTAAACTATGTCTTTTTCATAGCATTTACTTCATACTATAAATACCCATTAATATTTTTTTAAATGACACTAGAAATGCTCAATATATTTTAGCTTATATAGTGACAAAAGTAGGAGCATCTGACTGGTTCAGTTGGTAGAACATGCAACTCTTGACCTCAGGGTCATGAGTTCAAGCCCCATGTTGGGTGTAGAGCTTACTTAGGAAAAAAAGTAGCAAAAATATTAGAGAACTTTGAATTATCTTAATTCATTAAGACCAAAATAATATAATTTCTCATTAAACTTTTTTTATTTGAGTACGGTGGACACACAATGTTATATTCGTTTCAGGTGTAGTGATTCTCTATACATTTTGCTATGCTCACCACAAACATAGCTATTTGTCACCATACAACAATATTACAATATCACTGACTATATTCCCTTTCCTGTGCCTTTTATTCCCATGACATAGTCATTACATTCCTGGAAACCTGTATCTCCTACTCTCCTTTACCCCTTTTACCCATTATCCCCCTTTCTCTCCGGCCACCATCAGTTTGTTCCTGTATTTATAGGTCTGATTTTGCTTTTCTTTTTTTTATTTGTTTTTTAGATTCCACATATGAGTGCAATCATATGGTGTTTGTCTTTCTCAGTCTGACATATTTCACTTAGTATAATACCCTCTAGGTCCATCCATGTTGTTGCAAATGGCAAAAAAAATCTCATTCTTTTCCATGGTTTTGTCAAATTCCATAATATACCACATCTTTATTCATTCACCTATTGATAGATAGTTGAGATACTTCCATATCATGGCTGTTGTAAATAATGCTGCAATAAACATATAGGGGTGCATATACCTTTTTGAGTTAGTGTTTTTGTTCTCTTTGGGTAAATACCCAGTAGTGGAATTATTGGGTCAAATAGTATTTCTGTTTTTACTTTTTGAGGAACCTCCATACTGTTTCCACATCAGCTGTACCAATTTACATTCCACCAACATTGCACAAGGGCTGCTTTTTCTCCACGTCCTCGCCAGCACTTGTTACTTCTTATGTTTTTGATTTTAGTCATTCTGACACGTGTAAGGTGATATCTCATTGTTATTTTGATTTGCATTTCCCTGAGATTGGTGATGAATATCTTTTCGTGTGTCTGTTGGCCATCTGTATGTCTTCTTCAGAAAAATGTCTATTTAGGTCTTCTGCCCATGTTAAAATCTGGTTGTTTTCTAGTCATATTTTTGATTATTTGGTTAATGATTCTTTTTCTTACGTGCCTGGAAGCATCATTGGGCCAAGAACCATGTTTCCATTTTGCTACAAGTCCTAGCATTGTTTCTCCAGATCCTAGCACAATTTTGGCTTTCAGAAGCCCCTTATTAATAGCTAATTTAATAGCTAATATTAGATGATATTTACTGTGCTAGGCATTGTTTCAAATCTTTTATATTATTGACTTATATAATTGTGAATATTTATGGAATTAAAGAATGACAATAAATCTGTCTTCTTATCTCATTAGCCTCATCTCTCATCACTTCTGCATTTGTATTTATTCTGTAACCATATTACTTATTATAATTTAAATTGGTTCCATATCTTCCATGTGCTTTTGGTTCCGTATATTTGCATGTGCTGTTTCCTTTCTGTATATTTTCTGTCAAACAAATTCACATTTTCCCCCCAAACTCAGCTCAAACATCACTCCTCAACCCATAAGACTTTTCAGAGTTATAGGTTAGGTGAACTGTCTCAGTGCTTTATATCTGAGTGCTCAGTGCTCATATCTGGCACACATTTTTCTCATAGTACCAACTATATAATGTATTATAATTTTATTTACAGACATGACAAATTCAGTCCCTGTCTTCAAGGAATTTAAAGGAAACTCTTTAAGAGGGCTGAAATTTTCATTGTTGGTCTTAGTAGCTATAAAATAAATGTTAGTAAAAATGAATATAGGTCTAAAATGGTATTATGGTATTCTTTCCAACTGAAGGTTTAGATCTGTTAGTATAATGCAACGATTTTCGGACTGTGGAAACATACATGACAACTCGTTTTGGGGTTGAGAGAGAAATGGGGTGAGAAATGGTATTGACAAAAAATTGAAACTCCCAGTAATGATCATGTTTTATATTTTAAATTGGTGTGGTATCAACAGGACTACATTTGGTT
Source organism: Panthera onca (assembly GCF_046562875.1). Classification (NCBI taxonomy): domain Eukaryota; kingdom Metazoa; phylum Chordata; class Mammalia; order Carnivora; family Felidae; genus Panthera; species Panthera onca. Next base: position 727,404 of record NW_027675821.1, read on the forward strand.
GTATGGGTTGTGCTTGCACAAAGATGCCTGGTTGAGAGGGTACAAGTAGAGACTGAAATGCATTCTACATTCCACTGTGCTCTCCAGGCTAGGACCACCAATGCTAGATTGCAGCTACCTAGAGGAAGGTATGCCTCTTTGTAATTGATACATAGAGAGGGGTGCCTTTTTTCAATTCACACAAAAGCACAATATAGACTGGTAGTGGCCCTGGAGATCAAGAGCTTTAATCTCAAATTTTAGCATTTTTTTTTCGTTTATTTCATCAGTTGATAGAAGTCTTTAGATCTACATGTACAGGATGTTACTATTATTTAAGAAAGGGTCACAGCTTACTCAGTATTTAATGGATGAGTGGATTCAGGTAACCCATCATATTCTGCATATAATTTTTTGGTTTAATTTTTTCTTTTCTTAAAATGTTTAGTTTTAAGAGACAGAGAGAGAGAGAGAGAGAGAGGGAGAGAGGACAAGTGGAAGAGGGGCAGAAAGAGAGACACAGAATCTGAAGCAGGCTCTAGGCTCTGAGTTTTCAGCCCAGAGCCCAATGCGGGGCTTAAACCCAGGAACCATGAGATCATGACCTGAGCTGAAGTTGGATGCCTAACCGACTGAGCCACCTAGGCGCCCTTAATTTTTTTAAATGCTGCTTGAAATAAATAGGTTGTCAGTTACAAGTAGAAAATACTTTGCTTTTTTTCTGCAGAGATTTTAGTTAAATATATATACTTAAATTGAGAGTTCACCTATAGTGGACTCTGGGCAAACTATTTTGCATTTTTTAAAATAATAGTATCTTATATATATTTATTTATCTTTGTAGCAGTTAAAGAAGCTGCTTATATCTTGACAAGTGTTGATAATGGCAAGATTGGCATACGTAACTTGGAGCATGCCCTGAAAAGTTTGAATGTTAATTTAGCTGAGGAGGACGTCAGTGAAGCCCTTAAATATTGTGACATCGGTGGTGAGCATTTTTTTTTGGCTTGAGATTCTGCTCATTTTTTCCTGTTTATAGGAACCAGTTTTAGAGTGTTTTATATGGAGGTAAAATGCTAAAGGCAGTCGCAGTGAGGCCTAGGTTGATATAAATTAGAGCCAAAATAGTCTGCTAATTTATTTACTGACCGTATCTATCTGTTCATACTCTACATATGCTTATTTAGATAATTAGCATTCATTTCTTGTAAGCATGGGTGGGAAAATACCATTATGTAATAAAACAAAGACATGACATCAGCAGCTTCATTTTGATCTGCAGTCTTTCTTCAGAGGAGACCCAATTTCACCTTTTATTTTGCTTGTCCCATTCTGCTTTTTTAACCAAAGGAAATACCCAAGGTTTCATTACATCTCAGAAGAATAATTATTTAGTCTTGATCATTGTTTCCAAGTGGTCACATATTTATCTTTGTTTTCCATCTTTGACTTCATGTATTGTGAACTTGATCTCCTTTCCTATTTACATCCACTCTTAAGTGTCAAATCGTGTGGGAATACTTCTAGAAGCTGGTGAGTTTTACCAGTTTTAGGTGGCTTTTTATTTGGGGTTTATCTTAACCAGCTTGTTTTTTCTATGGGAATCCCATGAGCATGTCTTAGGTTTAAGAGTACCTCCCCAGCATTGATTGGTTATTGCTTTTGCCATAGATTATTATTGACCTCAATCAATTTTTATGTTTTGACCTGGAGTTTTTCATATCATGAGAGTGGTATAAATTTAGACCCTAAGCCCACATGAGTTGCAGGAGATTTTTCACAGGTGATCTTTTTTACCCACTGCCTCTCAAAATTGGGAAGATTTAGGTCACCCTGGTGTTTACATGGGTCAGTGAATATAATATTTTAATCTCCCTTTCACTGGATTGAAATTCTTTAAGCATCCCAGTTTCATTTGGTATCTAAATTCAAACTCTCCGTGTAGCAGGACCCAAGATTTCTTTTATGAATATGCATGAACATTTAAATCAAGCACCTTGCTGCTTTTGGATCTAATATGTATCCCCAAATAGCTGTAGGCTTAGTATTCACTTGGTTTTCCCCTCTGGATCTCTGTGCCCACTTAACGTTTTATTATTTCCTTTTCATACAACTTGATAATGCATTTATAGAATAAAGTATTTCATACAGCATCTTTAGGAATTTGTAATCATTCCTGTGCTACCCAGCTTGCCATTTTGTTATAAGTTAAAGTCTTTTCATTGTAGGTATAGCCCTATATTTTCTGCTGTGGTTACATTACTGCATTTTATTTCCTGTGTGTGTGTGTGTGTGTGTGTGTGTGTGTGTGTGTGTCCCAATAGTTAACATTGTCACCTCTGGCCTTAGACTGCCTTAGTTCAAATACAGCCTCGAGCACTTTCTGGCTCTTGTGACCTAGACAAGTTATTTAATTTCTCTTTGCTTTCATCTTTTAAGGATAGGCACATCAAGCATGTTATAGAATGAATTCTTGTGCATATTTTAGTTAATAAATGTGAAGCATCATAAAAGGATACTTAGTATACATAAGGAACTCAAAAGTTATTTTAAGTTCTTACTTTTGAGTAAGAAGTCAAAAAAAGTGAACTATTAATATCATTAACTGATCAATAGGTGTGGTTCCTGAAAGTATGAAAAATTACATTGAAATAGTTTCAGCCATTTGAGAGAGAAAATAAGGTAGAATGAGATTTTAGGTATTGTTAATCAGAGCCTTTATTTTGTGTACTGACTGAGTATCAGGGTTTTAATGACAATATGCTTGATTTTGATATTTCCAGATAATAATGAGGTGAATTTAAAAGATTTCTTTGAAAGAATTAAAGGAAGTCCACCTTTCAAAGAGTCCGTAGGTAAGTGAATACTTCCAGTTTAAAGAAGTGACTGTAAAATAAAGATAATGAAATCACATTTAAAAAAAATCACTAAATGGATTTCAAGTGTTTAATTTGTAGTCTCTATAGTGTCAAAAAGGATTTCAAGCAGCTTATGCGATATAAAAAAAAAAAAAAAAAAAACAAGTGAAAATGGGACAAAGTTATAAAGGAGGGAAAAGAAATAAAACAGGGTTGAAGAAGATACACAGTAAATACCTTTGCTGTTAATATAAAGTCCTTCCTCAAGAGGAGATAAATTTTTCTTCACTCAAGGGGTTCTGGATCTATGAATTAAATCAGGTGTGGAAATTGGGTGAAGGACCACTACCCTCTGTGCTGTCTCAAGACAGGCCTTTGGAGTTTTCAGGTTTACCCAAATGGACTGGCCATTGATTTCATTTATAGAAATCTTAGCTTCATCTATCTAGTTTCTTTAAATGCTTGGGCCATTAATCCCTGTATCATTCTTACTACCATGTCATTTCTGTGGCCTAACCACATCATTTTGCCCCTGCTGCATAAAGACAATTGCTTGGTCTTTGTCCCCAAAGTTCCTCTCGTGCTCCTTGAAATTAGGGAAACCATTTCAACACCAGCATCTTTCCCTAAACGCCCATGTCTACAGAGAACACCTACCAAAGAACTCTCCGCAAATGCAGACACCCCTGCCAACAATGTATTTCTAAATGCGTTGGGGAAACAAATGTCTTTTTTTCTTCACGTTTGAATATCTCTAAAATTAGAACACCTTTATAATCAATGGCATTATTTATCAAATGTACATTTTTACTGAGATATAAATCACGTACCATAAAATCTCATCCTTTTTTTAAAAAAAAAAATTTTTTAATGTTTATTTTTGAGACAGGGAGAGACAGCATGAACGGGGGAGGGTCAGAGAGAGAGGGAGACACAGAATCTGAAACAGGCTCCAGGCTCTGAGCGGTCAGCACAGAGCCTGATGCAGGGCTCGAACTCACGGACCGCGAGATCATGACCTGAGCCGAAGTCGGCTGCTTAACCGACTGAGCCACCCAGGAGCCCCAAATCTCATCCTTTTAAGGTGTTCAATTCAGTGGTTTTTGGTATATTCACAAAGTTGTGCAACCATCACACTCTAATTCTGGGACATTTTCATCACGTCAAAAAAACCCCTGTACCCTGTAGTGCTTATTTCCCCACTCTCCCCAGCCACTGACAACCACTAGTCTGCTTTCTATCTGTGTTGATTTTTGAACATCATATAACTAGAATTATATAATTTGTGGCTTTTTGTGTCTGGCTTCTTTCATTTGGCATACTGTTGTTTGTTTTTTTTTTTTAATTTTTAATGTTTATTTTTGAGAGAGAGAGAGCGAGGAAGGGACAGAGAGAGAGGGAGACACAGAATCTGAAGCAGGCTCCAGGCTCTGAGCTGTCAGCACGATATGGGGCTCGAACCCACGAAACCATGAGATCATGACCTGAGCTGAAGTCGGCCGCTCAACCGACTGAGCCACCCAGGCGCCCCAGCATACTGTTTTTAAGGTTCACCTGCATTATAACATAAATGAGTACTTTATTCCTTTTCGTGGTAGAATAATATTCTGTGGTTATACCACATTTTCTTTGGCCATTTATCAGTTCATAGACATTTGGGTTGTTTCCCTTTTTTGGCCACTAAGAATAATGCTGTTATGAACATGTGTACATTTTTTTGAGTACAGGTTTTTGTGTGGACGTACATTTACATTTCTCTCAGGTACCTACCTAGGAATGGAACTGCTGGGTCACGTGGTAACTTTACATTCAACTTGAGGAGCTGCTGGAACATTTTCCAAAGCAGCTGCCCCATTTTACATTCCCAACAGCATTGTACATTTCTTTAAATCCTTGTCAGTACTGGGGTGCCTGGGTGGCTCAGTTGTTAAGCGTCCGACTTCGGCTCAGGTCATGATCTCGCGGTCCGTGAGTTCAAGCCCCGCGTCAGGCTCTGGGCTGATGGCTCAGAGCCTGGAGCCTGCTTCCGATTCTGTGTCTCCCTCTCTCTCTCTGCCCCTCCCCCGTTCATGCTCTGTCTCTGTCTCAAAAATAAATAAAAACATTAAAAAATAAAAAAAAAGTTTTTAAATCCTTGTCAGTACTTGTTACATTGTCTGTCTTTTTTATTCTAGCCTAGTCTCACAAGTATCTCACCGTGGTTTTGTTTTGCATTTTTCTGATGGCTAATAACTTTGAACATCTTTACATGTGTTTACTGGCCATTTAGAGATATGTACCCTTTGCTTATTTTAAAATTGGGTTATTTGTCACGTTGTTAGGGTTCTTATGTCCTGGATACTATAGCTTTATCAGATAGATGATTTGCAAATCTTTTCTCTAATTTTATGGGTCTTTTCGCTTTCTTGGTGGTGTCCTTTGAAGCACAAACGTTTTTAAATTGGGTGAAATCCAGTTTATATTTTCTTTTGTCACTTCTTTTGATATCATGTCTAAACATAATCCAAGATCATTAAGATTTATACTAATGTTTTCTTCTAAGAATTTTATAGTTTTAGCCTTTTAATTTCAATCTTTGATTCATTTTGAGTTAATGTTTGTATGTGGTGTGAGATGGGAGTCCACTTTAATTCTTTGGCATGCAGATAGCCAGTTACCCCAGCATCATTTGTTGACAAGATCATTCTTTTCCCCCTTAAATAAATGGTTTTGCCATCCTTGTAAAAAATCAATTGATCAGAAATGTATGGATTTATTTCTAGACTCCCAGTTCCATTCCATTGATTTTTATTTATTCTTATGCCACATGGTCTTAATCACTATAGCTTTGTAGTAAAGTAATAACCTAAACAGTAATTTTCAACCAGAGCAGGGCATCAAATTTACCTATAAAGCTTGAGTTACCTGGTTCTACTTCTGACTATGATGGAGTAGCTTATGTGAAACCAACCCTCCTGCTGAGAACAGCTAGTAAAATGTGGATTAAATTAAACAGCATCAACAACCACAACTGTTTGAAGGCATTGGAAAGTGACCAAGGCTGTCAAGATTTGTGGGGCTATAAGATAAATATAAAGAGCACGACTTACAGAAACAGCACCTTCTTCTTCTTCTTATTTTGTCTCTGTAACATAACTTTAAGTGAAATAAGGCAATAAAGTTTTGATGTAAACTTCTTTGTAATGCTTCACAATTATTTCAGGGTCCACATATGAAGTATTATGTAGCTGTAGGCATCATGGTTGACCAGTTACATACGTCTACTTGAAAGGCACAGTAGTTAAGAGCATGGGCTTTGGAAATATCGTGCCTGGATTTGAATCCTGGCCCTGCCACTTAATACCAGTGTATTCTTTAGTAAATCACTTAACCTCACAAACCTCGGGGCGCCTGGGTGGCTCAGTTGGTTAAGCGCCCAACTTCAGCTCAGGTCATGATTTCGCGGTTAGTGAGTTTGAGCCCCACGTTGGAGTCTGTGCTGACAGCTCCGAACCCGGAGCCTGCTTCAGATTCTGCATCTTTGTCTCTCTCTGACCCTTCCCCGCTCGTGGTCTGTCTGTCTGTCTGTCTCTCTCAAAAATAAATAAACATTAAATTTTTTTTTTAAATCTCACTAACCTCAATTCCTTCATCTGAAAAATGGGGATAATAATGCCTATCTTGGAATTATTATAGGTAATAATAGACTTAAGTAGGTAAAGTAGAAGTACTCAGAAGAGTCTCCAGCACTTAGTGTTCAGTAACTGCTAGCTGTTACAATACACAATGGTTTTTTTTTTTTTTTTTTTTTCAACATTTTTTATTTATTTTTGGGACAGAGAGAGACAGAGCATGAACGGGGGAGGGGCAGAGAGAGAGGGAGACACAGAATCAGAAACAGGCTCCAGGCTCCGAGCCATCAGCCCAGAGCCTGACGCGGGGCTCGAACTCACGGACCGCGAGATCGTGACCTGGCTGAAGTCGGACGCTTAACCGACTGCGCCACCCAGGCGCCCCTACACAATGGTTTTTAAAACTACTAGTAATTTCATGTAAAGTTCTTTTATGCAACTCAAGCCCATTAAGTGAAAGTGAACAATGTACTCTTATTTCTGCTGTTGAAGCACGTTTTTGCTCTTTTTTTTTTTTTCTCAGTTACACAGCTACTCTTCATTACTATTCAAATTCTCCAGAATGATCTAATTGATGTCTCTAGCCTCAAGGCATTATTGATGAACAATGACTTTCATGCAGCTAATGTTTTACTTGATGAAGTATTAAGACATGGACCTGAACATGGTTAGTAGTCTGAATGCATCTAGTTGTAAAGGCCATCATCTACCAGTGGGGATGGGAGATGTATGGATGGGATATACAGCAATGGAGGGCACCCTGGGGGGGGGGGGGGGGCGCTGCAGTGAGATGACTGGTGAGCACCAGTGCCACCATAGTGTGCCAAGCCTGAGCTCTGTGAAACTGAACAGATGGGTGAGTCTGGGCCTACTTTATCCCTGTGGGTGGTGGTACTTGGGAGATGAGGTCACTTTGTGAACTGACTGGCACGGGCAGTATTCAGTCAGAATGCCATGCACAGAGTACAACAGAGTCCGTGAGGCCCTTCGCCACGTGTTAACCCTTTGGAAGGTAAACTATGCTGATATCCAGGAATACCTCAGGGGGTGTTGCCTGCGGCATTGGCTCAAGGAAGCAGATGTTTATAAATGTACAAAATAACTGCGTTATTTTAATGACTGGTATTGTTGAATATCATTTTTGTTACGTTTTCAAAAGAGTTGGGGAATATTCTTTACTTTCCTATTCTCTGTAAGAGATTTTTTTTCTTCCTCAAATGTTAAGCAGAACTCACAGGTGAAGCCTTATGGGCCTAGAGTTTTATTTATGGAAAAATTCTGGACTATTGATTTAATTTCTGAAATTGTATGGTATTACCAAGAAAATATTCTATTTTCCTGTCAATTTTGGCAGGCTGTGTCTTTATAGGAATTTGTCCACTTCATCTGACTTTTCAAATGTATTGGATAAAGTTGTCCTTGACATCTGCTTTTTATCTTTTTTGATTTCTGCTTCATCTGTAATGATACCTTCATTTTCATCCTCAATATTAGTGACTTAGAGCTTTTTTTTCCCCCCACTCCACCTCCACAGAGTTTTTCTTTTCCTTTTTGTAAAATTGAGATATAATGGGCATATAATAACATTATGTAAGTTTAGAGTGTCCAATGTGTTGATTTGATACATTTATATATTGCAATATAATTATCACTGTAATGTTATCTAACACCTCTATCACATCACGTAATTATCACAATTTCTTTTTTTGTGGTGAGAACATTTAAGATCTAGTCTCTTAGCAACTTTCAATTATGTAATACAGTATTAGATCAGCACAGCATTAGATTTCCAGAATTTATTCATTTTAACTGCAAATTTGTACTTTTTAACAGTATCTCCCCAATCACCCCACCCCCTAAGTCCTTGGTAACCACCATTCTGCTCTCTTTCTGTGAGATCGGCTTTTTTAGATTCCACATATTAGCGATATATACAACATTTGTCTTTGGCTTATCTCCTCTAAGCATAAGGACTTCAAGATCCTACCATCTTGTTGCAAATGACAGGATTTCTCTCTTTCTCATGGCTGAAAAATACTCTGTTGTCTATTTTCACACTACCTCTGTTTATTCATCTGTTGATGAGCACTTAGATTGTTTCCATATTTTAGCTATTGTGAATAATGCTGAAATAGACACAGGAGTATGTCTTCAAGATCCTGTTTTCGTTTCCTTTGAATATACACTTGTAAGGGGAATTGATGGTTCATATCGTAGTTCTATTTTTAATTTTGAGGGGAATTTCTATACTATTGTCCATAGTGGCTGCACCAATCTACATTGCCACCAACAGTGTATGAGGGTTCCCATTCTCCACATCATCACAAATCCTTATCTCCGGTCTTCTTGATGATAGCCATTCTAACGGGTTTGAGCAATATCTCATTGTGGTTATGATTTGCATTTCCCTGATGGTTAGTGATGTTGAACACCTTTTCATGCACCTGTTGGTCATTTGGATGTCTTCTTTGGGAAAATGCCTATTCTATTGCTCTGCCCATTTTTAAAATAGTTCATTTGCTTGTTTGTTATTGAGCTGTGTGAATTCTTTGTTATATATTTTGGATAATAATCCTTTATCAGATATATGGTTTGCAAATATTTTCTCTCATTCTGTAGGTTGCCTTTTCATTTTGCCAATTGTTTCTTTTGCTGTACAAAAGTTTTTAAGTTGAATGTAGTTCTGGGGTGCCTGGGTGGCTCAGTCGGTTAAGCGTCCGACTACAGCCAGTTAAGCTTTCGACATCAGGTCTTGATCTCATGATTCTTGAGTTCAAGCACCATGTCGGGCTCTGTGCTGACAGCTTGGAGCTTGCTTCAGTTTCTGTGTCTCCCTCTCTCTCTGCCCCTCCCTGCTCATGCTCTGTGTCTTTCTCTCTCACAAATAAATAAACATTAAAAAAAAGAAAAATCTTAAATGGCATCTAGTTCTACTTGTTGATTTCTGCTTTTGTTGTTTGTGCTTTTGGTGTCATGTCCAAAAAATCATTGCCAAGACCAATGTCTGAAAGCTGTTTCCTTATGTTTTCTTTACAGTATCAGATCTTACAATTAAATCTTTAATTCATTTTGAGGTAATTTTGGGGAGTATCCCAAGTGGTTATTCAGTTTCCCAACACCATTTGTTGAAGAGACCATCCTTTCTCCATTGAATGTTCTTGGCTGCCTCGTCAAATATTAGTTGAGCATATGTGGGGTTTATTTCTGGGCTCTGTCACTTCTGCTGTAAACTTTTCTACTTTTTTTTTTTTTTTTTTTTTTTTTTTTTTGCATTGGGTTTTTTTTTTTTTCTTCCTTTTCTCTCTCCCCCTCCTTTTTTTTTTTTTTTTTTCCTTTTGGTTCTTTTCATGTCTATCCTTTATGTCCCTTACTATAGTTTGTCATATCCATTCTACCTTGTGTACCTTTACTTTACTTGAGTCTTTATTTTGGAGCTGACTTGGTCTTTCTACACAGTCTATTTTCTGAGTTGTTGGCTCCCATCTCAGATCTTCCTTTGTCCATTTCTATCCTGATTTGTTGAAAGAGTTGAGGGTGTTGGGTGGCACATTCAGTGTGGAGCTCTGTCTTCAGTTTCTACTGAAGTAAATGAAGTCCGTTTACTTTAATGGCACCTTTGGGGCAGAGGGTGGGAGGTGGGGGTAGTGAGCCTTCTGACATTTTGATACTGTTTAGTAGGGACTTCATCTTTAACTGCTTCTTTCTTTTCCTTCACCACCAAATTCTATGCACTGAGTTCCACATCAAGATGCCATCTTTGGTCCTATGGATTTCTAAGCCTTTTTCTTAGATTTCTCCAGAGTAAATTTAGGTGGTTACCATTATCCTAAAAGTAGTGTTTCTTAACCTTTAAAAAAAAATATCACTCCCCTAAGGAGACTTTTTAGACATTTTTGTCTTTTTCACCATCCCACACGCTATGAATGTTTAATGCCAAAAATAAATATTTGCTTATGTACTGTGGCCACAAACCATTGTAATGGCTAAGATTTTTTCCCCTCCAAGAACCTGTTTTCCTTCCTGAAAGCCTATCACCCTCAGTGAAAATGCATGTCCTAAAGGTATCTAGAACTTTAGTTTCTGCTTATACTGCTAAACCCTATTTTCTAGAATTTCACTTAGATGTTAACACATTTGTAAGGAATATTGGCCTATAGCCTCTTTGCCTGCCCACCGTGTGTTTGTTTTGTTTTGCTTTTGTAGTTTTTGGACAAGTAGGAGCTACTGAAGGGTTTTATTCAGAGGAGTAACCAGATTTTTTTTTTAAAGAGAAAGACCTCTCTTGCTGCATTGTTTAAAATAAATGGAGAGAAATGAGACTGATGCGATAGATTTTTAGCAATGCTATTGTAATAGCATAGGCATTAACTAATATAGTGATATATTCAAGCAGTATTTGGAAATAATTGAATAGAAATTGATAATCATATGTATGCAGAAGTTAAGGAAGAAGGAACAGTACAGGCTGACCCCCGGGCTTTTCACCTTTGTTATAACTTGACTATTAACTGCTGACAGATTAATTCAGAAGCAGTAATTCCTTCATCTACATTTTACTTTGCATTACAGAAAATGGCAAGATTACCTTTGAAGAATTTTTTTATTAAGTTCTGTGATACATTGAACATGCCTAAAGCCTCAGGTGAGTTCCACTTAATATGTATCTACTGGCTCTGTGTGGAAGGACAGGCAGTGGTTTTCATGTTAAAACAACACAGGATTGGGGCGTCTGTGTCACTCAGTTGGTTGAGCAACTGACTCTTGACTTCGGCTCAGGTCATGATTCCAGGGTCATGGGCTCAACCTGCATCCATTCGCGCTGAGTATGAAGCCTGCTTAAGATTTCCTCTCTCCCTTCATCCTTCTCCCCAGCTTGTGCTCTCTCTCTCCCTAAAATAGTAAACAAACAAACAAACAAAGATGTTTTCAAAAAAAAGATGTTTTTTAAAACATCTTTTAAAAAACACACAGGATTAGATAAAGCACAGGTAAGTAAGAAACAATATAAAGATAAAACAATATAGGGGCACCTTGGTGGCTCAGTTGTTTAAGCGTCAGACTTCGGCTCAGGTCATGATCTTGTGGTCTGTGAGTTGGAGCCCCCCATCAGGGTCTGTGCTGACAGCTCAGAGCCTGGAGCCTGCTTCGGATTCTGTGTCTCCCTCCCTCACTGCTCCTCCCCCACTCGCTCTCGGTTTCCCTGTCTCTCTCTTTCTCAAAAATAAACAAACATTAAATTTTTTTAAAGATAAAACAATACAGTATTAGTTTATATAACTTGTGTTTGAATTATATGGCAAAGACTGCTAAATTTACCCCAAACTCAAAGTTATGGGTGGTTTTACTTTGATAGTGCTAGAAAAATATTAGATTATATACTGTTCTCTGAGATTATTCACTAGGTATATCTGACCTGAATTTATTAGAATATTATAAACAATGAGAAAATAATTTTTAGAATGCAAATTGGTGCAGCCACTGTGGAAGACAATATGGAGTTTCCTCAAAAAGTTAAAAATGGAACTACCCTATGACCCAGCAATTTCACTACTAGGTATTTACACAAAAGGTATACAAATACTAATTTGAAGGGCCACATGCACCCTGATGTTTATAGCAGCATTGTCAACAATTGCCAAATTATGGGAAAAACCCAAATGTCCATGGATTGATGAATGAATAAAGAAGTTATGGTGTATGTATATGTATATGTAATGGAATATTACTCAGCCATCAAAAGAATGAAATCTTGCCATTTGCAACAATGTGGATGGAACCAGACTGGATTATGCTAAGTGAGATAAGTCAGGCAGAGAAAGACAAATACCTATGATTTCACACATGTGGAATTTAAGAAACAAAACGAATGAACATAGGGGAAGGTGGGGGAAAGAGAGAAGCAAACCATATGAAGAGTCTTAACTATAGTGAACAAACTGAGGGTTGGTGGAAGGAGGTGGGCGGGGGATGGGCTAAAAGGATGATGGGTATTGAGGGCATTTGTTACGTTGAACACTGGGTGTCATATGTAAGTGATGAATCACTAAATTCTACTGAAACCAATAGTACACTATATGTTGACTAACTAGAATTTGAATAAAAATTTGAAAAATAAAAAGAAGACAACTTTAAAACTTTTGACCAACCTAGCAAAGTGGATTTTATACCTATCTTTTCTGTTTTTATGTATTCTCAACTACTCTCTTGACTATATTTTTGAGGAGCAAATTTATATTTATTGCAGTATAACTTGCGTGTAGTAAAATTCACCTTTTTTTAGGTATATTGTTTTTTGAATTCTTAAAAATAATGTCATGTAACCATTACTAAACAGCACATAGACTGTATCACCACAGAAGTTTCTTTGTGTCCTTTTGTAGTCCATCCATTTCGCTAACCCTCATTCCTGGTGACCCCTGATCTATTCTTTGACTCTAAAGTTTTGCCTTTTCTAGGTTGTCATGTAAATGGAATCATAACATATGAAGCTCATTTGAGTCTGGCTTCTTTCACATAGCATATTATACTTTACATTCATCAACTTTTTGCATGCAGTGTGTTTATTTTTATTGATGAGTATTATTCCATTACATGAATGTAATGTTTGTATATTTACCAATTGATAAACTATTGAAGTTTCCTGGGTTTTGGTGATTATGAGTGAAGCTGCTATAAATATTTATGTACAGGTATTTGTGTGGACATATATTTTCATTTCTCCTAGTTGAATACCTAGAAATGGGATTGCTGGGATATATATTTAAATTGATAGAAACTGCCAAACATCAATTTATGATAGATAACATCCATTTATGATTAAAAAAAACCTCTCAACAAAGTGTGTACAGAAGAAACATACCTCAGCTTAATGAAGGCCATATACGAAAGGCCACATATATGCTCAATGGGGAAAAACTGAAAGCTTTTCTTCTAAGATCAGGAACAAGACAAGGATGCCTATTCTTGCCAGTTTTTTTGTTTTGTTTTGTTTACTAAAATATAGTTTACATAAAATGTTATATTAGTTTCAGGCATACAACATAGTGATTCAATAATTCTATGTATTGCTCACGTCTCACCATGATAAGTGTAGTTATCATCTGTCACAATAAAATGTTATTACAGTGTTATTGACTATATTCCCTATGCCGTAATTTTTCTCACTACTTTTACTCAACTTGTGTTCATAGTATTGGAAGTCCTACCGAGAACAATTAGGCAAGAAAAGGAAACAAAGTCATCCAAATTGGAAAGAAATAAAACTGTTACTATTTGCAGATAACACAATATTATATGTAGAAAACCCTAAAGGCCCTATTAAAAAAAAACTGTTAGAACTAATAAACAAATTCAGTAAAGTTGCACCATATGAAATCAAATAGAAAAACCAGTTGCATTTCTATTTGCTAATAAACTATCAGAAAGAAATTAAGAAAACTATCCCATTACAATTGCATTGAAAAGAATAAAATACCTAAGAATAAATTTAACCAAGGAGGTGAAAGACCTGTACACTGAAAACTATAAGACATTGAAGAAAGAAATTGAAGATGATGCAAATGAATGGAAAGATATTCCATGCTTGTGGAGTCAAAGAATTAATAATGTTAAAATGTCCATACTACCCAAAGCGATATACGGGCTCAATGCAATCCCTATCAAAATTCCAATGGCATTTTTCACACCTAGAACAAACAATCCTAAAATTTGTATGGAGCCATAGAAAACCCTGATAGCCAAAGCAATCTTGAGAAAGAACAAAGCTGGAGCCATCATACTTTCTGATTCCAAACTTTATTACAAAAGTATAGTAATCAAAACTCTATGGTATTGGCATAAAAACAGACATCAGTGGAACAGAACAGAGAGCTCAGAAATAAACCCTTGCATATACGGTCAATTCATTTATGACAAACGAGGCAAGAATATATAGTGGGGAAAGGACAGATTCTTCAATAAGTGGTGTTGGGAAAACTAGACAACCACATGCAAAAGAATGAAACTGGATTCCTATCTTAGACTATGATTAAATACTTGCTCTTGTAAGACCTGAAACCATAAAACTCCTGGAAGAGGAGCGCCTGGGTGACTCAGGTAAGTGTCTGGCTTGGCTCAGGTCATGATCTCGCGGTCTGTGGGCGTCGGGCTCTGTGCTGACAGCTCGGAGCCTGGAGCCTGCTTCGGATTCTGTGTCTCCCTCTCTCTCCTCCCCTCCCCGGCTCATGCTCGCTCTCTCTCTCTCTCTCTCTCTCTCTCTGTCTCACAAAAACAAATGAAAAATGTTAAAAAAATTTTTTTAACGTTTAAAAAAAATCTAGGAAAAAACATAGGCAGTAAGCTCTCTGACATCCATCTTGGAAAAAATTTAAAAAAAAAACAATTTTATCTATTAATACAATATCATAGGTAAAGTCAAAGAACAAATAACAATATGGTAGAAACTATAATGTATATCACAGAAGAAAAATAGAAAAATGGGCAAAAGTCATGGATATATAAATCATAAAAAAGATCTTAAATGGCTTATGAACATATTAAGAGATGTTTGATTTTACTCATAATAAGAAATATGCAAATTGAAATGGACATACAATTTCTCACCCATTAGATTGGCAAAAATTGAAAACCTTCACAACTGTTAGGTTGTAGAGAAAAAGACGTTTACCTATAGCTGGTGGGCGTTTAACATGCTACCAGTCTAATGGAGGGAATTTGGCAATGTCTAACAAAACTACATATGCCTTTACCTTTGGACCCAGCAATCCTGCTTCTAGGAATTTTCCCTGAAGATACCTTCCAACAATGTGAAAATATAGATACATAAGATTATTCATTACAGAATTATTTGAGATGGCAAAAGAATGAAAATACTTAATGTGTAAACATTGGAGGTTAGTTGAATAAACTTTAGTTTCTATGTACAGTAGAGTATTATACAACTCTAAAAAAGAATTTTTTAAAAAGGAGTTTCAGGGGTGCCTGCATGACTTAGTCGGTTAGGCGTCCGACTTTGGCTCAGGTCATGATCTCACGGCTCGTGAGTTCAAGCCCCGTGCCAGCCTGGAGTCTGCCTTGGATTCTGTGTCTCCATCTCTCTCTGCCCCTCCCCTACTCATGCTCGCAGGCGCGCTCTCTCTCTTTCAAAAATAAACATTAAGAAAAAAGAATTTCATACCACTACTTTTTGTACTACTGATTTTATACCTTTCCAGCATTTAAAACTACAAATTTCCCTCTGAGCACTTTCACAGCATCTCACAAAATTTTATATGTTGTGATTTGATAATCACTTATTTAAAATATTTTCTAATTTACCTTGTGATATCTCATTTGAAACATGAGTTATTTAGAAATGTACTATTTAGGGGCACCTGGGTGGCTCAGTTGGTTAAGTGTCCGACTTCGGCTCAGGTCATGATCTCATGGTTCCTGGGTCGGAGCCTCGTGTCGGGCTCTGTGCTGACAGCTCAGAGCCTGGAGCTGCTTCGGATTCTGTGTCTCCCTCTCTGTCTGCCCCTCTCCCACCCACGCTCTGCCTCTCTCTGTCTCTCAAAAATAAATCAACATTAAAAAAATTAAAGAACTATATTATTTAATTTCCAAATATTTGGACATGTGCTAGGGATCTTGTTACTGATTTCTAATGTAATACACCTTGGTCAGAGAATTTATTTCGTACAATTTAAATTCTTTTAAATTCATTAAGATTTGGTTCAAAGACTAGCATGTGGTCTACCTAGGTGAATATTCCATGTGCACTTGAAAGAATGTATATTCTGTAGTTGTTGGGTAGTGTTCTATAAATATCATTTGGTTAGATTGTTTGCTAGTTTTGTTGGATATTCTAATTTCTGATTCTTTTTAAACATTAAAATTTTTTTTGTTTTAATATTTATTTTTGAGAGAGAGAGGGAGGGAGGGAGGGAGAGAGAGAGAGAGAGAGAGAGAGATAGAGAGAGAGAGAGAGAGAGAACGAGCAGGGGAAGGGCAGAGAGAGAGGGAAACACAGAATCCAAAGCAGGCTCCAGGCTCTGAGCTGTCAGCACAGAGCCCAACACAGGGCTCTAACTCATGAACTGTGAGATCGTGACCTAAGCCAAAGTCAGACACTTAACTGACTGAGCCACCCAGGCGCCCTTAATTCTTCCTGATGTTTATTCTAGTTGTTCTATTAATTACTAAGTGCAAGATTTTCAAATCTGCAGTTCTGATTATGGGTTCATGCATTCCTCCCTTTAATTCTGCAAGTTTTTGCTATATTTGGAAGGCTCTTGTTAGATGCATGCACATTTGATATTGTTGCAAAATTTAATGTATATGACCTTATGAAATGTACTTTGTCTGTTGCTCTCTTTTGTCTTATTTTTGCTGCTCTTCTGTTTCTTTCCCCCAGTTTCCTTACTTATATTTATACATTTCTGTGTACCTATTGTCACCTATTTTAAATTATTGTAGGTACATAAATAAATACAAATACTGCCTTTTCTCTTAAGTATAATTTTATATCTTGGGAGATTTTTTTCCCCACTTTTTTTTAAATATAAAGGAGACGGGTGTCTGGGTGGCTCAGTCGGTTGAGCGTCTGACTTCAACTCAGGTCATGATCTCGCGGTCTGTGAGTTCGAGCCCCGTGTCAGGCTCTGTGCTGACAGCTCAGAGCCTGGAGCCTGCTTCAGATTCTGTGTCTCCCTCTGTCTCTGCCCCTCTCCAGCTCATGCTCTGTCTTTCTCTCTCTCTCTGTCAAAAATAAATAAACATTAAAAAAAATTAAAATATAAAGGAGAAACATGAAAATTCCTTTCTAACTGAAGGTGATTATCTCTTCCCAGGAAATAAAAATCAATTTTACAACATCAACATTTACAAAAATGAACTTAAAGACATTCCTGTACTTCAGCAAAATTTAAATGCCATTGGAATCTATCTAACAGATGATAAAATAAAGGAGACTTTGGATAACACTAATCCTAACGGTGAGTAATTATTTCAATTTAAAATAACAAATTTTGCATATTTCAGAAGTTTCACTCTAAATGCCAAAGGAAATATACTGCCATATATCTTTTAAAAGAGAAATTAAAAGTTGTTTCTTGTCTATCAATTTACGGGTTTTTATCAGAGGAATTGATGTTCAAAGTGCATCTCTGACAGCTTTATTTTAGGTCTATTCTGCATATCACATGTGTCACAATAGGATTACCAGTCCTCTCCATTATTTTTGTGTTTATAGCTCTGGTGTTATAACATCAAATGGTCCTTTTTACAATAATACCTAAATTCTTTCTTTTTTTCTTTTTTAAAAAAAGATGAAGTGGTGAGTTTTAAGGATTTCATCAGAGAATTGAACAACAGTGATGAATTTATCGAGTGCCACAGTAAGTATGAAATTCAAAATGCATATGAACAGAAACTTCATTTTTGGGGGTTGGTGTATGTATAGGTATGTGTGTATATAGACTTTATATATACTCTACCAAACCCCCCTTTTATGCATTTTCTCATTTAAACTCAGTTCATGTTGTAAACTCTAGGTTTTCACACATAGATGCATATTTTCCATACTGTAATATTCTTGAATTATTTAAAAAAATTTCTGTTGTCTCTCTTTCTTCCTTGTCATGTGTTTTATTGCTATATTCTTTCTTTTGTCCTCACTAATGCTGATGGGGTTATCCATCTTATAATCAAAGTAACAGGTTTGCTTTTTTAAATCACATCTAATGACTTTTCCCCTCTGTATTCTTATCTTTCTTGTTTATTTCTTCATATATATATTTTTTTACATTTGCTCTCTATCTCCTTGTGAAAAACACTGGCTAAATGCTTAACTTTTTTCGGTTTGTTTTGAAATTTCAGCACAGTTCTATCATGGGGACACTAAAACAGCCTTGGACCACAGACATTGAGATTGAGAACTGTAGTCCTAAAACTGGGGTTTTAAAAGAAGTATTGAAATAAGTGGATTCTCTCTAAATAATCTGTACTTGGAATGCAGTTCCACTCACTATCTCAGGATAAGTTTGGTGGGAACCTTGACAAATTAATGCTATATTCATTATAGAAGATTATAGATCTATGAATAGCTAAGACCCTTTTGGGAAAAAAAAAGATAAAGATCTTGCTTTGTCACATGTTAGTACATAGCATAATGCTGTTTTAATATAGACCTGTGAAAATAGACCAGTGCATCACAATATGGAACCCAGTAGAGACTTCTATTAATGGGAACTCGGAATGTGATAGAAATGACATCATCAGTTAGTGGGGGAAAAGATGTATTATTTAGCTTCTGATTTGAGAAAATTGCCTTACAATGCAGAGAAAATGAAGTAGAATCCCTATGTCATACCATATACAAAAATAACCTTCAAAGAATCAAATGAATGTTAAAATGGATCTCAAAGATTAAACTATAAAGCTGTTGGAAGAAAATGCAAGAAAAACTATTGTGCCTTGTGGTTATGGATGCCTTCTTAAAGATGTTACTCCCCAAAAGCACAACCATGGGGTAAAAAAGGATTTGATCACATCAAAATTAAGGATTTCTGGTAAATGAAGGACTCTAAAACATGTAACAGACTGGAAGAAGATAATTACAAGATAACTAACAAAAAATTAATATCTCAAATATAAGGGAATTCTGCAAATCAACAGTAGAAAGAAAGAAATCAATTGGAAAAATAAGTAAGGATATAAGACTTAGTATACAGGAGGAGAAACCCACATAGCTAAATATGTGTATGAAGAGAGTTGGCAATACTCGCAAATTGCTAGTGAGTAGGTAAAATGGTACAGCATTCCAGATTGCAATCTAGCAGTACTTGTCAAATTCAGTATGCATATTTCTTATGATCCAATAATTCTATTGTCAGATAAATAGCCCAGAGAAGTTTCTTGTAGAGACATGTACAGGGATGCTCCCTGCAACATTATGGGAGGGAAGAAATGAAAACAATCTATGAGTCCATGATTTGGGAAATGGTTGAATAAAATATGGTCCATACATACACGTCATAACAGTAAACTAGATTTACATTTGCACCAGAGAGAGACCTCAGTAATAATACGGTTCCATGAAGAAAGGAAAAAATGGAATACGTGTATAACAAAGAATGCTTTATATAAGTTGGATTTCTACTAATGCCCATAAAACACAACCATATTTATATCTATTTCCAGGTAAACACTGAATTCTAAATAGATAAGATTGAAATAGACGGATTGAAAGAAATTGAGAAAGAGATTGAGATTGAAGTGACAATATTAACAAAGTTGACTTCAGAAACAGATTAGAGTACTCTGTATGCTAAAAACATACACATTCTTTTCAAATACTTATGGAATATCCACAAAAATAGATGATGTATTTAAGCCACAAATAAAAATTTCAGTGAATTCTGAAAATCAGAAGTCATTCAGACCACATAGTCTGACCATGATGTTGTGACATTAAAATTATTTGTGAAAGAAAGGAAAAGTGTTGCTTTTAAGATGAAAAACAAATTGCCTTGTAAGTAATTCCTTGGTGGAAGAATAAAAGAAACCTGAAAGATTTTAGAAATGATGACAGTGAAAGCACTATGTATCAAATCGTGTAGAGTGTGACCAAAACAATCTTACAGGATATTTTATAGCATTAAATGCTTTTATTAGAAAACAAGAAATATCAAAAATAATTTATCTTTTTTTAAGTTTATTTATTTTTGGAGAGAGAGTGCATATGACGGGGGGGGAAGAGCAGAGAGAGAGAAGGACAGAATCCCAAGCAGGCTCCTTGCTGTCAGCGCAGCTGACATGATCATGACCTGGGCCAAAATGAAGAGTGGGACGCTTAACCGACTGAGACACCCAGGCGCCTCCAGAACAATTTATCTTAAACGTTCAGTTTACAGAGCTAACCAGCAGCATAAACAACAAAAGAGCAGTACAATCCCCCTGAAAAGTGCTAGTCAGGAGCTAACAAAGTGGAAAGTTGAAGTTAGTGAAATAGAACACACACACACACACACACACACACACACACACACACACGCACTTATCCATATAACCAAAAGTTGGTTCTTTCAAAAGACTAATAAAGAACTCTTTAGGAAGTATGATGAAGGGGAAAAAATAGGGAGGACATAATAAAGAAGACAGTTGTAACTTGGATACAAGGGAGATTAAAAGATATAAATGAATAACACTTGAGTTAGTAAAGCAACAAATTATTGGCATGTCATCAACAACACTGTCATTCTTTCCAAATGTTTAGATAAAGACAGAAAGGGCTGCCTTTTTTTAAATGTTTGTTTATTTATTTTTGAGAGAGAGAGAGTGAGCGAGCATGAGTAGGGAAGGGGCAGAGAGAGAGAGTGCCAGAAGATCTGAAGCTGGCTCTGCGCTGACAGCACAGAGCCTGATGTGGGGCTCGAGCTCACAAACCGTGAGATCAAGACCTGAGCCAAAGTCAGACACTTAACTGACTGAGCCACCCAAGTGCCCCCTTTTGTTTCCCCATCATGGCACTATTTTCTTAGAGATAATTTTGGTATTTTGTTGTTTTGTTTACCTTCCTGTGTTGAACTAGTAAGGTAAACTATTTCAGTGTGTCTTGTTTTCTGATATAAGCATTGTAAACCTATAAATGTTGTAGAGCTTTCAGTTTGGAGAATATTTCAGAGAGGCAAAATCTCTCAAGACTGGGTATTCTAGAAAATGAATACATCTCACCCAAATCAAGTTGTTATGTGCTTCTCTGGATAGACTGACCAACTAGATATCTTTGTATTTTGTCATGTCTCTGTTTAGGAATAGAAGATGCATGTAACGTTGTTAATAGTGTCTTTGATAGGAAAGTTGAAGTTACAGACCTTTTATCTGCGTTGGAGGGCCTGGAGAAACCTTTAAATGAAGAAAAACCTGAGGTGTTACTGAACTCTGAAACAGATGGTGAGTTCTTGAGTTACCTCTCAGTTTTCCTGTTTAGACTATACGTGTTCATGCTGGCTCATTTTTTTTTTTTTTTTTTAAGAATACTAATACCATAGGTTTAGGAAGATTGTTATGGGACTGCTATGTTTATAAACTGGTTACTGAGAATTGTTGTAACCCTTTTGGAAAGTGTGTGGATACTCTTCTTTATTTGGAGAAGACTAGTAGAAACAAGTACTGTTTTTATCCAGGTTTTAAAATCAGATACTTCTTGGGGTGCCTGGGTAGCTCAGTCAGTTAAGCGTCCAACTCATGATTTTGGCTCAGGTCATGATCTCACGGTTTGAGATCACGATCTCACAGTGCTCTGCACTGACGGACGGAGCCTGCCTGGGATTCTCTCTCTCTCTGCTCTCTGCCCTTCCCCTGTTCTCTCCCTCTCTCTCTTCCTCCAAACATAAATAAATAACCATTAAAAATGTTTAAAAAGATGTTTCAAACATTTTAAAAAATAAATAAAATCAGATACTTCTTTTTTAAAGATTTTTAAAAATGTTTTTATTTATTTTTGAGGGAGAGAGAGTGGAGGAGGGTCAGAGAGAGGGAACACAGAGTCTGAAGCAGGCTCCAGGCTCTAAGGTGTCAGCACAGAGCCTGACACGGGGCTCAAACTCATGGACCACGAGATTATGACCTGAGCCGAAGTCAGACGCTTGACTACTGAGCCACCCAGGCGCCCCATCTTTTTTCTTTTTAGGTCATTTATGCTAGCGGTTTGTCAATTTTAATAACTCTTAACTAATTCCTGGCTTTCTGATCCTCTCTATCGTGTTTATTGTTTCCTCAATTTATGTTTTCATCTGTATCATTTTCTTCTCTACCATTGATTTTGTGACATTTTGTATATATATTTCACATATAGAATGAAATGATCACAACGATAGATCTAGTTAACACGTCACCATGCATAGTTAAAAAGGGGTTTTTTTCTTATGTTGAGAAATTTTAAGATTTACTCTCTGAGCAACCTGCGAATATGCAATACAGTATATTTTTGGATATATATGTATTTTCTATTCTTTTAATTTCACTCTTTCTGTACTCTTCTAAAAAAAGATAAATTTGAAAACATGTAAGGGAAACTAAAATTTGAAAAGAAAGAAACAGGACTTAAAGAAATTAAAAATATAATAATTAAAATTAATTAGCAGACAACAATATTAGCAGATTAAACATAGGTGAAGAGAGAAATATGAAGTGCAAAGGAGTTTGAAGAAATTATACAGAATGCAGCATAGAAAGACAGAGTTGGAATATAGGAAAGAGGTTAGTGGCGCTGGGGTGGCTCAGTTGATTGAGTATCAGATTTCTGCTCAGGTCATGATCTTGTGGTTTGTGAGTTAGAGCCCTGCATTGGGCTCACTGCTGTAAACATGGAGCCCTCTTCAGATCCTCTGTCTCCCTCTCTGCACATCTCCTACTCTCTCTCTCTCCCCCAAATAAATAAACATTAAAAAAAAGAAGAAGAAGAAGCTAAAAGGAAGGCAGAATGAAGAGGTCTACTTATTGTGGCAATCAGTTTGAAATATATATGTGTATCTGATTACGTTATATATTAGTTACAACTAATATAATGTTACATGTCAGTTATATCTCAGTAAAGCTAGAAAAAGAAAGAATGAAAAGATGTGATATATAGCCACACAGGAGAGAAGAGACAGAGTGGTTGCAGAGAAAATATTTGGAGAACTATAGCTGAGAATTTTCCAGAATGAGAAAGACCTAAACCTACCAATACAAGAATTCCAGTGAATCCCACATAGGATGAAAGGAAATCCATACATAGGGTTATCATGATGAAACTGTGACATACCAAAGAGAAAGAAAAATCTTAAAGGTAGCTAGAGAGAAAAGTCAAATTATCTATAAAGGAGGAACGTTTTCTTATTCTTGATATTTTTTTCTGGGTCTTGAAATCTAGAGAAACATTTTTGTAAATTGAGGATAACCACCCCACGTTCCCCTCCACTTTGGGAGGAACTTAGGCTTTGTCTGAGCCTTTGAAACTACAAACTAAAATTCATCCAATTTTGTTTTGTTTTGTCTTTGGCAAACACTCTTTGGGTAAAAACAGTCGCCGTGTTTCTGGATTACAGCCTTTCATCAGTTGTTTGGTCTGGGAATTTCTTACTTTCTTGGCAACACATTGATGAATTCAAGATTTTTTTTAAATTTTTTTTTTTAACATTTATTTTTGAGACAGAGAGAGACAGAGCATGAGTCGGGGAGGGTCAGAAAGAGAGAGGGAGACACAGAATCTGAAACAGGCTCCAGACTCCAAGCTGTCGGCACAGAGCCCGACGCGGGGCTCGAACTCACGGACTGTGAGATCATGACCTGAGCTGGAGTCGGACGCTTAACCGACTGAGCCACCCAGGCGCCCCAAGATTTTTTTTTTTATAGCAATAATTTTATTTAGGATTTTTAGTTGTTTTTAGTAGGAGGGCTGATCCAGATATCTGGCTACTAAATACCAGAAATTGAAATCATTTTTTTCTTTCAATTAAATTAAATCAGACCCTGGGGGCAGGGTGGTTGATTACTGGCACCCTCTCCCATTCCAAAGTCACACCATAATGTGGGAGACAGAGGAAGAGCTTTTAAAACTTCCTTGCATTGTGTTTCTACTGATGCTTTGTTGTTGGAGCCTGTGGTAATCCTGCATCTGTGTGAAGGGAAGCTCCCACAGGGTAATTCTCACTCTTTCCCATCAAACCTCTAGTCTCTCAACCCCTCCCTGTCCCTCTCTTTCCTTCTGTCTCTGTCTCCAGACAAACTCTTCCTCTCTATTTAGGCATTTGGCATATTTTCTTCAATGATTCTAGGTTTTTGCAAACATAGTCCCTACCAAAACTCTCAGTCTACAAAAATCTCAGGAGTGAGGAAATATTTAAGGCCAAGCTAACTGCTTCGAATAGGAAAGATGGGTCAAATTATCCTGCCACTTCAAAAGGTATAGTGCCATAGCTCCAATATTTGCCATTTAGATAAATTACAATAGACTTCAATAGAGAAGGGTAACTTTTGAATCAGGCTCTGCAGAGTCCGCTAACTCAAATGCCTGCGGTAGCCAGGCACGTAATGCAAAATTAATAAAATGAGTTGGCTGTAAGACAAAAGGAAGGGGTGTGGACTGTAAGGTAACTTGAGAGCATGTGTCCTAGATGAAGATAGTTAAATTCAAATGGAAAGAAAACCCCACCACTCCCTAGGACAATGGACATGACTGACTCTCAGCTATATTCAGTCTGTGGGCTACCAGCCTATGACCCCTGAAGCAGGCTTCTGTAGGAGTGGGAAAACAATCTTTTCCTTCTGCCCTTCTAGGTTCCCAGCTGGAGCTCTGTAACAAGAGACAGATCAACAAGAGAAAAGCATTCAAAGTTAATATAAATTTTACATGAAAGGGGAATATTCATAAGGAGTTGTTAAAGCTGAATGTTTTGGTGTTAGCTTTGATGAAGTGTGGAAAGTGGTAGAAAACTGTGATAGGACAAAATGAGATGAGCTGAGCGTGGTAAACCAGGGGAAACTTAGTAAGGTCTGTTCGTTCAGATTCCTCTTGGTGTCCCTCCAACCCTCAGTCTTCAGAGATAAGGATGCACCCTCCCTCTGGGTATAGCAAGGGCATCTCTCACATGAGTGTCTTATGACCTGCCTCGGGGCAGGGGATGGGGAGGTCTGAATCCTAACTGTACCTTGCAATTCCCAGATTGTGTTTCCTTGCATTCCCTTTTTGTGTGTGTGTACGTGTGTGTGTGTGCGCGCACACGCACATGCTCATAATCTAAGTGTATTTCTTACCATGCATTATGGTCACAGAAGTTTGAAAGCTGAATGAAATTGAAACAATACCAGATCCCTGCTTTAATGAGCTTAAAATCTATTTAAATTCCATTTTATTTCTTAACTTTGCAGAAAGTAAAAAGATCTTAAAAGATGTAATTGATGTTTTCATTAATTCACCTAAACCATCAACACCATTCAATAGTAAGTATAGTAAAAGAATGAAAATTAAAAGTAAATTTCTAAGATCATTCAATGGTATTCTTTTTCTAAAATATAGTTTGTTTTCCCCTGTATTTTTAATTCCTTAAGTTTTCTTTGCTGTATCAAGATGTTATAATCTGCTTTCTTATTCCTTATCATATTTAATCTGTGCTTTGACTGTAATGAATTATTTAGAATTACATTCCTAGAATATGCTTTCTTAAAGCAAAATAGTTTGTCTCAGTATATGCTCCAGTATAAGGTACACATTTTCTCCCCTGGTGAATCTAATACAATTTTCTCTCACCTCCGATAATTTCCATATGCTTCTTTTTCTCACCTATAGTGAAACGTTAAAAAAAAGTACAAAAAAAAAAAAAAAAAAGGATTTACTGCATGTAATACTAGTAGGTAGGCTAGCAAGAAAGAGAGGCTTTCTAATGCCTAGGAGAGGGTGTGACTGTTTTTCAGAGTATAACAGATTTATATTTTTCAGTTTTCCTTTTGCCAACTAGCTGGGTTCTATTTTTGATATTTGACTTCATTCTAAGAGCTATTTATTATCAAGCTGTTCTTGAAATGCTTTACAGTCTATGAAAGACTGGAGCATGTAGTAGAAAAACCTTTGAGGAGAAATAGTTAATAAATAAAAGCAAACTTCTACAAAATGTTGCAGAAACTCAACTTTTAGCTGGCTAGGGGTATGTTAAATTTTGCTTATTGTTTAAGTGACTTCTGAAAACAGAGCCCACTGACATGTTTTGAAAGCCCTCTAACTCAGAATTCCTTTTGTAATGCATCTACTCTGTGCAGGTTAGGGTGTTAAGTCTAAAAAAGGGCTTTGCCTCAACTTCCTCATCACTTCTCTATTCTTGACATGTTTACAGATTTATTTAAAGAGATTACAACTCTTGATAAGATCAGAAATGATAAGATGCCTATAAATGAGCTGAGGTCCCAACTCCGGAAGGCTAGAATTCTATTAAGCAACAAGACGTTCCAGGAAATTCTGGGTCAAGCATCTATTGATGGTGAGTCCTTTTTAAAAGAACAATCTCTGTTGAAGTCCTAGTTTTACTGTGTGCTTGGGATATGTTTTATATATGTATGTTTTAGATAAACTAGGTCTTAGAAACATAATGAGAATGTAGGCATACTGAGAACAAATTAAAATTAATATTTTTTTACTCTTGGAAATATTTTTAAGAGTCACCCTCTGTCTGGCATCACATTTGTAAAATGTATACATCAATATTTAATTAAGACAAATAATACCGTTAGAATTTTTTCTTGTTTTAAGGGAATAGATTCGTGGTAAAATTATTTTAAATTGATTAGTTTTTATCTGGCTAATTTTCAGACATTAACAAAATTTGTCCCCTCCCCCCCCCACCCCCCCCCCCCCCACACACACACACCATTCCCTGTCATGGTTATTTTAATGATGATTATTAATATTGACACCTTGCCATTTTATAATCCTTATACTTTACTTTTTAGAAAATAGTGAAGTAAGTCTCAAACAAATTTTGGAGGCTTTGAACACAAATAAGCCAGCTCCTGAATTTGAAGGTGGGTCATATTTCCCATTGCCTTTTGTTATTATTAAACAGTATTGTGAGCTATAAATGATATTCAAAAGCTGTATATTTTTATAATTAAAAGTACACAGTTTGACATATGCACACACCTATAAATCTGTCATCACAATCAAGGTAATGAACACATCCCTGACCTGCAAAACTGCCTCATGCTCCTTTGTAATCTCTCCTGCCTTTTTCCCATCCTCTTCCTCATCCGTAGGCAACGACTGATCTGCTTTTTGCCAGTATAGATCCATTGGCATTTACCAGACTTTTATAAAATGGGTATATTCTTTTTTGCTAGATGCTTTCATTCAGCATAATTATTTTGAGATTCATCCACGTAGGATGTATCGGCAGTTCATTGTCATTTATTACTGGCATAGCACTCCATTTTGCTGATACACTGAAGTTTATCTACTTACCTGGTGCGGCTCGTTAGGCTATTTCCAGTTTGGGGCTCTTATAAATAAAGCTGTTATGAACAGTTGTGTACAACAATATTCATCGTATGAATATATGCTTTCCTTTCTCTTGAGTAGTTACCAAAGATTGGCTGGTTCACATGGTAGGTGTATGTTTCACTTTTTAAGAAACTGCCAACTGGTTTCCAGAGTGGCCACACCATTTTACATTTCCACCAGCAGTGTATGAAGAGGTCCAATTCCTCCATATCCTTGGGAGTGCTTGGTGGAGTCAGTCTTTTTAATTTTAATCATTCTAATAAGTGTGTAGTAGTATCTCATTGTGGTTTTAATTTGTGTTTCCTCACTGATTAATGATGTTGAGCATCTTCTCATGTGCTTATTTGTCATCTGTGTATCTTTATAAAGTGTCTGTACAGATCTTTTTTAATGTTGGATGGGGGGGCGCCTGGGTGGCTCAGTCAATTAAGCGTCTGACTTCAGCTCAGGTCATGATCTCACGGTCCGTGAGTTCGAGCCCTGCGTTGGGCTCTGGGCTGATGGCTCGGAGCCTGGAGCCTGCTTCCAGTTCTGTGTCTCCCTCTCTCTCTGCCCCTCCCCCGTTCATGCTCTGTCTCTCTCTGTCTCAAAAATAAATAAACGTTAAAAAAAAATTAAAAAGTTGGATGGGTTTTGGGGCGCTTGGGTGGCTCAGTCGGTTAAGCGTCCGACTCGGCTCAGGTCATGATCTCACGGTTCGTGAGTTCAAGCCCTGCGTCAGGCTCTGTGCTGACAGCTCAGAACCTGGAGCCTGTTTTGGATTCTGTGTCTCCCTCTCTCTCTCTGACCCTTCCCTGTTCATGCTCTGTCTCTCTCTGTCACAAAAATAAATAAACGTTAAAAAAAAATAAAAAAAAATAAAGTTGGATGGTTTTTTTTGTATTTCTGTTTGTATTCTGGATACATGTCCTTTATGAGATATATACTTAGCAAATATTTTCTCCGAGTCTTCTACTGAGCACATTTTTCTCTGAGTGTCTTCATTTTCTTAAGTGTCAAGAGCATTAGTTTTAATTTTGATGAAGTCCAGTTAATTAGTTTTTTTTTTCTTTTATATATTGTGCTTTTGGTGTCACATGTATGAAATCTTTGCCTCACCCAAGGTTACAAATGTTTTATTATATTTTCTTCTAAAAGTATTATGGGTTTTGGTTTTGCATTAAAAAATATTTTTTTAATATTTTTATTTATTTTTGAGAGAGAGAGAGAGAGAGAGAGAGAGAGAGAGAGAGAGAAAAAGCACAAGTGGGGGAGGGGCAGAGAGAGAGGGTGACAGAATCCAAAGCAAGACTCCAGGCTCTGAGCTATCAGCACAGAGCCTGAGGCGGGCTCAAACTCACGGGGAGATCATGACCTGAGCTGAAGTCGGATGCTTAACTTACTGAGCCACCCTGGCACCTCTGGTTTTGTATTTTAGCTCTGTGATCTATTTTGAGTTAATCTTTATATGTGGAATAAAGTATGGATCAGAGTTCCTTTTTGTTTTGTTTTGTTTTTGCATATGGACCTTCATTTGTTCCAGCACCACTGTTGAAAAGATTGTATTTTCTCTATACTTTCTATACGGAAATTCCTTTGTAGTTTTGTAACAAATCATATAAATATACATATATATTTATTTCCTGGATTCTCTCTTCTGTTCTATTAATCTTTGTCAGTTTTTACACAAACCACATTGTCTGACTCCTGTTGCTTTGCAATAAACATTGAAACCATTCAGGTAGTATTGGCCCTCTAACTTTGTTCTACTTTTAAAAAGTTGTTTTGACTGGGGCACCTGGGTGGTTCAGTCAGTTGAACGTCCGACTTCAGCTCAGGTCATGATCTCATGGTTCGTGGGTTTGAGCCCCATGTCAGGCTCTGTGCTGACAGCTCAGAGCCTGGAGCCTGCTTCGGATTCTGTGTCTCCCTCTCTCCCTGCCCCTCCCCTGCTTGCTCGCTCGCTCTCTCGCGCTCTCTCTCTCTCAAAAATAAACATTAAAAAAATGTAAAAAAAAAAGTTGTTTTGACTATTCTAGGACTTTTACACTGCCATGTGGATTTTAGAATCAGTTTGTAATGTCTACAAAAAAAACCTGCTGGGATTTATTGGAGAAATAAGGCACTCATGAATTAGGATTTGTTGGAAAATGTCTTATCTAATAATGTCTTACTAAATAGTACAACTCTTTCCTGCAATTCTTTTGAGTACCAGTACTTTGCCTCCTTTTAAATATTCTCTTAGATAAACTAGAGATTATAATCCAAACAGTGACCTTGAGTGTACCATGATTTGTGGGAGTCATTGAAAAGGCAGACAGAGGCTTGGCTCTAATCCTAAGGACCCCATTTAGAAGGGAAAATCCCTAGAGGTTTTAGATAAGAGCTGGGAATGGGGCACCTTAATACTCCCACACTCCTTGGCGGACTTCTAATAATAGAGTGAAAGTTATGAAGAATATGCAAAAAATGAAAGCAGTAGCAAAATAAGCAGAAGAAAATTCAGGACTAATATTTTTATACTCTGAAATTTGGGCTATTTCATATAGACAGAAGTAAGCCCCAAATTCTGTCTCATGCATATACAATGAAACATTTCCCTAAAAGATGCAATGGCCTATTTTAACTTTTGAGAAGCTGATACCTTGAGCGTATGATGATTTGTGTAACTCATTGGTAAGGCAGTTAAGTTAAAAAACAAAAACAAAACTGAGTCATCTTAGTTTTTTTAGTTTGAGACAAAAATAACTGAACATCTCAGGGAAATATGCTTGGAATAAAGGGATGTTTGGCTTATTAATTTTGGAATCATAATGATAATATTAATTGAAATATATGACCTATAGAATCCCCCTGTGTTTTCAGGTTTATGTACTGCCCTCCAAACTGTCAACTTGATGAACTGCAACAGAATTCAGATTGGTGACTTGAAAGATGCTTTTGATGACCTCAGTGTTTCTGTAAAGCCTGAAGAACACCAGATGTTAGTGAAAACGCTTGATGTTGATGGTATATATAACTACGTTGACTTTCCAAATAAAGTGATAGCAAATTTTCCATTCCCCTTCCCTATCCTCCATTCATCACTCCCCAATAATTTTTTTCTTTATTATCCTAATGGAAAAAGTACTCTAAGAGAGCGTGTCTACTGAGATCATAGATTTATCTTGACAGAAAAATCTTTGAATAAGATTAATAAGATTTTTTATGACCCATGAAGTATCCTGTGTTGATTCCATCAGAGTGTATCTGTGTGTATGTTTTTAGCATCTTCAGGGAAGGCAAGGTCATTCTCTGTGAAAGCTGTGCTGAAGGGAAACTGCTCTGAGCCAGGAAGAGACTGAGGGAGGACTTTCTCCCCTCTGCAGGAGACATTTGTGGGAGGAGACTGATTGAATCCTAAGAGGTTTCAGAGAAAACAATGTATAATTTTCAAATTTTGCCAATTATTATGTGGTTCTTTTATTCATTTAAATTCAGTTCCTAAAAGTATTTTCTTTATCCCATTATTAAATGGGTTTAAGCATTGTTTCATTAATCATATTGACTGGAGCCGCTGTACAGCACAACTTATGGGTGCTTGTAAACAGCACCCTTCAGCGTTAGGCAGTGCCTGGCCTGTATGACTATGGGACAGACCTGATCCTGAGTGTCTTTGATATGTAAGGGGTCATGTAATGTGTCAGATAATCGAGTAAATATAAAATATTCATAGGAAGCTTTCAGTCTAGTTGGTGAGGCAAGCTGTAAACAACAAAAGGGTATATAACAATATAAGAGATAAAAGTTTAGTGAATTTACAATGGTATATGGCAGTACTTGAGTAATAGCCAGGGACATAGTGATGTGATGTGTTGTGATTTATAATAAGAAATATATATTTGCCCTTCAACCCCATTCCTGGCACGGAGCTCCTAAAACACTGGCAAATCCCTAAGTGATGAGAACTCTAGGGGCATCTGTTGTTCTAATAGGTGATTCTGGGAAGGCTTCTGGTTTCTAGGTGGGGACTTGTCACCATAAGGATAAGCCATGATTGGAACTTTGGAATTTTCAGCTCTATCCCCCACCCGCATTCTTCAGAAAACGGAGAGGGTCTGGAAATGGAGTGAATCATTGATTATGCCTATGTGAGGAGGTCTCCATAAAATCCTAATAGTATGGGGTTTGGGGAGTTTCCACGTTGGTGAACACATCTACATACCAGAAAGATAACTGACCCAACTCCACAGGGACAGAGCTGCCGTGCTTGGGATGCTCCCAGACCTCCCAGACCCTATGTATCTCTTCATCTGGCTGTTCATTTGTATATTTTATCATATCCTTTAATAAACTGATGAATGTTAAGTATTTCCCTGAGTTCTGTGAACTATTTTAGGAAATAATTGAGTCCAAGGGAGAGAAAGTCATGGGAACCTCCAATTTGTAGCCAAGTTGGACAGAAGTTGTAGGTAACCTGGGGACCTACTACTTGTGATTGGCATCTGCAGTGGAGGGGGAGCAGTCTCATGGGACTGAACCCTTAACCTGTGAGACCTGATGCCATCTCCAGGTAGATAGTGTCAGAATTGCGTTAAATTGTATGACACTCAGTTGGCGTTGCAGAGAATTGCTTGGTGGGAGAAAACCCCCCACATATCTAGTGTCAGAGTGCTGTAAGCGTGGCCGTAGAGTGAGAGTAAAGAAGAAACACAGGAGGAGGACTGAGTTTTTTCCTCCACAAGTGATGATAGTGAGTTGTATGAGAGTTCAGAGGTGAGCTATTTCATTCATTCAATGAAAGTTTATTAAGCACTGTTGCTTGCTAGACACTAAGTATATAAAGATAAAAGAGCTTACAGTCTGTCAAGATGACAAACAACGCGAATTCCAATTGTTAAATACCACGACAGAGGTAAACAGAGTGTTATGGGAACGTATACAATAGGTACCTAACCCACACAGGGTTGGATAAGGTAGTCAGAGAGGCTGTTTGGAGGAGATGCTGTTGGAGTTGAGTTTTGAAATATGAGTAGGAACTAGCCAAGAATTGCAGGTGCAGGGAAAGGGGCTGAAAGGAGTTAGGAAGGAATGTTCAGTATGTACAAAGTACAGAAGAACAAAGCTCATGGAGAAGCCAAGGAACTCTAAGTAGTCCAGTAGGACTTACAGCATTGGATCTCAGACTGATTTACATCAGAACTACCTAGGAATTTGTTAAAAACCCAGAATATCTGAATCATGGCCAAGGTGTATGTGTGCGTGCGTGCGTGCGTGCGTGCGTGTGTGTGTGTGTGTGTGTGTTTAACAAGCTTTACAGTTCAGGTTGATGTTTGACTATCAACTTGATGGTGCATAGTGGTGGAAGGAGTGGGAAAAGAAAGAAATGAAGTGGCCATATAGTCAAGAGCAGATCCAGAAGGGCTTTGTTTTTATCTTTGTTGTTCTCTGAGCAACAGAGTTTGAATTTTATCTTGAAGACTCTAGGGAGTCATTGAAGAAGTCAAATTTGAAAAGTGACATGACTAATTTTGCACTTTGTAATGGGCATTATGATAGCAGTGTTAAGAAAGAGCAGAGGGGGGCAAGATTGGAAGCAAGGACACATTTTAGAAGGCATGCAAGAATTCGGGTTAAAAGTAATGAGTGTTGATGTAAGGCATTGGCTCCAGGGATGGGAAGAAGGGAACAGATATGAGTTCTAGGAGGCAGAAATTCTTCATTGTTTGGTTAAGTTAGGGAAGGAAAAGAGAGAGGAATTGAGAATGATTAACAGACTTCTGGTTTGGGAGACATTTCATGGTGATGTCTTTTTTTTTTTTTTTTTTAAGTGTATTGATTTATTTTTGAGAGAAAGAGTGTGAGCTGGCTAGGGGCAGAAAGAGAAGGAAAGAGAGAATCCCAAGCAGGCTCCATCCTCTCAGCGCAGAGCTGATGTGGGGCTCAAACTTACGAACCACTAGATCATGACCTGAGCCAAGATCAAGAGTCGGTCACTTAACCGAGTCATCCAGGCACCCAAGTGATGCATTTTAATAAGCTGGGGAATATAGGAGGAGGCTTTAGTGCAAAGATGAATTCAGCTTAGGATATATTGTGTTTGATGAAGGGCATGATGGAGGGAAGAGATTGAAATGAGAATAGATAAATCTAAATTCCTTCACAAAATGCACAAGGCCTTTTTAAATCTAGTTCCCGTTACTGGACCTGTTAAGATTAACCTTTGCCCACAAACTTTCTGACACATTTTTGTAAGGTTTCAAGACACTTACTAGACACAAATAGAATAATTTAAACTAAATCCAAAATTAAAAAACTACTTATAGTTTCCAGAACGCATCATACTCACTTATATACATTTTCCGTATGAGTCTTTCTGTCAACCTTCAAATATGCCGCCAAGTCAGTAAAAATGTAACCTCCTTGAAGCTTTTCTTAATTCATTCAGTTAGATGTGGAAGCCTTTTACATTTCAATAACATGCCATGTTTAGCATCATTGAGACAATTTTGCTTTATAACTGTTTGAGAAAAGTGATATTATTTTGGAGAAATTTCCATGAGAATTATGAGGAGAGGATACATTTTGAGCATTTGGTTACTGATGAAAAATGAATACTTAAACTGTAAGCAAATTAAAAGTATTCTGTGGGGAGAACAGGTTAAATATTTACAGCCATAATACAATGTGAGGTAGGTAGAAAGATCAAATGAGAAACATATGCTTTTGTTTGGGTTTCCACTTCTTACTTTGACCTACATCACAGTATCTCATTTATTTTGCAGGTTCTTCCAGCTAACGGGAAAAATATAAGTACTTGCATATTTCTGAACATACAATATGTACATATTGCTTTAAAAAATTTAACAGGAGGGGGGCGCCTGGGTGGCGCAGTTGGTTAAGCGTCCGACTTCAGCCAGGTCACGATCTCGCGGTCCGTGAGTTCGAGCCCCGCGTTGGGCTCTGGGCTGATGGCTCGGAGCCTGGAGCCTGTTTCCGATTCTGTGTCTCCCTCTCTCTCTGCCCCTTCCCCCGTTCATGCTTTGTCTCTCTCTGTCCCAAAAATAAATAAACGTTGAAAAAAAAAAAAAAATTTAACAGGAGGGGTGCCTGGGAGGCTCAGCATCAGACTTCAGCTCAGACCATGATCTCACCATTTGTGAGTTCGAGCCCCGTGTCGGGCTCTGTGCTGACAGCTCAGAGCCTGGAGCCTGCTTTGAATTCTGTGTCTCCCTATCTCTCTGCCCCTTCCTCCCTCTCTCTCTCTCTCTCTCTCTCTCTCTCTCTCTCTCTCAGAAATAAAATAAAAACATAAAAAAATTAATAGGAACTACACTACCACTGGGTAGGTGGTCATTTTTAAAGTTTGCCCCCTAGATGAATCTTCAAGTTTCTTGTTTTCAATTGTTTAAAAAGTAAGAAATTGTTAGACAAATAGTCATTGGTTTACATTAAAACTGACTTCTCAGAAATGCTCATTCTTTTAACCAATTAATATGTGAAAACTAATTCCTTTCAGATATATGTTATAAAACCCAAAATAACAGTTTAAACTGAGATGGGAGGGTTGATTTATAATAAAATGATTTTGTTTTAAAAAGAAGATGCAAATTAATCCAGTTATTGCTTGCTTTAGACCTAATTTTGCCTCATCTTAATTTTTCATTCTTTTATTTAAATTTTGTGTTTACCTCTTCTGTCTTCAATATAAAGTAATACACCAGGAAAGAAAGTGGTGAAAATAAGTAAGAGAATATCATAAAAATAATTTGTAATAACATTAGTCAATACTTTTATATATCTAGCGCATCCAATTATCCTAGTTCTTTTTTCTCTGCATCCATTGTGCCAATTGACACTAGACACTTCAAACTAGACTCATACTTAGAGTCTGTGAAAACTTCGTACAGTGTTCATTAAAGAAGGATGTTAATACAACTGTCAAAACCACAGAAAGTTCAGAGCCATGTCGAGTAAGAAGTTGCTGCGGCTGAGGTTAAACAGGTTGTTGCCTGTTTTCTCCTCTATGGTTTTGATGGTTTCCTGGCTCACATTTAGGTCTTTCACCCGCTTTGGGTTTATTTTCGTGTATGGTGTGAGAGAGTGGTCCAGTTTCATTCTTCCGCATGTTACTGTCCAGTTCTCCCAGCACCATTTGCTAAAGAGACTGTCTTTTTTCCATTGGATACTCTTTCCTGCTTCGTCAAAGATTCGTTGGCCATACACTTGGGGGCCGAATTCTAGGTTCTGTATTCTATTCCATTGGTCTATGTGTCTGTTTTTGTGCCAGTACCATACTGTCTTGATGTTTACAGCTTTGTAGTAGAGCCTGAAGTCTGGGATTGTGATGCCTCCTGCTTTGGTTTTCCTGTTCAACATTACTTTGGCTATTCAGGGTCTTGTGTGGTTCCCTACAAATTAAAACATTGTTTGCTCTAGCGCTGAGAAGAATGCTGGTGCAATTTTGATTGGGATTGCCTTGAATGTGTAGATTGCTTTGGGTAGTATCGACATTTTAACAATATTTGTTTTTCCAGTCCATGAGCGTGGAATGTTTTTCCGCTTCTTTGTGTCTTCTTCAAGTTCTTTCGCAAGTTTTCTATAGTTTTCAGCATATAGATCTTTTACATCTTTGGTTAGGTTTATTACTAGGTATTTTATGGTTCTTGGTGCAATTGTAAATGGGGTTGATTTCTTGTTTTCTCTTTCTATTGTTTCATTATTGGTGTATAGAAATGCAACCAATTTCTGTACATTGATTTTATATCCTGTGACTTTACTGAATTCATGTATCAGTTCTAGCAGCTTTTTGGTGGAGTTTTTCGGGTTTTCCACGTAGAGTATCATGTCATCTGCAAAAAGTGAAAGTTTGACTTCTTCTTAGCCAATGTGGGTGCCTTTTATTTCATTTTGTTGTCTGATTGCTTAAGCTAGGACTTCCAACACTCTGTTAAATAACAGTGATGAGAGTTCCAAAAGCGAGGGAAATAAAAGCAAAAATGAACTATTGGGACCTCATCAAAATAAAAAGCTTCTGTACAGCAAAGGAAACAGTCAACAAAACTGAAAGGCAACTGATGGAATGGGAGAAGATATTTGCAAATGACATACTGGATAAAGGGCTAGTATCCAAAATCTATAAAGATGTTACCAAACTCAACACATGAAAAACAAATAATCCTGTGAAGAAACAGGCAGAAGACACAAACAGACACTTTTCCAAGGAAGACATCCAGATGGCCAACAGACACATGAAAAGATGCTCAACATCACTCATTATCAGGGAAATATAAATCAAAACCACACTGAGATACCACCTCACACAGGTCAGAGTGGCTAAAATTAACAACTCAGGAAACAACAGATGTGGGTGAGGATGTGGAGAAATGGGAACTCTCTTGCACTTGTTGGTGGGAATGAAAACTGGTGCAGCCTCTCTGGAAAACAGTGTGGAGGTTCCTCAAAAAATTAAAAGCAGAATACCCTACGACCCAGCAATAGCACTACTAGGAATTTATCCAAAGGATACAGGAGTGCTGATTCATAGGGGCAAATGTACCACAATGTTTATAGCAGCACTATCAACAATAACCAAATTATGGAAATAGCCCAAATGTCCATCAACTGATGAATGGATAAAGAAGATGTAGTTTATATATACAGTGGAATACTACTCGGCAATGAAAACGAATGAAATCTGGCCATTTGCAACAACATGGATGGAACTGGAGGGTATTATGCTAAGTGAAATAAGTCAGTCAAGGAAAGAGAGATCTATGTGTACACTCATGTGGAATTTGAGAAACTTAACAAGAGATCATAGGGGAAGGGAAAGGGAAAAAATAGTTTCAAACAGAGAGGGAGGCAAACCATAAGAGACTCTTAAATACACAGAACAAACTAAGGATTTATGGGGGGGTGGGGATCAGGGGAAAGTGGGTGATGGGCATTGAGGAGGGCACTTATTGGGATGAGCACTGTATATTGTTGTATGTAAGCAATGAATCATGGATTCTACTCCTGAAGCCAAGAGTACACTGTATACATTGAATGTTAGCTAACTTGACAATAAATTATATTAAAAAAACACACACACAGAAAGTTGTCCTCTCTCTTTTCTTACAGCTTCTTAAGTTATGAAGGTAAAACAAAATGTAATTAGAATAATCCACTAGGATCTTTATTTGCCACCTACCATTCTCTGAATGCCTGCTGATCAAAGTTTTTAACTGCAGATTTTCCTTGATAGACTGGAATGAGGAAAGTTTCCGTCTACTGTCAGTGCTCCAGCTGCCACAGGGGGATAAATATAGAACTGATCAAATTAAAATTTGGCAATATGGAAGTAAAAAAATGTATCTGATCTGTCCCAAAGAGTTGTTATTTGCATGGAAATAAAATCATCAGTTCATTTGAATTCACTGAATTCATTGAATCACATTCAATATATCGCACATTGGATTCATTGAACCACATTCAATATATCACACAAAAAGGAAATATTGTGTTTGAGGGCATGGAGTGGACACGGAGTTGAAGATGTGCAGTAGACAATGGTCTAGCCTAGAAATAGAAACTTGAGAGTCAGCAACATACAGTTTGTAGTTACAAGAGAATTCAGGAATGGTTTATAGAGTGCAACAAGAAGAGGGCCAAGGACATTGAAATGCTAACATTTAAGTAACGGTGGAGAAAGAATAGTTTATAAAGGACGTAACAGGAAGTAACTAGAACGAACGGTAGGAGAGAAACCAAAAGAAAGCTATAGCAACAAAACAAAGAGAAAAAAGAGTTTGAAGGAGGAAAGTATTAGATAAGACCAACAAATTAAGAAGTATTCATTAATTTGGGAATGAAAGAGGAAAGTATTAAATAAGACCAAAAAAAAAGTATTCATTGATTTGGCAGTAAATAGTTAATGGGTGAACTTGGTAAAAGCAGTTTTGAGAGGGTGGAAGCTAGATAAGACCAGTTTGATGTGTGAATGACAATATGATTATGATGAATAAGAACATTTCTTTCCAGAAAATAGTTTGGGAAGGAAAGAAAAAGGAAAGAGTAGTGGTTAGAGGGTATCATCTAGGTTCAACAGAAGGCTTTTTAGAAATCTAGACTTAGGAGCTGGTTTTGACATATGAATAGGATTTAAATAGGCAGACTGTAGATTGCATTCAGGACAAAAGTTTACGTAGCTAGAAAACCATAAGATGCTTTAAGGGGCAGCAAGAGAACCGATTTAGCTCACTGTGGAAGTACTTTATGTTTCTTGAATCTACTAATTTTTCTTCTGTTTTTGTCTTCACAGAAAAGGGAGATACTTCTCTAAAGACTGCCCTTTTAGCACTGAAGAGCATTAAGCGTTTTCGAGATTTTAGAGGTGAGAATAATTAGGAAGTTTTGAACACAGTTAGAATATAGGAAACTTTTAGCTAGTTGTTGAAAAGTGATGGACTACTTACATCAACATATAACTAATATGCTACAAGATTAAATGAATGGTATACGCTCAGTATTTTGGGTATTCAGATGAAGGTGAGCTTCCTGTGTTCATGTAAGTCTAGTTTGAAACATTGCAAGTTTGTAATTGAAGCAAATAATATATCTTCTAACAAGGTTGCCAAAAATACATGACCCTAAAAATATTTTAATAAATTTAAGGGTTTTGATTAGGTAATACATTCACACAGATCATAAATAAAAAAGTATTGGGGTGCCTGGGTGGCTCAGTCGGTTAAGCGTCCGACTTTGGCTCAGGTCATGATCTCACAATTCATGGGTTCAAGCCCAGCATCAGGCTCTGTGCTGACAGCTCAGAGCCTGGAGCCTGCTTTGGATTCTGTGTCTCCCTCTCTCTCTGCCCCTCCCCTGCTCATGCTCTGTCTCTCTCCGTCTCAAAAAGAAAAATAAAACATTAAAAAAATTTTTTTAAGTAAAAATAAGTAAAAAAGTATTTAAAGATACACAATGCGGGGCGCCTGGGTGGCCCGGTCGGTTAAGCGTCCGACTTTGGCTCAGGTCACGATCTCGCGGTCCGTGAGTTCAAGCCCCGCGTTGGGCTCTGTGCTGACAGCTCAGAGCCTGGAGCCTGTTTCAGATTCTGTGTCTCCCTCTCTCTGTGACCCTCCCCCGTTCATGCTCTGTCTCTCTCTGTCTCAAAAATAAATAAACGTTAAAAAAAAAAAAAAAAAAAGATACACAATGAAAATCTTCTTGCCTGGTCTATTCAGTTCCTATTCCTTTTCCCCAGTAACTAACTAATAAGTAACTAGTTTCTTTTTTTTTTTAATTTTTTGTTAATGTTTTATTTATTTTTGAGGCAGGAAGTACTTAGATCATTCAAGAAAATATGAATATATGTATGTATATATATGTATGAATATATATATATATATGATATATA
This sequence comes from Panthera onca, assembly GCF_046562875.1. Classification (NCBI taxonomy): domain Eukaryota; kingdom Metazoa; phylum Chordata; class Mammalia; order Carnivora; family Felidae; genus Panthera; species Panthera onca. The sequence goes on from NW_027675821.1 coordinate 767,220, forward strand.
TATATCCCTCCCTCACTTTTTACGTGAGAGCATGATATGTACATTGTTCTGTATCCTTGATTTTTTAATACAGTAATATATTTTGGATATTTGTTCCTATCAGAATATAAAGGCCTTTCTCATTCCCTTTTATAGTTGCATAGAGAACATGTGAATTCTCATTCTGATGGAAATTTATTCTTTTAATTTATTTTTAAAAAATTTTTTTGTTTATTTATTTTGGAAAGAGAGAGAGGCAGAGTGTGAGCAGGGGAGGGGCAGAGAGAGAGAGGGAGACCCAGAATCCGAAGCAGGCTCCAGGCTCTGAGCTGGCAGCACAGAGCCCGACATGGGGCTTGAACTCACGAACCGTGAGATCATGACCTGAACCAAAGTCAGACGCTCAACTGACTGTGCCACCCAGACACCCTTTGGAACTTCATATATTTAACTTATTGGGATCAGTGATCCTTCCAACTTGAATCTTTGTCTTTTCGATTGTGGTACCAAGAAACATTTTGCAGCGTCACATGATGGATGCCCTGTGTGAATTATCTAACTTTTGAGTATAATTTTGAAAATATCTAACTCACTTTAAAAATGAGTTAATTGAATTGCACCAAGAAGCATAAAATACCTAGGAATAAATCTTTTTTTTTTTTAATTTATTTTTTTAATATATGAAATTTACTGTCAAATTGGTTTCCATACAACACCCAGTGCTCATCCCAAAAGGTGCCCTCCTCAATACCCATCACCCACCCTGCCCTCCCTCCCACCCCCCATCAACCCTCAGTTTGTTCTCAGTTTTTAACAGTCTCTTATGCTTTGGCTCTCTCCCACTCTTTTTTTTTTCCTTCCCCTCCCCCATGGGTTTCTGTTACGTTTCTCAGGATCCACATAAGAGTGAAACCATATGGTATCTGTCTTTCTCTGTATGGCTTATTTCACTTAGCATCACACTCTCCAGTTCCATCCACGTTGCTACAAAAGGCCATATTTCATTTTTCCTCATTGTCACGTAGTATTCCATTGTGTATATAAACCACAATTTCTTTCTCCATTCATCAGTTGATGGACATTTAGGCTCTTTCCATAATTTGGCTATTGTTGAGAGTGCTGCTATCAACATTGGGGTACAAGTGCCCCTATGCATCATACCTAGGAATAAATCTAACCAAAGATGTAAAAGATCTGTATGCTGAAAACTATAGAAAGCTTATGAAGGTAATTGAAGAAGATATAAAGAAATGGAAAGACATTCCCTGCTCATGGATTGGAAGAATAAATATTGTCAAAATGTCAATACTACCCAAAGCTATCTACACATCCAATGCAATCCCAATCAAAATTGCACCAGCATTCTTCTCGAAACTAGAACAAGCAGTTCTAACATTCATATGGAACCACAAAAGGCCCTGAATAGCCAAAGTAATTGTGAAGAAGACCAAAGCAGGAGGCATCACAATCCCAGACTTTAACCTCTACTACAAAGCTGTAATCATCAAGACAGCATGGTATTGGCGCAAAGACAGACACATAGACCAATGGAATAGAATAGAAACCCCAGAAGCTAGACCCACAAACGTATGGCCAACTGATCTTTGACAAAGCAGGAAAGAACATCCAATGGAAAAAAGACAGTCTCTTTAACAAATGGTGCTGGGAGAACTGGACGGAAACATGTAGAAGAATGAAACAAGACCACTTTCTCACACCATTCACAAAAATAAACTCAAAATGGATAAAGGACCTGAATGTGAGACAGGAAACCATCAAAACCCTAGAGGAGAAAGCAGAAAAAGACCTCTCTGACCTCAGCCGTAGCAATCTCTTACTCGACACATCCCCAACGGCAAGGGAATTAAAAGCAAAAATGAACTACTGGGACCTTATGAAGATAAAAAGCTTCTGCACAGCACAGGAAACAACCAACAAAACTAAAAGGCAACCAACGGAATGGGAAAAGATATTTGCAAATGACATATTGGACAAAGGGCTAGTATCCAAAATCTATAAAGAGCTCACCAAACTCCACATCCGAAAAACAAGTAACCCAGTGAAGAAATGGGCAGAAAACATGAATAGACACTTCTCTAAAGAAGACATCCAGATGGCCAACAAGCACATGAAAAGATGCTCAACGTCGCTCCTTATCAGGGAATACAAATCAAAACCACACTCAGATATAACTTCATGCCAGTCAGAGTGGCCAAAATGAACAAATCAGGAGACTATAGATGCTGGAGAGGATGTGGAGAAACGGGAACCCTCTTGCACTGTTGGTGGGAATGCAAATTGGTGCAGCCACTCTGGAAAGCAGTGTGGAGGTTCCTCAGAAAATTAAAAATAGACCTACCCTATGACCCAGCATTAGCACTGCTAGGAATTTACCCAAGGGATACGGGAGTACTGATGCATAGGGGCACTTGTACCCCAATGTTTGTAGCAGCACTCTCAACAATAGCCAAATTATGGAAAGAGCCTAAATGTCCATCAACTGATGAATGGAGAAAGAAATTGTGGTTTATATACACAATGGAATACTACGTGACAATGAGAAAGAACGAAATATGGCCCTTTGTAGCAACGTGGATGGAACTGGAGAGTGTGATGCTAAGTGAAATAAGCCATACAGAGAAAGACAGATACCATATGTTTTCATTCTTACGTGGATCCTGAGAAACGTAACAGAAACCCATGGGGGAGGGGAAGGAAAAAAAAAAAAAAAAAAAGAGGTTAGAGTGGGAGAGAGCCAAAGCATAAGAGACTGTTAAAAACTGAGAACAAACTGAGGGTTGATGCGGGGTGGGAGGGAGGGCAGGGTGGGTGATGGTTATTGAGGAGGGCACCTTTTGGGATGAGCACTGGGTGTTGTATGGAAACCAATTTGACAAAAAATCATATATTGAAAAAAAAAAGAGTTAATTGCCTAATGTTTTATGAACTTACCAAAACTCTTCTTTAACTCTTATTTTCAGTATTAAAAGTATCTTAGGGTCAAAAGTACATAGTTTTATTTCATAGTCTCTAAAGGTATACTTTATTTTCTTTGGTTTCAAATAATATCATTAATGGTTGGCAAATAATATTTTTGCATAGTGTTTGATGTTTTACCAAGCACTTTCACATAATTTATTTTTTAATAATTATTCTTTTTTTAAAAATATATATTTATATTGAGAGGGACAGAGACTATGAGCAGAGGAGGGACAGAGAGAGGGACACAGAATCCGAAGCAGTCTCCAGGCTCTGAGCTATCAGCACAGAGCCTGATGCAGAGCTTGAAATCACAAATTCACAAATCGTCGTGAGATCATAACCTCAGCCGAGGTTGGACGCTTAACCGACTGAGCCACCCAGACGCCCCTCACATAATTTATTTTTTAACTATTCTTTATGACTATCCTGTTAAGTAGAAATCTTACAATAAAGAAAGAGAAAAGTAAAGTTCGAGGAAATTGTACCTTACCTAAGACCCCACAGCAAGTGTTGGACTCCATGTGCAGCTATTTTTTTTTACTGTATTATAGGTTAATGGTTCGGTTTCAAAATTCATTTAATGCTATAACTTACAGATTAATATTATCATGATCAGCACCCATATATTGAACACAAAAATATGCATAAAGTAGGCCGTGAGAAATCTTAAAATCTAGATGAAAAGATAGGTCATTTACATAAAAATATAACTAGTATTCTGTAAGGGCAAATTAGTGATGCATATTATTTTAAGAGTTTAGGTGAAGATTAGATTCCTATGAAAAAAATGGAGGAACTGTGAAGGAAGGGTAGCATCTTGCTTGATAGGTAGAGGGAAAACCAGAAAACATTGACACCTAGAGATTTAAAAGGGAAGAAAAGATCAGAGGCGTAAGTAGGATTTGAAAGATAAGGAATGAGAGATAGTTGGTAGGTCTACATTGGAGGAGATATTAAATGTTTTGCTCAAAACAGGTCTCACTATAGTCTTTGGGCAAGAGAGTGTCAGGTACTAAGCTGTCTCTAAAAATTGATTTAACAGTGGATTGGACTAAGGAGCCACTAGAAGCAGGAAGATCGTTTATTTAATCCATTCAGTCAGCAAATGAGTGACACTATGCCGGTAACCAAGATAGGTAAATACTGGTCTCTGACCCCAGAGAATTCACTGAAGAAAGACAGATGAGCAAATAAATAACTACAAATTGTGCTAAATGTTAAGGAGAAAATGTACAAGGAGGAGGTAGAGCGTTAAGGTGCAGGGACTTAATTTAAATAGGATGGCCAGGGAAGCATGTTCTGACATGTGACATTTAGGCTGAAACCTACAGGATTAGAAGGAATCAGCTGCTGGAAGAGTTGGCAGAAGCGTCTTTCAGACAAGAGGAAGAAGCTGTGAATGGTTCTAGGGTAGGAAATAACACATATGTTTAAGAAACTGAAAGGCCTTTCTGGCTGAAGTCTAGTGAAAGCATAAGAGACTGTTAAAAACTGAGAACAAACTGAGGGTTGATGGGGGGTGGGAGGGAGGGGAGGGTGGGTGATGGGTATTGAGGAGGGCACCTTTTGGGATGAGCACTGGGTGTTGTATGCAAACCAATTTGACAATAAATTTCATATATTGAAAAAAAAAATGTAAGGAATTTGAATCAAATTCAAAATATAATGGAAACCAATGAAGTGTTTTTATTTTATTTTTTTTTAATGTTTATTTTTGAGAGAGAGAGAGTGAGAAGGGGAGGGGCAGAGAGAGAGGAAGGCACAATCTGAACAGGCTCCAGGCTCTGAGCTGTCAGTACAGAGGCCAATGTGGGGCTCGAACTCGCGGACCACGAGATTATAACCTGAACCGAAGTCAGAGGCTTAACTGACTGAGCCACCCAGATGCCCCCAATGAAATGATTTTAAACAACAGAGTGATATGATCAATTTAGTCACTCCCATTGCAGTGTGGAGATTGGATTGAGAGAGGGAAAGTATTTAATGGTATTTAGAAAAATTTGGAAATAATACAGGCCTGGGGAGGTGAGGACCTGAATAGGGTCCTCAGTATGGACTAGTAAGGAAAAATGAATGAAAGAGATATGCTAAAAGGGGAAAAAACTGTGGTGTCTGGGTTTAGAGAGAAACAAATGAAAACAGAACCATGGGTTCCAACTTAGGTTAATGAAGGAATGAATCTAGTTGAAAGTATATTTATTTCAAGTTAGTAGCAATGATGGTACCTCAGAGACTATCCAGAGAAATAGGCACATGAGAAAAGCTGGAGATGCAATTTGGCCATGTAATTGCCTCATGGAGGTAACAGCTGGATAACAATCAGGAGAAATAAATCTCAGAGATGATATAGAGAAGAAAAAGCAATGACCAAGACCTTCTAGCCTAGATTCTTAATCTGTTTAGTCAATTTCATTACTTTGATTGTTTTATCAATCTTTGAGTTAATGCTAATCCCCTTAAGGTAAAATGAGAAAGATTGTGGTAGGTAAAATGAGAAAGATTTTACCATTTTATGGATAGATGTCGCATATCATACATAAGTCACTTCTCTTTAATTGATAAATGTAATATAATTCCTGAAGAGATGTTTTTGTGGGAAGGTGTTGGAGGAAATGATTGACAGCATGATCTTAAAGTTCTTCCAGAAGAATAAGAAGAGAATAAGGAGAAATAGGAGTTGGAAAGGATGTGGTGAAATGAATGGCTTTTTTTTTTTTTTTTCACTACCTACGTATTTGTGTAAATTGGGCCAATTCTTCTGAAAGAAAATTCTAAGAGGGTTCATTATTAAGATTCCACTGAATTTTGGTTTAGGAAGATAGGATGCAGTGGAATACTATGTGGTCATTTAAAAATAATACTCCTAGAATAATATGCTGACAAGGGAAAATGTTGAAAATACATTGCTAAATGAAACGAAACTTGATATTAAAGAGTATTAAGACCAAACACCGTTAAAATGTAAATCATTAAGCACGTGGCACGGCGTGTACTAATTCTGTAATTGGAAGGAAGGAAGCTAATTAAGACGTGAGAGCAGGTAGTCAGCTACCCAAATTGTACAGAGGACAGTGAAGGCTAAGATTATTAGATCTGACAAAGAAGGGGATTGAGAGGTTATTTGCTGTTCTTTGTAATAGCAGAAGCATTGTGCTCTGCATCAGAATGTTTGACCTGTAGTCTAATGTTTTCTTCCTCATGATCTTGGACAAATCACTTCATCTAAATATAAAATACAGGTATATGTGCTGAACTATAGATAATAGTACATGTCCTATATATTTCATAAGATTTTTTTGTGGCTGTCAAAAGAACTAATATAGAAGTACCCCATAAGTTATAAAAAGTGTCAAATGTAAAGTAGTATTGTTCCAAGAGAGCTATGGGAGCTTAAAATAGGGATTGGGTGATGAAATAGGGGCAAGAAATACTAAATTACTCATTTGAGAAGCTCAGTAATACAGAATGGAGGGAAGTAGAATAGTAGGTAGGCATGACAATAGGATAGAGGAATGGAAACATTAAGGGAGCAGAGGAGAAAATACATTAAATAGTCAATAATCAAGTAACAATTAGTGAGTCTATTTGGTATGCATAGTAGAGATCGTAGAAGTATTATAGCACAAGGGTCTTGTGCTCACAAGGGAGATTATGGTGAGATTAGAGAAAAAAAGACATTTAGAAGATTGTATACTAGATCATGTGGCACCAGCCATAAGAGCTACAAGAATTTAAGTATAATGAGAAGAATACATCTTATATATACTGATATTATGCCATTATTATATATAATGGTATATCAGAACGAACTATGATAATCTGGGGAAGCCTAAAGGAGCAGATAGAGCTTGAACTGGTTGCTGGACTGGGGAGAGAATTTAGATGTATATTCTAGATGAGGAGACTAGCCTGCCCAAACAAAACATGTGAGAATGACTTAGATGTCTATGAGGAATAAAGTAGAAAGATGTGGGATAGATTTGGGAATGCACAAAATCTGAATGATAAAATACCTACTTTATAACATTGCAAATTATAATATGGCTGAGTTTGTCTTTCCCCAAATACATAATGGAATTACTAACTACCTTATAGCTATCATATTTTTAGGTGTCTATTTCTAGGCAGAAAAGTTTTACCTGAATACAAAGGCAGTGTCAGCAAATTTTGTACCTAGGAAGTACAGTCATCACAGTCAGAAGTTATAAATCCATATTCCAAAGTGCTAAATTCAGATTGATTATATACTATTAGAGAATAAATACGGGTTTTTCCTAGACAGAATACATAACTACTTAAAGTGATAGGAAGGATAGTTAACCTCTAAAAAAAAAGCTCTGTAGGATCTTTCACAGCATCAGAAATTACTATCATTAAGACATTCTCTTGTATTACCTATCTTAGGCCACTATTAAAGTATTGTTATTAAATAAGAAGGAAACTGACATGGAGGGGGAAGCAAAGCTCTCTCTTCTGTTAACAATTATTATTGTTAAATTATTAAAAAATTATTAAAAAATATTAAAATTTTTTAAATAAATTATTTAAAAAATTATTTAAAAAATAACAATTCTAGGTTGATGGGGGGTGGGAGGGAGGGGAGGGTGGGTGATGGGTATTGAAGAGGGCATCTTTTGGGATGAGCACTGGGTGTTGTATGGAAACCAATTTGACAATAAATTTCATATATTAAAAACAATAACAATTCTATCAGCAGATTAATTAGCTGTTACTTGTGTATACCAAGGTTCTCAGATCTAAGTACAAGAGAATCAGTATAAGACAAATTAAGTTTAATAAAGGAACGGGAAAGAGGTAGATTTGAGGTGGCAGTGACTAGGGGCAGCAGAGAGATCCCTGGACACATACCGAAAGGATGTAAGAAACTTGAGAGGCAAAGATAGATGGACAGAAGGAGACAGATAGCAAGGCTTAATTTCTACTACGAGTTTGCCCTATAAGTGATCTATTTTGTAGGTATAAAATGAGAGTTAGATGTGTATGTACCTCAAGAGAATATTTAAGGTGAATGCTTAAAAAAATGCTAGGTATCTATATTAGTTTTTTGAATCATAGTTTAAGCTAATTGTTTAGAATTTGCATCTAACCTGAAAGTATTTTCTCTTGATAGAGGTTAATGAACTTGCAAAGGCCTTAAACAAAGTCACCAATGAAAAAGTTGTTGTTGATGATATAAAACCTATACTGAAAGGCTTGGGGATTTATTTGCCAGAGGAAGAATTGCAGGAGATGCTTACATCCATTTCTCTTGATAGTAAGTATTTCTTTTCTGAGTCATTTATTACATATCACACTTGTGTTTACTTTCACTCATAAACCCACAGAGCTGATTGATTAGGAATCAAATGCAGTGAGTTCAACAACATTAGATTTTCCCTATTAGGCTTGGGTGAGAATTTGCTTTGGATTATTCTCATATTGAATTATCCTAGGGATGTTGGATATCCTAGGGATGTTGAATTATCCTAGGGATCCTGTCTTCATCCCATTGCTTTGCCTCCTGAGGTTTGAATCATACGTTTTTATTGGACAGGAGCTGTGCAGCTCTCTCAAGCCCCTGAAATGCAGGGCCAAGCCTTAGTGTGGTGACACACACTTACCAGTTTGGTTTCCCCACAGTCCTCAAAGGGCTACAGTGGTGTTTTTGGAATCCTGCCAGTGGGAGGTTTAACTTACATGCAAAGCAAAGGGGTACTTTTCTTCTTCTTCAGTTCCAAATACATGGCCAATAAAAAACAAAAGATGCACACTTCCTTTACTAATATATCTTTGCTTATAAGTATATATATAGTCTCCATTAGGTATTTCGGTTGGGGTTTGGTTTATGGTACTTGTAGGGAATATCTTCTTCCTTCGTAACATAGATAGTGGTAGTAGGACTTGTAATGCTGAAAAATTCAGAGAATGTCACATACCAAAAAACACTGGTCCCAAGTGGTTAAAATATATGTAAAATTCATAAAACACTCATTGGCTCTACAACAAAAAAGACTGCAAGAGTTATCATAATCATGTTCCTTTTTATAGTCTGAGGTGTGTTTAGCAGAATCAGAGTTAGAAAACAGGACTAACTTGGTTCTGAAGATTTGGTAAGCATGCATATCTTTTGAGCTCATCCCTTTGTATCTTTGGGTTAAAGACCATTCATTTCTTGATGTTTCATTTTCAGATGAGGGGAAAGTGAACTTAAAAGATTTCCTGACTCAGTTAATGAAAATGCCATATTTTACAAAAGTTCAAAGTAAGTGAGAATTTTTTAACAATAAAAATTTTGAGTGGAATCCTTTAGTTTTGATTATATGCATTTGTGCAGTTTTCTAATGCTGAAGCACATCATGTATATAACAAATGTACTCTGGATGATGAATCAGTAAGGGATCCTAGTCCTGACCTTTTCTTGACTTAAATTTTATGAACTTATAGTATTTTTCCATCACTCAAAAGGGATTAACTAAGTGTTAATAGCTGAATGAATAAGGAAACCATAAAAAGGATGAGATCATGCCATTGGAGACAACATAGATGGACCTAGAGGGTATTATGCTAAGTGGAATAAATCAGACAGAGAAAGATGAATGCCATATGATTCAAATTATAAGTGGAATCTAAAAAAAGCCAAACAGGGGCACCTAGCTGGCTTAGTTGGTGGAGCATGTGACTCTTGATCTCAAGCTTTTAAGTTCAAGACCCAAATTGGGGGGGCGCCTGGGTGGCTCAGTCGGTTAAGCGTCCGACTTCGGCTCAGGTCATGATCTCACGGTCCGTGGGTTCGAGCCCCGCGTCGGGCTCTGTGCTGACAGCTCAGAGCCTGGAGCCTGTTTCAGATTCTGTGTCTCCCTCTTTCTCTGACCCTCCCCTGTTCATGCTCTCTCTCTGTCTCAAAAATAAATAAATGTTAAAAAAAAAAAAAAAAGACCCAAATTGGGTGTAGAGTTCACTTAAAAATACAAAGAAGAATTATAAATAAATAAATAAATAAATAAATAAAGCCAAACAAACAACAAATAAATAAATAAGCAAATAGCAGAATCAGACCTATAAATACAGAAACAACTTCGTGGTTGCCAGAAGGGAGGGTCTTGAGGGTTGGACAAAAAGGGTGAAGGTGAGAGGGAGATACAGGCCTCCAGTTATGAAATGAATAAGTCACAGGAATAAAAGGCACAGCATAAAGAATACAGTCAATGATATTGTAATAGTGATGTAATGGGACAGATGGTGGTTACCCTTGTGGTGAACAGAGCGTAACGTATAAACTTGTCAAATTACTAAGTTGTATACCTGGAACTAATGTAACATTGTGTGTCAGCTATACTAAAAAAAAAAAAAAAAAATCAATGTTACCTTTTCTTTTTTTATCCTATTATATGTTCATAAAAATGGGATTTTATCATGAGAAGATTAACTATTGAAACATGTAGGAATATGTTGAAACATACAAGCTTCCTCCATATTTTGTAAGAGGTATTCTTCTCATTATTCCACTGCCTTAGCCATGAGGCATTGAATGTAATCTGGTTTTAATGTGTTCATTTAATTGACATCTCCAACTGTGAGATATCTGTGATATCTGTGGAACTTCTGGGTCTCCTTGGAGCCTTTGTTCTTGAGATTAATTGAAATGGCTTAATTTCCTCTAAATTTTAATTCCCAAGATTGAAACTGAACAAAATTCAGAAGGCCTAATTTAGGTAGCTACAAAAATGAAATTATTCCCTAGATTGTAGGTGTTTAGGATGTAACCAAAATGGTATGTTTTTTCAACTGACAAAATATTTTGTCCTTAATCTCTGGTTTTCTGAATGGGATCTATAAAACTCTCCTAGGTATGTTGTTTATAAGCAAATCTCTTACAGGATTAATGTTTATGATATGATAGTGTTTATCATAATACATTTAAAATTTGTTTTCTTACTTGAACAATTGAACCATGATACTTTCAGAAATGAATGTTACCTTTTTTTTGGTATTGATAGCAGTGCTGATCCTTCCATTATTTGGGGGACTTTTTGTATGTATGTGTTGGATATATCCAAGTATCCATTGAATGAAAAAAATTAAGAATAGTCACATCAAACTATGGCTGGTTATCTAATTTTTGGCAAGAGAATTGCTAGAATTACTTTTATGCTTAGTTATCCTAGCTTTAATGGAATTCCCAGCCTCTGATATGCCAGAGATGAGTATAAGCGGATGTCCTGAGATTCCTTTATATGTAATCATTCCTCAATCACAAATTAAATATTTACAATGCCCTGTTTAGCCTAGCGCCTAAACGTTCTATGAAATCAGATAGCCTGCACTTCACACTTGGCTTTACATTTAATAACTGTGTATGCTTAGACAGACTAGCCTCTCTAAGGCTAGGTTTCCTTATCTGTTAAATAAGGGAAATATTGGTAACAACCTCACAGAATCTTTGTATTAAAATGGGATGGTGGAGGGGTGCCTGGGTGGCTCAGTCAGTTAAGCATCCGACTTCAGCTCAGGTCATGATCTCGCGGTCTGTGGGTTCAAGCCCCGCCTAGGGCTCTGTGCTGACAGCTCAGGGCCTGGGGCCTGCTTTAGATTCTGCGTCTCCTTCTTTCTCAGCCCCTCCCCCACTCTCACTCTGTCTCTGTCTCTCTCAAAAGTAAATAAACATTCTAAAATTTTTTTTAAATGATAAAATGGGATGGTGTGTATAAAGCACTTTAGCATAGTGCTTAGCAAGCACTAAGCTGAATACTTAATAAGTGGTAGAAGTAGCAGTAGTAGTACTACTAGTAGTAATTATTGTCACTCAGGACCCACTGAATATTACATATTTTTTAACTTCGTATATTGCATATTTTTTTGAATATAGAAAAAGAAGGCCCCTTGAAAACTTTGGCCGCCATTAGGAAAAATGAGGTCACTCCTGATGATCTAGACTCCATGATGAAAAATATAGGAGTTCCATTATCCCAAGATGCGATTCAAAGATCCCTGAAGAATGTGGCTATCACGGGTGAGCATTTAACATTTCTAGGTATCCTTTATCTTAGCTGACATGCATGTGTTTGAACTTTTCAAGAATCCTTAAAGGGTTTATCCACTTCATGGATTATCCGAGCTCTTTTCTACCAACTACCCACTTGGGTTCTACTTATTTTAAGTAGCATCATACAGAGGAGGATCTATACGGTAGGAGGGTATGTGTCTGAATGATACGCATGAGTCTGTCTTTTTGATGGAATCTACAAAATATCAAACGTTTTTCAGTATAGCAATTACAGTTGCCAATCTCTGTTCATATTCCTTGTTCTCTGACATGCATTTTTTCTTTCAGAAGATGGGAAAGTGAATTTAGAAGGGTTCATTGGCAATTTAGTCAATTCAGGATTTTCATTTCTACCTGAAAGTAAGAATTTTCAGTTGAATGGAGATAGCTAATGATATGTAGGTTATAGATCTCTTGGAAAAACCCTAGCTAGATTTTGAGATGGTCTTAAACTGATTTACCACTGGCATAATTGTCTAGTATCTTTACTCCACACATGTCAAATGTGTATGTAGCACATGAGAACATGCCCTTTAGAGAGCTCTAGTTACCTCTTCTGCCTAGTCTGAGACCAGAGTCTTAACTGCAGTTATCTTTCCACTGAGGACCTTGTGAAGAAAAAAATCACATTAATTAAAATGACTAAACCAGCACTTAGAATTACACTGTTTGCAAGTTACTCTACTTTAACTCAAGTGTAATTGTGTGAGACATATTAAAATGATAAATAGTGGGTTCCTGATATTGATTTACAATAATTCTTCTTTAAGAAATGAGTGAAAATCTTTGTTACTGTTAGGAAAATTTTTCTTCAGGTTTGTTTTTTTTCTTTTGTTATTTCTTTTTTTTCTCTTTTTTTTTTTTTTTTAACGTTTATTTATTTTTGAGACAGAGAGAGACAGAGCATGAACGGGGGAGGATCAGAGAGAGAGGGAGACACAGAATCTGAAACAGGCTCCAGGCTCTGAGCGGTCAGCACAGAGCCCGATGCGGGGCTCGAGCTCACAGACCGCGAGATCATGACCTGAGCTGAAGTCAGCAGCTTAACCGACTGAGCCACCCAGGCGCCCCATCTTTTGTTATTTCAACGTTGTTTTCTTTGGTTATTTCTTTGTATGGGCTCCATGTTTTTGCCCCTAGTTTCTCTTTATACACTAATTCAAAGTTTAATTTTAGCACAATGTTTGTCAATTATAATGTTAAGGACCCTTTTCTTCTTTGGGTTTGCATAGTATTTCTGTAACCTTAGGCCTCTGAATTCTCTGATAAGCTGCCCTTTCTTGCCACGATGGTGCTGAAAAGGAAGGAATGATTTACATTTTGCACGTGTAAGTGAGAAGAATATCTCTGACACCAAGCCAAAATTATACACACATTCAAACCACTTCATATCGTCCATTTTTAAGTGCCCTCTATGGTTGCAGAAATTCAAGGTTTACTTCTTTGACCATGTCCACCTACTTTTGGATAAGCACATATATGTAGCTTTGATAAGCAAAAAAATATTTATGAAGAGATGTTTTGTAGAGATGCCTGGGATCCAGACCTGAGCTGAGATCAAGAGTCGGATGCTTAATTGATTGAGCCACTCTGGCGTCCCTAGAAATGCCTTTTTTGAGACAACTTCCTAATAGTATATATCAACTGCTTTTGGGAACTGGTGTTAAAAATGGCCATATCAAGGGGCGCCTGGGTGGCGCAGTCGGTTGAGCGTCCGACTTCAGCCAGGTCACGATCTCGCGGTCCGTGAGTTCGAGCCCCACGTCAGGCTCTGGGCTGATGGCTCGGAGCCTGGAGCCTGTTTCCGATTCTGTGTCTCCCTCTCTCTCTGCCCCTCCCCCGTTCATGCTCTGTCTCACTCTGTCCCAAAAATAAATAAAAAACGTTGAAAAAAAAAAATTAAAAAAAAAATGGCCATATCAAGAGTGTCACTATATCTTCAGAAGATGTTGCCCATTAGATTATTTAGTGATGAAAAGTGTCTTGAAATTTAGATGATTGATTGATTTTTTAGAGAGAGACAGGGCAGGTGTGCTCACCAGCAGGGGAGGGGCTGAGGGAGAGGGAGAAAGAATCTTAAGTAGGCTCCATCGTGAAGCCTGATGTGGCTCTCCATCCCACAATTTACCATGAGATCCTGAGCTGAGCTGAAATCAAGAGCTGGATGCTTAACTGACTGAGACACCCAGGCACTCCTTGAAATTTAATATCAGAAAAAAAAAAAATCTCTCTTCCAAAGACCAGTGTGCTTCTTTGTGTAGGTAATAACCCGAGTTCCCCTTTATGCCTTAGCTTCCAAAAAGTTTCAGATCTAAACTTAATATTTAAGCACTATTAACCATGTTGGCCTTGTTTGTTATTTACTACCTTTTTCTCATGTGTTTTTGATGCTCACATTTCTAATTATGATTGTTATATTTTCTATTTCTCCATGAAATTTTGTCAGTTCTGTTATATACTTTTTAGACTCTCTAATTTTGCTCATCTGCATTTATGATTGTTATATCTTCCTGATGAATTGGCTGGCAGAGAATACCGAATGTATCATTTTGGAAGAGAAATCACTTTTTCCTCTGAGTACAAGCTGAAAATTGATTCCCCATTCTATGGCTACATGACTCCTTATTTACCACATTTTTTTAATGTTTATTTATTTTTTTGAGACAGAGAGAGACAGAGCATGAACGGGGGAGGGTCAGAGAGACAGGGAGACACAGAATCCGAAGCGTGCTCCAGGCTCTGAGCTGTCAGCACAGAGCCCGACACAGGGCTCGAACTTACAGACTGTGAGATCATGGCCTGAGCCGAAGTCGGACCCTCAACCGACTGAGCCACCCAGGTGCCCCTACCACAGTTTACATAGTGGCTCCTAACTGTTCCCTCAACATCAGCCAGTAACACTTCTTGTCTAATATCATATGGGCTGTACTGGGTTAAATGTTCCTGTGCTTATAGCCATATTCTCTTTAAAATGATCAAAAGAACATGTTTCTATTTCTTTTTTTTTTTTTTTTTTTTTTTTTTAATTTTTTTTTTTCAACGTTTTTTATTTTATTTTTGGGACAGAGAGAGACAGAGCATGAATGGGGGAGGGGCAGAGAGAGAGGGAGACACAGAATCGGAAACAGGCTCCAGGCTCCGAGCCATCAGCCCAGAGCCTGACGCGGGGCTCGAACTCACAGACCGCGAGATCGTGACCTGGCTGAAGTCGGACGCTTAACCGACTGCGCCACCCAGGCGCCCCCATGTTTCTATTTCTGATAGAAGAACTGAAAGTGTGCATCTGAATACATGTCAAAAGACTCTTCTTTTCACACTGAAATGGAATATAGCGATGTGAAGATAATAGGAAGTATTTTTCTGAAATTGAAAATTATTAGCATTTCCCATTCTCGTAGCTTTTACCGCTTCTATTTTTCTCCTAGGAAGTAAGGTTGATGACAGCAACTTAGACACTTTTCTAGGAAACATGAAGATGGAGATGTCAGGTAAAGAATTTTGTAAGATTCTGAAGCACCTGTCAGTTGAAGGTGACATTTACATAGACATCGTTCACATGGTTCTATGTTGTGAGAAGTCTTTTTATTAATGTAAACTTCTTAGATATAAAATTCTTATAGAAAGAACCATAGAAAATGATAAAAAATAATAAAAAATTACCTTAAGTGTTATGCTTTAGGCTCTCTTCCTTGAGAATAAATTTTATGGTTTCCAAAAGTTCCATTTGGGAGGTGTGGAAGAAAGATGGAAATGTATTTGTTTTGTTAGTACTTTAGATCCAAACTTACGTTTCTAGGAATACTTTGGCAACCTTTCCTCTGTATCACTGATTCAAAAAGCATCATTAAGATCCCACAATATTCTTTTTATTATTTAAAAAAAATGTTAATGTTTTCTATTTTTGAGAGACAGAGAGACAGAGCATGAACAGGGAAGGAGCAGAAAGAGAGGGAGACACAGAATCCAAAGCAGGCTCCAGGCTCTGAGCTGTCAGCACCGAGCCCGACGAAGGGCTCGAACTTTGGGAGCGGGGTAGCACCCTAAACTGCCACCGTTACCATGTATACCCAGTCCAATCCACCAAGAAAGGCCTGGCACACAACATTCTGTTCTTTAAACTTTTTTTTTTCAATTTTTCCTCCTTTCTCCTTTTAAAATGCTATTCTGCACTTTGAAAACAGAATCAAGACATGATGAAGAATCAGCTTCTGAAGAAAAGGATTACTATAGAATAAATACAGCTGTATTACACTGCTATTAAATAGCTCAATGCAGGAAAAAATTTACAAGATACAAGTTTGTTTGTGTTTTTTACAATATTAAAAGGCAGGAGTTTCAACTTTATAAATCTAAGAACATTTTATGCATAGGGTAACGTGCATTACTGTTATTTAAGGAAACACTGACAAATCCTTTAACTTGCAAATCTGATTAAAAAATATCAAAATGTTGAAAGTTGTGGAACAACCTACCCATTAAGCAATTTATCTACTATTTTTATATGATTACAAAATGTGAGGGGCACCTGCGTGGCTCAGCCGGTTTAGTGTCTGACTTCAGCTCAGTTCATGACCTGGCGGTCGGTGAGTTTGAGCCCCGCTTCGGGCTCTGTGCTGACAGCTCAGAGCCTGGAGCCTGCTTCAGATTCTGTGTCTCCCTCTCTCTCTGCCCCTCCCCCTCTCACGCTCTGTCTCTCTGTCTCTCAAAAATGAATAAATGTTAAAAAAAATCAAAATGTGATAAAAAGCCCTTATCTTGCCTCCCCCCTTTTGGTGATATGATCATACCTGGGACAGTCATAAGATTGGCCAAGGAGGGTGATGAGCGAGCAATGGGAACCACAGCTAGGACCAGACAGGGCTCCACAGGCAAGGGGAGCATGAAAGAGGAAGGGCCTAACTGATATCGACAGGGAACTGGATGTGAAGGAAACAGGACTAAATGAATCAGTCTGTAAAAATAGAATTTTACAGGGAAGATGACTGCTCATGTCCTAGACCCCCTAGTTTGCAGAGAAGTGGGAATAGAGGTGAAGTAGTCCTAACATGGACTTTATAGACCAGGGCAGGTAATAAAAGCATTCTGAATGGAAATACTGGTGTGTGGGGTTATGTACCTGGTGGGGTGGAGCACAGAAAAGAATATGAAGGCATGGGCGGGGGTGGGGGGGAGAGAAATACAGTTGTAGTAAAAATCATGGGAAATTGTTGATTTCTTATGCTGTTTCACAGTTAAGAATTTCATGTGTTTGAACCTCATTATGATCTCTGTAATTTGTACCTCATTTTACAGCTGATGGAAGACTTGAACCTAATAAACTAATGAATAAAGCTGAAGCTGTTACAGGTAAGAAGTTGATATAAAACTGAGAGAGCAATGCTTTAAACTTTTTTTAATGTTTTATTGATTTGCGAGGGGGGGAGGGGCAGAGAGATGGGGAGACACAGAATCAGAAGCAGGCTCCAAGCTCTGAGCTGTTAGCACAGAGCCAGATGCAGGGCTCACACCCACGAACCATGAGATCATGACCTTAGCTGAAGTCAGACACTTAACCAACTGAGCCACCCAGGCGCACCTGAGATAGTAATGCTTTTAAAACATATTTTTGCAAGAGTATTCTCAGCAATATTTTTTAAAGTATTGAAGTATAGTTGACATACAACGTTATACTAGTTTCAGGTGTGCAATGTAGTGGTTCAATAATTATCTACTTAACTAACTGCTCACCATGGTAAATGTCGTTACCATCTGTCATCATGCAACGTTATTATGATATTACTGACTATATTCCCTATGCTGTACTTTTCATCTTTGTGACTCTGTTCACCTATTTCATGTATCCCCCCCACTCCCCTTTCCTCTGACAACCAACAGTTTGTTCTCTGTATTTATGAATCTATGGTTTAAGAAAGTGCAACTGGGGGGAGAAATAGAGATAAAGATCTCTCTCTCTCTCTCTCTCTCTCTCTCTCTCTCAAAAGAAGGTTCAAGTGTTCTTGCTGCCTGCTGCATACCCCCATCATCTCTACCCTCAACCCTTCTTTCTAATCAAACCCTGATAGGAGGTAAGATAGAAGAAAAACTCTAGATGTGTTGATGGGATGGGAGTGAGGGTATAGAAAAAACCAAGGAGACCTTTTGTCGTGCTTCCTATTTGGAACTCTGGGATGTCACCACCTCACTGAGTGTCCAGACAGGATGCCATTTTCACCAGAATAGATATTGCGGTATGGTGTTCTTAGGCAGAGGGAGGGCTGGAAACAGGCCACCGCTTTGCCCCCTTTGGCTTTGTGTGGTATGAAGGATATCCAGTTTTCCCACGTACTCCCAGTAAGCAATGTAGAAGGTTTCTCAGAGATGGGGGTCAGTGGGTCTGCCATGGGACACCAAGTCAAAGGGAGAGGTGATCCCTCCAGAGGCTATGGAGTAGACAGTATGGTCTGGGGACTAACAGAATACTTGACTGAGACACAGAGGACCTCATCACCAGTGAATGCTAGGGCTTAGCCAACCAAGTTAGTGAAGGAAGGACCAAAGAACCTTGACTTTGCTAAAAAACAAAACAACAATGACACAGACCACAACGACACAGACCACAAGTTTCTCAGGCCATCAGCTTCAGCAGGAGATGTCAGGACTCATGAAATGTGGATTTTGTTGAAGAGGCTATCGAGAATCCAGAGGGCAACCCAAGGTCTGGCCGCCCTCCTTCACGGGCAGCAGGACCCCCAAGCTTTCCCTGATACTACGAGGAGGCCTCTCAGAGCGGAAGTGCGGAAAGGTTTGAAAAACTGAGAATTTCCCAAAATAAACTAGGTCAACCAAAAAGGAACTTTTTATTTTAAACCGGAAGAAACTAGGTTAACTCTATTTTTTAAGTTTTTGTTTAAATTCCAGTTAGTTAACATACAGTGTGATACCAGTTTCAGATGTGAAACTGTTTCTCCTCCATCACCTGTTTCTCCTCCCCTCACCCACTCCCTTCAGGTAGTTAACGGACTTTTCCCCTCCTCTTCTTACCAAACAGGCTATGGGAAGAAGGAGGAAAGGGAGCTTCCTTGTGTCATTTTTTTTTTCCCTTTCAACCCTCTGGTTCACAGTAAAATGAAATGTTAGATTTTCAGGTTTGCTTTATAAAAAGTAGCTTTTGAAAATTAAAAAAAAAAAAACCCTCTTTCCTCTGAGTTATATAAATTCTATGGCTGAATAGAAAAGTTTTATGGAAGAAAAGGAATATGAAAAAGAAAAATACATGAGTACAATTTACGATGTCATACCTGTACCACATGTTTCAACATGGCAGGATGTCACTCACAGCTGCTTCAAGGGGAAAAGATTTTGACCTAGCTTTTATATTATTATGGAGATAGGTATTCGAGATGTATAAGCCAAATCAGAAAAGTGCTTCTTTATGAAACTTAAGCAGTTTCATGAATTCCATTTCTCTTTCTCTGTGATTTGAATTTTGCCTTGTCTTTAGCTAACAAGAAGCTGTATCATTATGAAATCTTACCTTTCCAAGGTGAGACTGATGATGAATCAACAAACCACTCGCAATGTATCACTTATTGTCTTATTTCCTAATCATGTGATAAAGAATCCTGATACTCTCCAACATATGGATTCAATATAATTGAAATTATTTTATCTTGGTAGGTTGTTTTCTTTGGGGCTTTTATATTGATCTTATTGATATGAATTTTAACAAATTTTCCAAGAGACAGAATTTATTATTGCAGGTTAATTGTGAAACGCAGAATAAGAATGTAATTATTCTGTGATTTTGGTTAGCACAGGCAATGATCTAGTTAGAGCTAAAAAAAAAAAAAAAAAAAAAAAAGGAAGCCAATGCTACTTTGGCTTAGATGTAGTTATTAAAATGTATCACGTGGGGCGCCTGGGTGGCTCAGTTGGTTAGGTGACCGACTTCAGCTCAGGTCATGATCTCCCTGTTCGTGGGTTCGAGCCCCACGTTGGGCTCTGTGCTGAATGCTTGCCTGCTTCAGATTCTGTGTCTCCTTCGCTCTCTGCCCCTCCCCCACTTTGCTCTGTCTCGCTCTGTCTCTAAAAAATAAATATATGTAAAAAAAAAAAAATTAAAACAAAACGTATCAAACGTCTGCTACATACCTGACAGAGTTCTAGATCTTTTCATAAGTGTTATTTTATCTTCACAGAAGCTCTGAGAGATAGTCTCATCTTTGTTTCATACAACAGAAAACTAGGACTCAAAGTTAGGTTATTTACCTAAGTTCCAGTAGATAATATATAGTAGAGAACAATATTCAACCCTTGTGTTCTTACTCCAACCATGGTGATTTTCTCATTTCACTGGAACTGCCTATTTATTTTTCTTAAAAATTTTTAACATTTAGTTTCTTTTGAGAGACAGAGACAGAGCATGAGTGGGGGAGGGACAGAGAGAGAGAGAGAGAGAGAGAGAGAGAGAGAGACATACAGACAGACAGAATCTGAAGCAGGCTCCAGGCTCTGAGCCGTCAGCACAGAACTAGATGTGGGGCTTGAACCCAGGAACTGTGGGATCATGACCTGAGCTGAAGTCGGACACAACTGACGGAGCCACCCAGGCGCCCCCTGCCTGTTTCTATCATAAAAATTATACACTGGAAAGTAATTCTGTTCCTTTAGAAGTTTATGGGGTATATGGTTATTTTTCCAAAAAGGTTTAAGAGAAGTGAGCTTAATTCTAACCATATTGAAGCTCTGCCTTAAACTGAAACATGTTCCATGGATCTTGCATATTTCTGCCAAGTCTATAATGAATGGGTAAAATATATGGAACATTTCAGCATTAGTAGGCATTTTCATATTTTTTTCTCTTTCCCTAAGGAGAGACAGTAGCTGTCAGAGACCTGGACAAGATACTAGGGAACATGGGCTTTGAACTCACCAAAGAAGATTCTGGAGAGATGAAAAGAAAACTTCCACTTTATGGTGACTCATTTTAGATATAAAAAGTCTTTCAGGAAAATTTGGTCTCGAGGGTCTATGTAAGAGTTATTCTGAAACCAGATTAATTTTGTGATGTAAAATCTTAGGGAAAAATGTAGTTCTAGAACAAGAACTAATCCTGTCTTCCATTTTCTGAATGTATATAGAATACAAAGCACTTGACTAGACTGATTCCAAGACCATCTTTCACATCTGGGAATGTTGAGGAAGCACAGTTAAACGACGGAAAAGGAAATAAATGCAAGCCCACTGTGTACCCTTCTCACATTCCCCATCATTCCTCTCTTCTGACACAGCCCCATAATACTACTGAAAGTTCTCTCTGGGCACCAGTAACCTGCCATTTGCTAGTTGCATTAGACATTATTGACTTTTTATTGGAGCTTTCTACTGTCTTTTGTATCAGTGATAATTCTCACCTTCTTGAAATTATTCTCCTTTGGCTTCTGTGTTTTTTTCCTCCTAACCTGGATCTTCTCATTTTTTGATTTTCATTTTGCATACTCTACCTGGGTAATCTCATCACTGTCTTTTGTTCAACCTATCATCTACATGCTTATGACTGTAAATCTGTGTTTCTATACAGCTTCAAACTGGTGTATCCAAATGCCTGCTACACATTTCTACTTGGATATTCCGTGGGACGCTTCTTTTTCTCAACTGAACTGAATTTAGAATTTAGAACTGAATTCAGTATTTTCCTGTCCAGTCTCCTAGTCCTGTATTCTCAATCTCATTTGTGCTCTCCCTATCCATCTATTCACCTAAGCTAGATATATGGAATTCATTTTTGATTCCCCCAATTCCTGTCAACCACGATCTGGATTATCTGCCACCTAATTTTGTAAGTTTTACCTTTATATAAACCTAAATTTAAAAATTGCTGCACACAGATGGGTAGATGGATGGATATGTGACAAGCCAAGTATAGTAAAATGTTAAATAGTAGAATCAGATGGTGGGCATATGGGTGTTTATTGCACAGTTCCTTCAACTTTGCTATATGTTGACAAATTTTCATAATAAACCATTGGAAAAAATCCCATATGTAAATCCATCAGTTTCTCTCACTCCCTGCTACCACTGCCCTATTTTAGGTCCTTTCATTCCTGACTTCAGCTACTACAAGGGCTTCCACAAAATATTAGACATTAGAGTGATCCATATAAGATGCAAATCTGATGACATTCTGCACCAATTTAAAATCCTTTAATGGCTTTCAGTTTGGTACTTGGGAATGTCTCAAGTCCTTTTTATGGCAAACAAGTTCTTTCATTATCTGGGTTGGCCTTATCTGTCCAATCTAGTATTTTACCCTCACTAACATTGAACTTTTATTCCAAGCATACATATATCATGCTTTTTGTCGCATCTTTGTTTTGCTTATACTTTCCCCGCTATTCAGAGAGTTTCCCCTTCCCCTTTGTTTGACCTACTCCTCACCATTGCTTATTAGAGTTGAGGGCACTTTTTCTAGTAAGTTCTTTAAATACCCAGGCTCCATTAGATGTCTCTTCTCTGTGTTTCCACAATAACTGCATACATTTTTCATTATAATTGCCACATTGTGTAAATGTATGCTTCTTTGCCTGTCTTGTCACTTTAATGTGACCTTAGAATAGAAAAGGGTATTCTGTATCTAGTACCTAGCAGAGTGTCTGGCCTATAAGTAAGCACCCTATAAATGTTGAGTGAGAGATGATAGAGTAAATGAGCGAAAAAGTGAATGATTCCTAAGGAAAGCAAAAACTGCCTTTGGTCGGGCCACTAATACTTACTTCTAATACATTGTACATTGTAATCATTTGCAGCAATTCTGAGCAACAGGGAGAATCAGAGTATATTAGCAGTAAACCAGAGATGAAAATAGACTTTTCTTCACTAGAGACTCATACTTAAGAGTCATAGCATTACCAGAATCGAGGGCCTTTAGAGAATTAACTTGCATGGATGGTATTTTCTATCCTGTTTATAAGGACTAAAATAGCTGAGTAAAAGCATATTTTTCCATGGGCCAGACTTTATGGTTCAAGGGTCAAAGGCCAGCTTACTAAAATAGAATCAATGTCTTGGGGCACCTGGGTGGCTCAGTCGGTTAAGCGTCCGACTTCAGCTCAGGTCATGATCTCACAGTCCGTGAGTTCAAGCCCTGCGTCAGGCTCTGTGCTGACAGCTCAGAACCTGGAGCCTGCTTCGGATTCTGTGTCTCCCTCTCTCTCTCTACCCCTCCCCTGCTCACACTCTGTCTCTCTCTGTCTCAAAGAAAAATAAATTAAGACATTAAAAAAATTTTAAAAAGTAACATAGAATCAATGTCATAAAACTAAGAATTAAGCAATTCAAGTGAGCCCAAATGGTGATGTGGAATAATGAAATTCAGCTTATTTCTGGTTTCTTATTTTATAATTTTTTAAAGAACCTGCTTTGTATCTCCATTATGTCTTATTTTTTAGCTGAAGGGAAGACTGATCTAAAAACATTGATAGATTCAGTACAAGTTATTACAGGTCAGTGAGAAATTACTATAAATATGAGATCCCAAGTCTACACTAAATTATATTTTTTCCTGTGATAAATATTTTACTGAAGTATGAAACACGTAATTACTACATTGTATAGTGTGTCCAGCTTAAGAATTATTACAAAGTGGACATACATATTTATCTATCACCTGGATGAAGAAATACATTATCAGTAATACAGAAGATCCACTGTACCACTTCACAGTCATGTCCTCTGGACTCTCTGGAGGTAACTGCATCCTGTATTCTAGGACCACAGATTAGTTTCACCCGCTTTTGGAATTTGTATAAATGCAGTCATCTGATCTGTGTTCCATGATGTCTGACTTCTTTCACGTAACATTGTATTACATCTTATTCTCTGAGATTTGTCCACATTGTTGCATGTAGCGGCAGTTTGTTAGTTTTCATTGCTGCATATTGTACAGTCTACCAAATTACAGTCAAGGAGATCTTTAGAGAATGTGCGGTAGTAGGTAAAATGATTTCTGACTAGCTCGTTGTACCTGAATTGCCGTGCGATATTCCACTGCATCAGTATACCACAAGATATGTATCCAGTCTACCGTCACAGGACATTTCTAGTTTGGAGCAGTTATGAAGAACATATTGCTATGAATATTCTTGTATATGCCTTTTGGTGAACATATGTGCACAATTCTAGGCCATCCACCTAGAAATGAAATTTCTTTGTTGTTAGATGGGATTGTGTGTACTTGATTAGATGTTGTCAATCCATTTTCTAAAGCAGTTGTACCATTTGACACATCAACCATTGCTTTACATCCTTGCTAATACTTGGTATTATCTCTCTTCTCCGTTGTAGCCATTCTGGTGAGCATGCTGTGGTATACCACTGTTATTTTTGGATTTCCCTAATGATTAATGATGTTGAGCATCCATGTTTACTGGTTATTTGGATACCTCTACGATAAAGCTCCTTTCATGTCTGTTGCCTATTTGCTTGGATGTCTGTGTTCTACATACTGAATTTTTAAAACATTTTTTATTTGTTTTTTAAATTCAAGTATATTTATCATAAGGTGTTATATTAGTTTCAGGTGTACATTCTAGTGACAGCTATACATTATTCAACAGCTCTATACATTACTCAGTCCTCATCAGCTAAGTGTACTCTTCAATCCTCATTACCTACTTCACTCATCCCCCAACCCACCCACCCATCTGCCTCCTGGTAACCATCGGTGTGTTCTCTGTACTTCAGAGTCTGTTCCTTAGTTTCTCTCACTCTTTTTTTTTCTCTTTGTTTGTTTTTTTCTTAAATTCCACATATGAGTGAAATCCTTTGATATTTGGCTTTCTCTGATTGACTTATTTCACTTAGCATTATAGTCTCTAGCTCCATCCATGTTGTTGCAAATGGCAAGATTTCATTCTTTTTATGGCTGAATAATATTCCATTACATATATATTCCATTATATATATATTCCATTATATATATTCCATTACATATATATTCCATTATATATATATTCCATTATATATATAGTCCATTATATATATATGTATATGTATATATATATATACCATATATCCATTATATATATATATATATACACATATGTATGTGTATGTATGTGTATATATATATATGTATGTGTGTGTGTATGTGTACATATATACACACACACACACACACACACACACATACATACACACACACACACACACACACACACACACACACACACACTACATCTTCTTTATCCATTCATCAGCTGATGGACACTTGGGCTGCTTCTATAGTATGGTTATTGTAAATAATGCTGCAATAAACATAGAGGTGCACATATCCTTCTGAATTAGTGTTTTTGTATTCTTTGGATAAATACCCAGTAATGTGATTACTGGATCATAGGATAGTCTATTTTTAGTTTTTTTGAGGACTCTCCATAATGTCTTCCACAGTGGCTGCACCACTTTGCATTCCCACCAACAGTGCACGAGAGTTCCTTTTTTTCCACATCCTCACCAACACTTGTTGTTTCTTGTGTTTTTGATTTTAGCTATCCTGACCGGTGTGAGGTGATATCTCATTGTAGTTTTGATTTGTGTATCCCTGATGATAGGTGATATTGAGCTTGTTTTCACATGTCTGTTGGTCATCTGTATGTCTTCTTTGGAGAAATGTCTGCTTGTGTCTTCTGCCCATTTTTTAATTGGTTTATTTGGGGTTTTGTTGATGTTGACTTGGTGTAAGTTCTTTATACATTTTGATACTAACTCTTTATCAGATACATCATTTGCAAATACCTTCTCCCATTCAATAGGTTGTCTTCTAATTTTGTTGATTATTTCCTTTGCTATGCAGAAGTTTTTATTTTGATGGCATCCCAATAGTTTATTTTTGCTTTTATTCCCCTTGCCTCAGGAGACATATCTAGAAAAAATGTTGCTACAGCCGATGTCAGAGAAATTACTGCCTGTGCTCTTTTCTAGATTTTTATAGTATTAAGTCTCCTATTTAGGTCTTTAATCCGTTTTAGTATACCTTGGTGTGGGGTGTAAAGTGGTCCAGTTTCATTCTGTTATATGTAGCTGTCCAGTTTTCCCGGCACCATTTGTTGAAGAGATTGTCTTTTTTTCCCATTGTATAATCTTTTGTCAAAGATTGATTGACCATATAATTGTGGATTATATGCCTAAATATGCTTTACATGCTTTCTACCCTTTTCTATTGATCTATATGTCTACTTTTATACCAGTACTATATTGTTTTGATTTGTACCGCTTTGTAGTATAACTTGAAATCTGGAATTGTGATACCACCTGCTTTGTTCTTCTTTTTCAAGATTGTTTTGGCTGTTTGGGGTTTCTGAGGTTCCGTATAAATTTTAGGACTCTTTGTTATAGTTGTTACTGGTATTTTGATAGAGAATTCATTAAATCTGTAGATTGCTTTGCATACTATGGACATTTTAACAATATTTGTTCTTCTACTTCATGAGCATGGAATATCTTTCCATTTGTTTATGTCATCTTCAAATGTTTTCATCAATATTTTATAGTTTTCAATGAGTGGGTCTTTCACCTCTGTGGTTGAATTTACTCCTAAATATTTTATTATTTTTAGTGCAATTGAAAATGGGATTGTTTTCTTAATTTCTCTTTCTGCTACTTCATTATTAACGTGTAGAAATGCAACAGATTTCTGTATATTGATTTTGTACCCTGTAACTTGGCTGATTTCATTTATCGGTTCTAGTAGCTTTTGGTGGCTTTTGTAGTTCTTCTTTGTTCCTTTCTTCTCTTGCTTTCTTCCGTTGTGGTTTGATGGCCTTTAGTGATATGCTTCAATATCTTTTTCTTTTGTTTTTTGCATATCTATTACACGTTTTTTTATTTGTGGTTGCCATCAGGTTTATATATAATATCCTATGCGTATAGCAGCCTATATTAGGTACTGGTTGCTTAAGTTTGAACCCATTTTAAAAGCACTAAATTTCACCCCCCCCCCCCCACACACACATTTTATATGTATGATTTCATATTTTACTTCCTTTTATTTTGTGAATTCCTTGACTGATTTCTATAGCTATAATTGATTTTACTGCTTTTATGCTTTAGCTTCCATACTGGTTTTATAAGTGATTGATCTACCACTTTGGTTATGTTTGTATGCCCCCGTGAATTCTTTTCCTTTCCTAATTTGCTTGCTCCTGATTATGGCCTTTCCTTTCCAAAGAATTCCTCTTAACATTTCTTGTAAGACTGGTTTAATGGTGAGGAATGCCTTTTACTTTTGTTTGTCTATCTCTCCTTCTATTCTGAATGATAGCCTTGCTGGATAGAGTATTCTTGGTTGCAGGTTTTTTTCTTTCAGCACTTTGAATATATCATACCACTCCCTTCTGGACTGCAGAGTTTCTTCTGAAAAATCAGCGGATAGACTTAAGGAGTTTCCCTTGCATATAACTTTTTTCTCTTGCTGCTTTTAAAGTTCTCTCTTTACCACTATTTTTTGCCATTTTAATTATTATGTGTCTTGGTGTAGACTTCCTTGGGTTTATTTTGTTGGGGACTCAGAGTCTTCTGAATCTTGATTTGTCTCCTTCTCCACATTAGGGAATTTTTCAGCTATTATTTCTTCTAACAAATTTTTCTGGCTGCTTTTCTCTCTCTTCTCCTTCTGGGATCCCTATAATGCTAATGTTATTACATTTGATGGTGTCACTGAGTTCTCTCTTCTCATTTTATATTGTTCTTTTACTCTTTCCTTTTCAGCTTAGTTGCTTTCCATTACTGTTCTTTCAGTAATGATCTGTTCTTTTGCTTCCTCTAGTCCACTATTTATTCACTCTAGTGTGTTTTTAATTTTAGTTAATGAGTTCTTCATCTCTGGTTCTTTTTTTATATTTTCTAATATCTTTGTTGAATTTCTCACTATGATCCTCTACTCTTTTCTCACATCCAGTAAGTATGTTCATGACCATTACTTTGAATTCTCTATTGGGTATATTGCTTATCTCTGTTTCATTTAGCTCTTTTGCTGTGCTTTTGACCTGTTCTTTCATTTGGGACATAAGCCGCAGTTTCATTTTGTCTAACTCCCTGTGTCTGTTTCTATGTATTGGGAAAGTCAGCTATGTCCCTGATCTTGAAAAAAGTGGTCTTATGAAGAAGAGGCCCTGTAGTGTCCTGTTGTGTAATGTCCCCTGTTCACCAAAAACTAGCATTTCAGGTGTCTTCTCTGGGTGTTGCATGCCCTAGGGCTGTGATTGTTGAGTCATGTTTGCCATCAGTTGTCATCTGCAATGGCCTTCTTTGCCTGTTGTGGACAAGGTTTGGTCCCTGTGATGTTAAAGGGCCAGTCTGGGGCCACCTTGGGCTTGAGTTGGGTCAGACCAGATGCCTGGCCTCACCCCATTTGCCAGAACTGTGGTTGTACCAAACTTCAGGGTGCTCACTTTCTGCTGCCCGCTGTGAGATCATCGTTGGTGGGTAGAGCTGGCAGTCAGAGGTCTGTACCCATCCCAGAGCTGGGAATATAGTCAAACTGATGTGTGTGATTATATTCCCTCTCCCAGGGCAAGAGTCACTTGGGAGTGGTCCTGGACAGTGTTGGAGCTGCCTGCTGCTTACAAGATGAGAGGCATCTAGTGCTGCTTTGGATGGACTCCTGCCCAGTGGGGATGGTTGGAGGGGGCAGCCTGCAGGAGAATGCAGGAGTGGGTGAAGCGGTGTTAGCAAGCTACATGGCAAGTGTTCCAGCTGGTTCCTGCAGCTGTCTGGGTATCTGGATTAGGGTGGGGGTAGGGGAGAGAAATGGTGCCTGCCAGGTCTTTTATTCTTGGAGAAGTCTCCTAAAAATCCCTGCCCTTCCAGGAGAAGTTCTGAGATTAGTAAATAAATCTCCTTTCTCAATATCCCAGCCACTTTTCAAACTGCCACTTCTATGCTGTATCCCTGCAGGGCTGTTTGTTATGCTGTCTCTTTAAGGATGGAGACTGTTTCCTCTTGCCCTCCAGCTCTCCCAGAGCCAAGCCAAGTGATTTTTAAAATTCTAGGTGTTAAGCTCCAGTGATTGTAAAAGTTAAAAAAAAAAAAAAAAAAAGTTAAGCCCCTCTGTCTTTCAAAGACAAATATTACGGGGGTTTGTCTTTACAGTGCAGGTCACCCATGTCTGGGGTGCCTGGCAGGAGATCTCTTCCTCTCCCTTTTCCGTGCTTGTGGCATCCCTCACATTTGTGGTTGGTTTTCCTGGGGGTCTGGTTCTAACCACATCTCCATTATTCCTCCCATTCTTTTCATTGTGGCCTCTTCTCTTCAATTAACTGTGGAGGGTCTGTTCTGACCGTCTTCAGGTTGTTTTCTGGGTTGGTTACACTGATACGGGTGTATCGAGGGGTATCCATGAGACAAATGAGCTTAGGATCCTCCTACTTTGCCATCTTTCCCAGAAATTCATATTGCATTTTTCATTTATCTTTTACCTGTTTGTTTTTTTTTAATGTACTCTAGATACAAGTCCCTTGCAGGTTATATAAATTATAAATATCTTACTGTATAGTTTAACTTTTCACTTATATTTTATCTTCTTTTTTTTTGATAGGGAAAAATGTTTTTTAATTACACACTCAATCCATTGGATGTATTTCAAAATACCCCCCAAAACACTTTTCTTCATTTATCAGTGAAAGAAGTTAGAAAGTAATGTCAAAAAAATAGCATATGGCAATCAAATTTCCCTGAAAGTCACAGTCACGTATAGAGTACATCCTAGAAAAGAGGAGGGGCCAGACAGGTTCTCCCTACTTTCAGGAATTTCATCAAGTACTGGACCTACTCATGGGTGGAGAGAAAAGGCAACTTTTAACTATGAGTATGTTATTAAATGAGGCGTTTACTATACTCCTTCCTAAGAGTACCAGGTGGGGGACAAGTGTTCTAAACTTGATCTAGGAAATGGAATGTGGAGTCAGTCCATCCTCTTCCCTCTAAGAGCTGTCCAGTGGCTAATGAATTTAAAAAACATGACTAAATAAAAACAAATGCCCCACATACTCTCTCCTCCCCCCCCCCCCAATAAAGGTAAAAGAAAAAACCTGGATTTCCCAGATTATTCTCCAGAATAATAGTTGCTTTATATATTTGGTATAAGTGGGATGTTAAAGTCCTTTACTGTTAGTTCATTGCTATCAATTTCTTCCTTTACATATCTATTAATAGTTGCTTTATGTATTTGGCTGCTTTCATGTTGGGTACATAAATATTTGCAACTCGAGAGTGGATGGAGCCTGGGAGTAGCTTTAACAACCCAAATTCGTCGATTACAGAGTCATCACAAGCATGCCTTGCTTTTAAACAACAAAAAAAATATTTTTGAAACAACAAGATAAAAACCTAGTACTAATCACTTTCTGACAATACACAATTACTGAATTAACTAATATTGAGAAGGGGAAGGGAATCATACCTATGGGCCTTGTCTCACACAAGTGCATGTTTGTAGGTGCAAGGCACTTGTCATTATTGCAGAAATGAATTTTAATTTTTCATCTTTAGTTTAACATTGCTTTTAGTACAATGCTGACACCAGCAGTGCAGAAAGGACTCTGGAGAGTTGTTCATAGCAGCAGCTCTCCTTTGGTTCTGGAGGCTCCAGGCCAGCCAATATTGCCTCGTCACATACATTCTTTAGGCCTTTCTGTGAGTGCAGAACCCGCCACATATTTGACCACCTTCAGGTCATGGGCCAGCTTTTCACATCATTTCAGCAGTCTCCGGAGGGATAGACTTCTCTTTGTTCTTGGTTTCTCAATCGTAGAGGAGTCATCTTTAAGATCAATTTGGGTCCCAACAAGCAAGAAAGTCTTGGGACAGTGGTAAGTTATCTCAGGCACCCACATTTCCTTCACATTTTCGAGTGAGGAGGCAGAGATCACTGAATAACAGACTGGAATACATTTGTAGAAATGTATTCGTAAATACGTTGAAATACGTTTGTAGAATAACTTGGCAGTTGTAATCTGTCATAGTCCTCTTGCCCCGCAGTATCAGAAAGTCCAAGAGCGTATGGCCCCCTATCGATCATAATGGTGACTGCATAGTTGTCACCAAGAGTCGGTACATATTCAGAAATGTGTTTGTTGTGTAGGATATCAGGAGACACGTTTTACCAACAGCACCGTCACCCACAGCAACGCACTTAATTGTCTGCATTACTGAAACAATTTTGTATCCACTTTAAATATTTCAAATTCGGTGGTGATCTCAGCTTCTCCGCAGGGGCATTGGCAGTGCCGTGTGGTGTCTCCTCTTGTATTTTATCTTCTGATGAACAAAAGTTTCTCTTTGACACGTAGTTGAATTAGTCAACCTTTTTTCTTTTATAGTTAGAATGTTTGGGAGCCTGTTGAAGAAATCCTTCCATACGCCGCGGTCATGAAAACGTCTCCTATTTAACTTCTGGGAGCTTTATTATTTTCCTTTCACATTTAGATCTATAATCCACTTAATTGATTTTTCTATATGATGTGGGATAAGGGTCCCTTTTTCTTCTAAATGGATATTCACCATTTATTGACAAGGTGATCCTTTCCCTACTTTAATGTAAGGCTAGCTTTTTCATAAATGAAAGATAATAAATGTGTTGCTATATCTGGACTTTTTATTCTTTTTGTTCTTTGTTCTATTTGCTGGTCCTTGCACCAGTATACCTACTATTTTAATGTAGATTTAATATGTCTTGATATCTGAAGCATAAATCCTCCCAATTTTATTTACTTCTTTAAACTCTTCTTGGCTATTCTTAGTAATGTCCTTTTTGTCATTAGAAATATTTATTCTTTGTGCTTTCTCTCTTTTTTTCCTTTGTCAGTCTTAGTGCAGGTATGTATCACTTTTGTTGGTCTTTCCAAAACCCAACATTTGGTTGTATTGATTTTATTTAAAGTTTGCTTTTCATTTCAGTAGTTTCTGCTTTTGTCCTTAGAACTTTTCTTCTCCTTTTGAGGGGTTTAATTTGCTGTTCTTTCCTAACTTTTTAAGATAGAACCTTGGGTTATTGATCTTTTCATCTTTTCTATTACATGCATTTAAGGCTGTGAATTTCCCTCAGCACGACCTTACCATATCCTACAAGTTTTAATATGTAATATTATTATTTTTACTCAATTCAAAATATTCTAACTTCCAGTATGGTTTATTTTTTTGACACATGATTTATTTAGAGAGGCATTCTTTAGTTTCCAAAGTTAGGGGAGTTTCCTAGTAGCTTTTGCTATTGATTTCTAGCTTAATTTCCATACCCTATGTTAAGTTATTTGTACCGATCATCTTTATTATTCTAATAATTTTTAAATTATATGAACCTTATTCAATTGTGAAATATTACTTTATAACCATTATTATGGGAGCATCTCTTTTACCAGTGTTAAAGAAACACTGTTCATTTTGTGTCTGTAACTGACTGCTTATTTTTTAGCAGGTATCATTATGCTTTATTTCTCTTTAATAATTGGAAATTATGCTATTTTTTAAAATGTCATCTTTCTCTACTTCTTTTGTTCTGCAGGAGGAGAAGTTGACCTCAGTGACCTGGAAAATGTCTTGCAAAATACGGGGATAGAGTCCTCACCAGAGCATTCGGAGCTAAAGAAATTACTTCCAATTAATGGTGGGCATTTCAAATATCAGAATAGTCTTCAAGAGAGTTAATATAGTCATCCAGGGAGTTGTTCAGCCATTGCAAGTATCAGGTAGAATCTTGAGGGAATTAGAATTATAGCCTACAATTTTTTTATAATCCAAATCTCCATGTTTATTCTAGATCACTTAGAAGTTAGAGTTAAAAATATCCATAATTCTAAAGGTAATTATTTTTAATATTTAGGAACACATAAATTACCATTTAAAAATATGTCTAAATCAAGAGGCTCATCAATCATCAGTCTTGCCATTTGGACTAAGGAATATTGATAGTTATTTTTCCTTCCATTGAGATGCCTTGGGTTGGAGAGGAGGACGAGGAGAGATGTAGAACTATACTTACTAGTAGAGGGGGTAAAATGTGGACTCAGAAAAAATACAACATAAGGAAGTGTTTTTTCTTTGGCCTGGTAAATATTAATAATTGTCTCAGGTGCTAAAGAATTGATTTACCATATTAAGAATTTCGTTTACATTTTTTGTTTTATTATTTCTAGAAGATACTAGGTAAATTTTAGGAGCAAATTATTTTATGCTGTATATTTCTGAACTTGGATATTTGATATTGTTTTAGCATGTCTAGATGTTTTCTCTATGACCTAAATTATGTGTTTCTTGCAGCTACAGCTAGTAGAAGAATATATAAGACTAGTTTGCTGAATTGTGCAGATGTAAAAGGTGAGTGAGATTCAAATAAAGATGTCAGATTGAGACTCTTGTGTTTTGCTTTTTTTCTTATTAAATATTGCCCCCTGCCATTCTCATATATATTTCCACGATTAGTTTTAATACACACATATGTTCATACTGATTAAATAATTTTGTCTTGTTTTTAAAAGGTGTTCTAAATATTTAGGTTTACCTAGATTTTTGATGTGGAAATAATAAAATTTAGGCCCAGCTATAAAAATTTAAGATAGTATATCTTGAAATACAGTGACCAAACTGAATCTCCTTGTATAAATGTTTATATAAAAAAAACTATTATGTTTGCAGTTTTGCTGCTAAAATTAACCTGAGTGGTGTCTCAGCCTTATTCTGATGTATTGTGTTATGTAAGCTTATCTTCAGTGTAGGATATTTTGGGTATAAATGAATAGATAATTTTAGTCCATTAGTATTTCTCTTTAAAAATTTAAATGTCCTTAGCCTCTTTTTTTATGATGAAATTGATACCACCATACATTAGGAATTTATATTATATTTTGATTTTTATTTTAATGTCCTCATATCTTTCTCTTTTGTTGGGTTGCAAGATGATGACCATGACCTTGACTCTATTCTTGAAAACATGGCAATCAGACTTACAGCTGAGGAACTTAATGATGTACCAGTTGCTTCAGATGCTTCAGATGTACCAGTTGATGGTGAATGATTTAGATATCATTATGCCTTCATGAAAATTTGGGTTTTGCAGCTGACATTTTTTATAGGACTTATGTAGCTGAAATAAGAATTATTTTTTCTCTCAATATATTAATCTAAAGTTGATACTTATTCGTTTATTTAACAAACATTTACTGAGCACTATATATCATGTATTCTGCTCAGTGCCAGAAATACAGTGACCACGAAATACAGACATAGTCCTTGACCCAAGGAACGTAATGTCTAGTGTATCACAATTCTTAGTATTCTAGTAGAGGCTGAGAATGTTGCTGGGGCCTCAGTCAGGTTAGTAGTTTTCACAGGAACAAGGGCTTTGGTTTCAGCCAATATGAATGACATTTTTGCTACTTCTATGTAGGTATGGATCATCATATCCTTGGACCAGACTTCACGATTCAAGGTCAGTATTGTATGTATTAAATAAAATATAAGGATTGAAGTGTGATGTATCACAAAGTAATCCCCACTTTAAATAAACCAAAAAAGAATATATTTAGCTGAGCACAATCCACTGAGGTCAAGCAATATCACCTAGAAACATTTTACTGAATACTGCCTCTTACCTGGAAAAATATTTTTTTTCACTTGATTCATATACTATTTAGTTATGTCTTTGCCATGGGTTTTATACCCTTCTGATAGGGTGAGTTTTTTTTTCCCCAAAAGATATTTTTATTAAATCATTCCTTAATTTTCAAGTACTACTGTGTACCAATGAAAAACATGTAGTTAGTTTTTTATTTGCTTATTTTCTTTATGCTTTTAAGTTTCCCTGGGACATCTGGAAAAAATAATGAAGTGGGACTATCAACAATTGCCAGAGGTTATTTTTAGCTTCAGAAACTCACTTGTCGATGTCAGATAAAAGGCAGAATAGGAGCCACCGAAAAACTCTCTCCTCCATAAGAGCAATGAGCAAACTGGCAAAAATTGTCAAAATTAACATTTTCAGAACTGGAAATTAACCAAAGGTTTGCTGCAATCTGGGGAGGATTTAAGAGAAAAAAGACTGAATCTCAGTAAGAATAGTGAGCTTTGTGATATTTTAATTTGCCCTATTCCCATCCTCTGTCTCACAGCTCCATAATAGCCTTGAAAAATAACATTTTCTATTTGCAGTGAAAACTAGTAGCCTGGAAACCACTGGAGGGAGCAGAGGGGAACTGGAGCTCTTTCAAAGCCTTATTGCCAAAGAACTGTCATTATTTGGTCTGTTTGGTGGTTCCTTGGAGTGAGGCTTTATATCTGTCTCCCTTTATGTATGAATTGATAAATGAATAATCCATGAGTATGGAAAGATGAATCAACTGAAAAGAGCAGAAAAGAATAAGAAAAAATAATAATTGTTTGGAGTCATAAAGAACTAATAGCAATTACTGCAGTGGTAGAGTAATAATTAGTCAGCAGCCATACTGAAATGGACGCAGTGATTAGAAAGAAGAGGAGAAAGTATGTTAGTAAAAGACATGAGATGAGAATTATGGCCTTTACTTCTTTTACTCTTGGTACCTGCATGAGTCTTGTCCCTGCCAGAACAAAGATGAACACAGAGAGCATGAACTGTCCTGTAGAGTTTATGAACTAGTGTGGCATCATAAAATGTTTTTCCTAGACTCCGAGTCCATTTTGCAAATACAAATTGAACCCCAGAAAGCCTGAAATTAAAAATTAAAAATGGACTCAAATAAAATAGTGGAAATACTGGACTCTGCCTTAAGTTTTTTTACAGTATGGGTACTTTATGTTTTCATTCTAAAGCTCTATCATTTTCTGGATCCCAACTAAGTCTTTTTTTTTTTTTTTTTTTTTTTAACAACTAATGGGAACTTTGATGTTGGTATCTTAATGGATGGAATGGGTGGAATAAAAGCCAAAACAGGTAATAGAATAACAACTAAGAGTAAGATGCTACTAGAAATCTAAGAACCAAATTATTTCCACTAAATTACAATATAATGCTCTTTCCACATCATGATTGCATGGACTTTTAAAATCTGTCTTACACATCTTATAAAAATGTTTATGTATAAATGCCTACAGTTAGATAATAGATTATCAGAACTCTTAGCAATAAAACTTCAGTGCTCTTTGTTGTTTCCCAAGTCATTATCTGAAATCTCTGCCAATAATTAGCATACCTTCTTTTATGGCGGAAAGCTAAATTCCAGTTTAACACAGTAAAAAGTGAAGGAAAGTTTTGGTAAAGTTAGAGGCGATCTCAAAGCAATAAAGGTGCTGATAAAACTATTTAGATCAGCAATCTGTATCATTCTAATGTACTGCAAAGTTTATACTCAAATCGCATGCCCTGTTGCCCTGCCTATCATTCAGAGATTATGCTAGAAATAACGAGAAACCTTCTCTGTAGGCCCAAAGGCCTATTTTTTTAGGCTGGGTCTCTTTTCATTCAGCAGTTAGCTGTAATGCTACAAAGGCAATTTTTTTTTTTTAATTGTGTGGAATCACGACATCATTCACAATAATACCAGAAGTCTCCCTTCTTTTGCTTTGAAGGAGAGGTTGAGGTCAATGACATGAAAAAAGTTCCAGGAAACATGGGGATAGAACTCAAAGATAAGAAACAGGGAGAGTTGGTGAACAATCTGCCAGTCGATGGTGAGAATTTCTCTAATAATTCTATTTCATATCTAAGTGAAAAAGATTGTCCAAAAAAATCTTTTACAAGGTAATGACTGTTTTCTCTTACGAAGAAATACCAACGGTGTCATCTCATTCTTAGTTGGGAATGAGGTGGCTTTAGTCAGAAATCCTGCGACCATGGTTGAGAAATCCTGGCTATTATTCTTGAATACACTGTGATTCTGAAATTTTAAAATGAGAAGAGGAAAAGGAAGGCATTGAAAAGTATGAAATGGAAATAAATGAGAAATTACAAAGAATAAATGGATGGGAGGGGTTCTGCCTGTTAGAGGGCCAGCAATAACTGCCTTAGGTGCCAATGAATGAAGAGTGGCCTTATTTTCTCCATTTCATATATTTTTAAAAATTATTGAGAGTATATTTGTACTGTATGGAAATGTAAAATCTGACTTTGTGAAATGATGGCTTCTCTGTTGCTTAATAACGAATTTTGGTGAGATTTTGATTTGTATGCTTCTTAAAGCTGATACATCTGTCAGGATAGGCTGATGGTTGGCACGGAGGCCTTTTTCATTAATTTATTCTAAACCAAAGGATAACTGACATATAACATTAGTTTCGTGTGTACAACATAGTGATTCAACAATTACACACATTATGAAACACCATGGGAAGTGTAGTTGCCTTCTGTTGTCATAGTTATTACATTATTGACTCTGTTCCCTATGCTATACTTTTCATCCCTCTGACTTATTTTCTTTATAACTAGAAGTTTGCACCTCTTAATCTTCTATTTCACCTAATCCCCCACCCACCTCTACTTTGGCAACCACCTGTTCTCTCTATTTATGAGTCTGTTGTTTGTTTGTTTTACTTTTTAGATTCCACAAGTAAGCAAAATCATACGATATTTGTATTTCTCTGTCTCACTTACTTCATTTATCATAATAGCCTCCAGGTCCATCCATGTTGTCATTAATGGCAAGATTTCATTCTTTTTTACGGCCGAGTAGTATTCCATTATGTGTATGTGCACCACATCTTCTTTATATCCATTCATCTGTTAATGGACACCTAGGTTGCTTCCCCATCTTGGCTATTGTAAGTAATGCTGCAGCAAACAAAATGGCATAGTATCTTGCCAAATTAGCGTTTCCATTTGTTTCTTGTAAATACCCAGAAGTGGAATTACTAGACCACATGGTACTTCTATTTTTAGTTTTTGGAGGAACCTCCCTACTATTTTCCAGAGTGGCTGCACCAATTTACATTCCCACCAATAGTGCACAAGGGCTCCCTTTTCTCCTCACCTTCACCAAGACTTATTATTTATCTTTTTGATACTACCCATTCTGATTGGTGTGAAGTGATATCTCATTGGGTTTTGATTTGCATTTTCCTGATGATTAGTGATACTGAGCATCTTTTCATGTGTCTGTGGGCCATCTACATGTCTTCTTTGGAAAAGTCTATTCATGTGCTCTGCCCATTTTTAAATTGGATTATTTGTCATTTTTCGGTGTTCAGTCGTATGAGTTCTTTGCATATTTTGGATTTTAACCCCTTACTGGATATATCATTTGCAAATATCTTCTCCCATTCAGTAGTTGCCTTTTTGTTTTGTTGATGGTTTCCTTTGCTGTGCAATGAAGGCCTTTAAAGATGAAAATATACATAAGATGTTAAATTTTGATACTTGCCACTTTTCAGATATTTTGATAAGATATTTATGCTTCTTTTAATCCGCCCGTGCTTTTGCAGACAATGTATGTTCTATCCTGGGGGATAGAGTTCCATAATTTATTGAAAAGTTTACAATTTGTGGCAAAGAAGAACATAAGTCTAGTCTGAAAAGTGATTATAATAAACAAAAAAATTAGTAATGGTTAAGGAAATTTACTCAGAAAAAGAAATTTTTCTCTGGGTATCATCAACAAAAAAATCATGCTTATTGGATGGAAGGATGAAATTTGTTATCCCCACTGGTGTATTTCACTGAGAAGCTCACCGATTACCTTTAAAGCTTTCTGCTCTATGGACTGACCAAAGGAAGATATTTTACTCTAACTCTATTATTGAACATATTTTAAATATTTGAACAATGTATTTAGCTATGTTTTTTGTGCTAGAACTTGTAACTGTATATTATACACGAATTAATAGTTTTGGTCACATTTAAGAGTGACTACATTTTGGTGTTATTTCTTTCAGTTTCCTAGGGGTGAGGATGATTGATATCAACAATCATGTTGATATAACAACAATCACTGTTCTGGAAAACATGAGGTTGAATCTTACAGAAAAGGAACCTAAAAATATGAGACAGAATCTACAAATTAATGCTGAGCATTTAATATAGCATTGAACCACTTGGGAAGTCTTGGGCGTATGAAGTGATGGAAAGACTCTCGAAAGCCACTAATTTGGCACTAAGAAGACATTTTAAAAACTCACAGAACACATCTCTAAATAGAAATGAATGCTATCCTAAAAACTTATATTAAGTTTATTATATCAACAACTTCTTTCACTGTGAATCATAAGTAATGCTGAGGTTTCCACAGGCCACAAAAGGCCAGAGAAGAGTCAGGGGGACAGGGAGCATGGAAATAAGATGAAAAAAAATCTTAAATTGGAAAATCAAATCTAGGTCTATACCGCAGACACTGAAGTGAAGGACTGGCAATTGTTCAGTGGAAGTGACCTGGGAGTTCAGGAAAATGAGAATGGCTCCTGTTCTTGTCTGCAGCAATGAGATCTGTGGTCTAATAGCCCTAAGGTGCTAAAATATACCTTAGCACCTTTTGCTGTCTCAAGTTGTCCCAAGATAAGGTGAAAGGAGACAGGTTCTGGTTTTACCCATCCTATTAAATTTTTCCAGATAATTAGAAAAGTCAAATGAGTCTTGGTACTACTATTTAAAATGTTAAATGATAATATGAAGACATAAATTACACTTTCTCTCTTTTTTCATATCATTAGCACGGGCTGATTAAGTTAATAATACACAGAAACGAATGCATTTTTAATATTGTGGAAACATTCCATTTTTCTTATTTCCCATCCCTATTGCTTTCCTAAGGTGGGAAGGTTAATGTGAGTAACTTGGACAGCATTCTGGGGGAAATGAGGATTAAGCCCCCAGGAAAGGAACAGAAAAAACTGACAGAAAACCTGCTACTTAATGGTGAGGATTTTAGAAATAACTGTGTCTTTGAAGGGAGTTAGCGCTTGTGAACATGCATACCAGAATTTCTAAAGCACTCAGAAGATATTTGCAGATCTTAAGGAGGGATTAATTCCTAATGTAAAAGTCCTATTTCTTCATTTTTATAAACTCCAGGGAGCAGAATGAAGTTCTGTTTGTAGTTCATTGTTTCATTTAACACTCTCTGAAAAAACTTCCTTTCTCCCATCATCCCTATATCCTCAAAATATTTAGATTTATATCTTCAGATCAATTTTCTCACTCAAATATTGTGTGTTATAAGTTTTATAGGACACTTCTTTCTTTTTAAAGTTTATTTTGAGAGACAGAGACAGAGAGAGTGGGGGAGGGTCAGAGAGCGAGGAGAGAGAGAGAATCCCAAGCAGGCTCTGCACTGTCAGCACAGAGCCCAACGCAGGACTGAATTCCACGAACCATGAGATCATGACCTGAGCTGAGATCAAGAGTCAGACACTTAACCAACCGAGCCACCCAGGTGCTGCGTAGGACATTTCTATGACTGTCCTTCAGACATCATAGATTTTGTCAGAAACTGAATTCATAGTTTTCATTGTGGTATTTGACCAAAGCAGCTACATGGGGCTTTTAGAAATATGTTGGGGGCATATCTGGTTGTTACAAACTGTTGTCACCAAGTGATTGTAAAAGTGGATGCTCTTAGCATCATATTCCCTGAGCGTCAAGGATACTCAGTGCTGTGCAATTCATCGGGCTTTTCAACACAATGAAGAATTATTCCTCAGGAAGATGCCAGTGGCTCTTCCAGTAGCTGAGAAAACTCTGTTTTTATACTCTTTTACAATTGTGGTACTATCGTTATTACCCTAGTAATATAAGCTAAAACACCGAGAGACCTTTCCTCACCTCACTCTCACTTAACTAGTTGTATTACAAATGAGTACCACTCTTGCCTTTTATAAAACGTGAGCTTCTTTTGTCAGAGACCCTGCCTGATCCTTCATTGTAAATCTTTCTCCCCCGACCCAGCAAAGTATCTTTTACATATTCGCTATGTAATAAATATTTGATTAATGAATAGAATAAATGAAAGGAGTTTCTTCCCCAAATGAGAGCAACAAATAAAAAGAATGGCAATCCTAGCGAGTGATAGTACAATATTAACAGATGCCTCAAATATTTGCTGACTTTTGTACTTGAATAAACCCTTTGTAGTAATCTTATACCAACTGTTCTTTGGTACCGAGACGCTCTCCTGGTTATCCCACACAGAATCAATTGTCTTCTGACATTATAAGAAGTACTGCTATTTTGTTTGTGTTTGGGAACTTGTATTCTGAGGGAAGCTTGTTTATTTATTTTGTATTTATTTATTTGGATAGAGAGAGACCGAGCATGCGGGGGAGGGGCAGAGAAAGAGGGAGGGAGAGAACCCCAAGCAGGTTCCACACTGTCAGCCCACAGCCTAACGTGGAGCTCGATCCCACAACCCTGAGATCATGACCTGAGCCAAAATCGAGTCAGATGCTTAAGTGACTGAGCTACCCACGTGCTCCGCTCAAGGAACCTTGTAACCTATTGCAGTCTCTTCAATTCTCAATGACATGGTAAAAAGGTGGTTTCATAGACAATACAGAGATAGAGACCGAAACTTCTCTTCTTATTTTCTTCCAATTTCTTCTTTGTCATCTCCCCATTCTACCCCATGTCCTTCTAGTCTGAGTCACTGAATGTCCCTTTTTGGGTTATCATTTACTTTATTGGGACTAATTACAATTTCATTATAGTTAGTAGCTTTATCAAAGGACTTTGTGAATACCCAGAACACCCCAAAAGGAAACCCTATATCCTTTAGCTATCACCCTTTTATTCTCTCCCCACCACCCTACAAGCCCTAGGCAACTTACTAATCTATTTTCTGTCCCTATAGATTTACCTATTCTGGACATTTCATATAAGTGGGATAGTATGTAGTCTTTATGATTAGCTTCTTTCACTTAGTATGATGGTTTCAGGTTCATCTATATTGTAGCATGTATCAATATTCGATTCTTCCTTTTTTCCAATTTATTTATGGTGGTAAAAGGCACATAACATAAAGTTTATTACCTTAACCATTTTTAAGTGTCCAGTTCAGTGTTATTAAGCACCTTCACATTTTTTGTGCAATGACTACCACCATCCGTCTCCAGAATTCTTTTCATTTTGTAAAATTAAAACTCTGTATCCATTAGGGATGCCTGGGTGGCTTGGTCAGTTAGGCGTCCGACTTCGGCTCAGGTCATGATCTCACGGTCCGTGAGTTCGAGCCCCGCGTCGGGCTTTGTGCTGACAGCTCAGAGCCTGGAGCCTGTTTCAGATTCTGTGTCTCCCTCTCTCTCTGCCCCTCCCCTGTTCATGCTTTGTCTCTCTCTGTCTCAAAAATCAATAAACGTTAAAAAAAATTAAAAAAAAAAAAACCTCTATATCCATTAAACAAACACTTCCCATTCTCCCCTACCACGAGCCCCTGACAAGCACCATTCTACTTTCTGTCTGTATGGTTTTGACTAATCTAAATACTTTATATAAGTGGAATCATGCAGTGTCTATTTTCGTGACTAGTTTATTTTACTTACCCTAATGTCCTCATGTTTCATCCAGGTTGTAACATATGTCAAAATTTCCTTCCTTCTTAAGACTGAATAATATTCTACTATATGTATATATGTTCATTCATCCATCAGTGGATACTTGAGTTGGTTCCACATTTTAGTGATTGTGAATATGTTCTGTGAACATGGGTATACAATTTCATTCCTTTTTGTTGCCTAATAACACATTCTGTTGTATGTGTATATGTTTTGTTTATTCACTCATCCTTTGATGGGCATCTGGGTTCTTTCTGCCTTTTGGCTATAATGAGCATTTCCAAATGTATACAAAGTAGGAAGAATAATATAATGAATGATAAAGAATAAAGAATAATAGAATGAACCTAGATTCAACAGTTATGAAGATTCATCTCACTTGCTTCTTATTTATTTATTTATTTTTTAAATTTTAACGTTTATTCATTTTTGAGAGACAGACAGAGACAGAGCATGAGCGGGGAAGGGGCAGAGAGAAGCAGACACAGAATCCAAAGCAGGCTCCAGGCTCTGAGCTGTCAGCACAGAGCCTGACGTGGGGCTTGAATTCACAAACCGCGAGATCCTGACCTGAGCCGAAGTCCAATGCTCAACTGACTGAGCCACCCAGGCTCCCCTCTGATTTATTTTTTATATTTCTGACTGAAATATTTCAAAGCAAATTTTCATTTAGTCCTTATATACTTCAGTATACATCTTCTTAAAAGTATGGATTTTTTTACATGACTG
The DNA here is from genome assembly GCF_046562875.1 of Panthera onca. Classification (NCBI taxonomy): domain Eukaryota; kingdom Metazoa; phylum Chordata; class Mammalia; order Carnivora; family Felidae; genus Panthera; species Panthera onca. The sequence goes on from NW_027675821.1 coordinate 810,427, forward strand.
CAATACCATTATACAGCTAATTTTTAAATTTCCCTTCTTTAAAATATTTTTTACAGTGAGCTTATTCAAATAAAGAACCAAACAAGCTTTACACACTGCATCTATTATGACACTTAAATCTCATGTACTCTACAGCTATTCCTCTACCTTCTTCGTCTTTTCTTTTTAGGCACTGATTTTTTTTTAAGAAACTGGGTTGCCAATTGTCTTGTAGCATTTCTATATACTAAAAAAAGAAAAATTTCCCATATACTAAATTTACCCGTTTTTGTCTGTTTTCTCATCTCTCTTGTTTCTCTGTTGTCCGTATTCCTCATAAACCAGGAGTCAGCTCTGATGGCTTAGTTATTTTCATCTTCAACATTTTTTCACAAGAATACTTCATAAGTAATACCGTTTATTTCACATTGCATTCCATCGGGAAATACAGATCTAGTTTATCTTTTTGAAAACGGCTCTACAGTTGTCCCAAATCATTTATTTAAAAGTCTGTCACCACATCCTTGAATTTGAGATGCCATCCTAACTATATACTTGATTTCCACGTGCACTTGTCTATTTTGAGAATTTCCATTCTGTTCTATTGGTCTGCTTATTCATGCTCTAAATTGTGTTGAGTATAACAGCTTTATAATCTTTTGCTATGAGTAGATCTAACCCCTCACTCCTCAGCCCTTGTACGCACACACACACACGCACACACACACGCTCCCTTGTCCACCCCGCCCAGTTCTGGCTGTTCTTTATAGAAACATCTTTTTTGTGTGACTTTTAGTAGGAGTGTATTTGTCTTGGTTTTTTTTCTTTCATTTTCCACTTGCTGTGTGACATATTTCCTGGTGAGAAGATTGATTTCTTAGGGTTTGAAAACCACTTATATTATGAGAGGACTTATCACATGTACGTGTTTACTGTTGTGCCAAGTTTAAATCCCAACATAGGGGCGCCTGGGTGGCTCAGTCGGTTGAGCGCCGACTTCGGCTCAGGTCACGATCTCGCGGTCCGTGAGTTCGAGCCCCGCATCGGGCCCCTGTGCTGACAGCTCAGAGCCCGGAGCCTGTTTCAATTCTGTGTCTCCCTCTCTCTGACCCTCCCCCATTCATGCTCTGTCTCTCTCTGTCTCAAAAATAAATAAACGTTAAAAAAAAAAAATTAAAAAAAATAAAAAAATAAAACCCAACATAATGAAGAAATATGAAAGCATATCATGCACCCTTATTTCTTGTTTTCTGTGGTATAGAAATACTGACTAGCCTTTCAACTTTAACATCGAAATCTTCCACATTCAATACAGATCCGCGTTATTGTGAGTCAAGATTTAACCACGTGGTGATGTACCCACTTGGCTGTAGCTCCGGCCTCCATGGGTGCAGACAATGCCATATGCACGGTGTGCACCAGTAAGAGTGCCCCGTAGACACCGTGAGCTGCCCACTAGGAAGCTCGGGAAAGACACACCACCTCTACTTGGCACTAAACCGAGGATTGTCCCAAAGGACTTTCCCACAGCCCTAGATTCACTAGTGGGTAGAGGATGAGTTCCACGTGGTTCAAGGTCCCCTTCATGTTCCCATACAGCTGTCTTGTTTCCTTCCTCCCTCCTTCCTCCTCTTTCCCCCTTCTTTTCATTTCTAAACATTTTTTTTTCTCTTTTTCGGCTATCCTGGGTCATTTTGTATTGTTTCCTATCTCCTGCAGATGCAGATACTTTTAGCTTGTTTTCCATTGCTTTACACATAGGAAGCACAATAGTTTTGTAATTTGTGCCTGATAACTTCTAAATCTAAAGTTTTTATGAGCATGTTGCTGCTGCCCGTTATTTCTGCTTATTGTCTCTCAGGTAACTTGTTTCGTTCTGTGTTTGGTTCTTTTGAGCGTGAGCTATTTTCCTTGGAAAATTATAGAAAGAAACCTTTGAGGCTAAGGATGGAAGCATGTTCCTAAGGAATACTTGCCTTTGCTGCTGCTGGGCACTTGGACAGAATCACCCACACTCCATGAGGTCATCAACATGACAGTTCAAATCCAGATGGAGCAAGTATCATTAGAACAGAAACAGTAACAGGGCTCTGCTTACCTCCCTAGGTTCCTACTTTTGATGAGACTTTGCACTAGTAACTTACTCTCTTATCAGCTCTTTAGTACTTTTGAGGAGATGCTTTTTACATTTTATCCAAGATTTCAGTTTCCAGAGGAAGGTTGGTCTGAATAACATCGTCCTCCACATAAATGGAAACAGAACTTGATTATAGATTTTTGTCGGGAGTTGAGGCATCTAATCTGGGAGTTCAGGAAAAAAAAAAAAAAACCCTCATTGTCAGCCACAGTTTGATTTTACCATTTGCTGTGAAAGATTTGAAAATTGCTCATTCACCTGGAAGATTTCTATTCGAAGTCTAACATCCTTATTGACCCCCTTGATATATGTGAATAGACTATATTACATCTTGTTTTCCTCATGAGACTGATAATCATTAATGCACTGTGAGTAATGCGAGTGGTCACATTTTGGAATCAGTGAGTTTTCCCCATATTCTTTACTTTTTCACAAGGAGAGATTATTGATGTCGATAAAATGGATTCTCCTTTGCAAACTATGGGGATGAACCTTTCAGAAGAGGAAATTAATGATCTGACACGTGATCTACCAGCTGACGGTGAGTATTTAAGATATGTTTGAATTGGTTAGAATTGGTTAATCTGAGCTTCTATAAAAGAATCTCTGAAAACTCTACTTTGGCATTAAGAAGACGGAAAACATGAAAGATGACTCAGACTGAAAGTAAACATGTTTTGCCCCTTGACATTTTCAATAACTTCATTTCCACTTGGAGTATGGCCAAGGCCAAGGCCACTATTAGAACTGAACAAAATTAGAGAGAGACCCTGCTGTGGAGGGAAGGGAGTGGGGTGCATTAAATAGAAGAAGCTTTAACACAGAAAAAATTTTTAAAAATTATAGAGAAAAGAGAGCAGAGCCCAAAGTGGGAAATTATTTTTAATTTCTTTTAAGTAAGCTCTAGGCCCAGGGTGGAGCTCAGTTCACAACCTGAGATCAAGAGTTGCATGCTTTACCACCTGAGCCAGCCAGGTACCCCTAAGTGGGAGGTTATTAAAATAGCATTTCTGTCTTCGCCTCACCATTTTCAAGGACATGTAGAAAGCCAGAATAAGGGCGTTTGGGTGGTTCAGTCTGTTGAGCGTCCAACTCTTGATTTCGGCCCATGTCATGGTCCCAGGGATGTGGGATCGAGCCCTGCATCCAACTCTGTGCAGAGTGTGGCCTGCTTTGGACTGTCTCTCTCTCTCTCTCTCTCTCTCTCTCTCTCTCTCTCTCTGTCTCTCTCGTGCACACACGCGCTCACTCTCTCTCTCTTAAAAGAAAAAAAAAAGCGTGATAAAGGAGGAATATGAAGTGTAGGACCTATTTCCTGCACCAAAGGAATAGGACCAAGTTTTCCAGATACCCTTGAGGGGAAAAGGAACAGTAACCACTCAGGCCTGAATGTGTGGAATGCCTGAATGCTCAGTGGCCCCCACCTATGCCTCTGCTTACATCCCCTCATTCTGAGCTGGATTCCATGGTTCAAGGACTGACTGTTCCCAAAGCTCTAATCTCCCTTGATGGGCTAGAGACAAAGTCTAAAGTTTAGTACATTCTGAATTGGGGCTAAAAGAATTCTCAAGCTAAATAAGCAAATGTTAAATATCAGCCTGAGAACGTTATAGTAGGGCTAAGAAGTATCTGTCTGGAACATTCCTTAACTATCATATAACCTTAGATGAATCAATACTTGCTCATCTTATTAAGGCGCATTTATTCACATCATTGTGTAAGATAAGCACTGTACCCTTAAAAATATTTTTGTTAATTCATTTAATTTATTCTCTAATTTTTACCACTAGTAGTATACAAGAAGGACCATGCAAGTGGTCTTCATTGTCTTGTTTTCTTTGCTTGCAATGGTGTATCCATGAATGAGACTAGATATGGAACAATCAGCTTTCATAATAGAAAACTATTTTTTGTCTATTTGAGATTATGGTGGAATTTTTTTTAATATTGCTAAAAAAAGCAGAATTATGGGTGGAAATATAGCTATTATTTGAAACTATCCTCTGGTATTGCCATTGATTTCTGTTCCTTATTTTAAAATAATAATTTCAGATCAACCAACATAATGAAAATCATTGTGAGATTAAAAAGTACACATGAAATAAAATGGACATGTGGAATGATTAATCCTTTTTTCTTTAAGTCAGAGTTAGAATTTTTTTAAAGTTAATTTATTTATTTTGAAAGACACGAAGAGAGCGTAAGCGGGGGCTGGGACAAAGAGGGGGGTGGACAGAGGATCCAAAGTGGGCTCTGTGCTGACAGCAGCAAGCCTGATGCAGGCTTGAACTCATGAACCGTGAGATTATGACCTGAACTGAAGTCAGATGCGTAACCGACCGAGCCACCCAGGCACCCCCAGAGTTAAAATTTTTAAGTTATTGCTTATTGGTGATCTGCTCATCTGAAGAGTTACCATCAGTATTGAGCTTAAAAAGAAGTTTTGTGAAAGATTAAGGCTCAAGCATAGAGCCCCAATTATATCATTTGGGACAGAAAGACCCCATTTAGGGCAAAGCTTTTCTCATACTGTGTCTGTCAGGACGGAGATATGAATTTACTGGAGAGGGCAAGATTCAGTTGAAGTAGGACCCAAGTTAAATAGCAAGTTTTACACCCAATAGGTGTTATCATCTTTGTTTCTGAGAATTTCCAGTGGCCCCATAAAACTGACATGTATCTTCATGCTTTCCTGACCTCACTAAATGGTTTTACTACAGAAATAACTTTTGGAGTATTCTGCCTCAAAAGATCCAGAAGAAAAACAAGGAAGATTCTCGTTAGCCTAGATTTAGCAACCAATGAATACATGTATATTTATCCTGCTCCCTGTTCTAATACTTGTTATTGTGTACATGTAAGTGTCACACAGCTTCTGCTAAGAGTCACTGCGTACTTCTAATACTTCAGTAAATATTTTTGAGTTATCCAGGACCTTCATTTGTAAATTTTCCACCGTATAGGGGTTTTTAGATATTGTATACTATAATTTATTACTTACAATCTAAAATCAGGAATTTTTCAAGTAACTTACCAACAGTGACAGTTTTTTAGGTCGTTTTTCTTTCTTGGCAAAATATAGATCTCAAAAATCATCTATTTGTGAGATATTTCTGTTCTTTAACATATTAATGTCTTTTTAAATATTAATTTGTATGAAATTCAATTGGGTGTCTACTATGAAAACTATGCACATCATTAGAGTTGGGAAGTTAAGCTCAAAATGAATATTGCCCTCAAGCAAATCATACGTCATGCAAATCAAGAGTAAACTGGTCTGCCTGGGTCAGTGAACATGAAAGGAAATGGTAATTAGAATCTCAGTAAAGAAAGAGATAATTTCAAAAGTCCAGTTGAAACAGTGGTGAATAAGATCCCAGTTTTAAATTTTGTTTTCCCTGGTGTGGCCCAAATCATCTTTGGTTTTCCAAAGTCTAAAGCTAAAAATAAAGTCTGATGAGAAAAGGTGACTTTTGAATCTCACACCTTTAGAGTTTTGCCATATGACAATGGATGAAAGCAGTTGTTAAAACAGGCACCTTTGTAACAAGTAGAATGATTATTTTCCATGTCCTTTTGTGCTCCTTGGGATAGGTGGGGGATAAAATTCAGTAGCCAATGAATGCCATTGTGCTTCCTGTTTTGCATTTCTCCGTGAATACCACTGTGTATTTGATTTCCATTTTCTTACAGTTCATGGGAAGGTTGAAATGAGAACGCATATGGATGGAATGAAACCTTTTACAGGTAAATAAGAGACTGTCACTTTTGTCCTGGAAAATATTTTGCTCACAGGGATGGATGATCAAAAACAGTTTGGGGAAGGGGGTCAAAATGCCACAAAGCTCTCTTACTATAAGTCACCTTTTTCTCAATTCTGCTTTCACTTGGTTGATGTACCAAACTTGGACTCTTTTCCAGAGTTCTAATCAGTTCTAATCAGTTCCAGAATCAACTGATTCTGGTAGTTCTTTCTCACTCATTTAGTGTTTCGGTGGAAGGATAGTTTCATGAAGCAACCCACTCACTGCTCAGCTGTTTTTGCCAATGTCGCTCAATCTTTCAATAAGAAATTACTTTTAAGTAGATCTAGAGGGTACAATGCTAAGTGAAATAAATCAGTCAGAAAAAGACAAATGCCGTTTGATTTCACTCATGTGGAATTTAAGAAACAAACGAATGGGGCGCCTGGGTGGCTCAGTCAATTAAGCATCCGACTTCGACTCAGGTCATGATCTCATGGTTCATGAGTTTGAGCCCCTCATTGGGCTCTGTGCTGACAGCTCTGAGCCTGGAGCTGCTTCAGCTTCTGTGTCTCCCTCTCTTTCTCTGCCCCTCCCCCACTCACGCTTTGTATTTCTCTCTTTCTACACAAATGAATAAACATTAAAAAAAAATTTAAAAAAACAAAACAAAACAAAACAGAAACACAAGCCAAAAAAAAAACTAGACTCTTAACTATAGAGACCACATTGTTGCCAGAAGGGAGGCGGTGAGGGGATGAGTGAAATAAGTTGATGGGATTAAGAGTTCATTTGTTATCATGAGCACCGATTAATGTCTAGAGTTGTGGAATCATTATATTGTGCATTGTACACTTATTCCAGTTACACTGTAAAGCTTTGACAGGATCAAATTATTGTCATTATGTAGAAAAAAGCCACATTATTCAGAGACAAGAACAAATACAATAAATGATAGCTGAATTTATATGTTTTCCATCTAGTATCTTAATTTGCTGGCCAATTGTAAAACAAATTTGTTCTCAGCAGGGCAGACTTGTTCCCAGAAATAAAAGACCTTCCTTTTGTAAACACTAAGGGGTTATGTTCTATTATGTGACTTCCCCATAATTCTGTGTAAACGTGTTTCCTTTTCCCCTTCCATTTCCTCAGATGGGGGGGATGCATTATAATGAGAATGAATTTTTCACCATTTCATGGAATGATTATTCTCAGACATTAATGTTCTTGTATTTTCAAAGGAAAAATGTCAGTTCATGTCAGTGATCTGGAGAAAGTTCTGGGAAGCATGGGGATCGAGCTCACAGCTGAGGAGCTTAAAAAGCTGCAGGAAACTCTGCCAATGGATGGTGAGCTATACAGAAGCCACAAAGACTTTCCAGGGAACTTGGTTTTGTGGCCCGTGTGAACAATTTAAAATTTTTACCTGTCGAGGGCTTTCTGAAAAATCCTGAAATTGATTAGGAAAAGGCATTGTCATTTGGATTTAGTCTGCAGTTTACCAAACCCTTCAGCCATAGCTTTGCCATCTGAGTGTCAGGTAGTTGATCAGCCTATATCCTAAGGAAGAAAAGGAAGGAAACTGGAGGGGACTAGGAAAAGAAATAAAAGGGGAAGTCAACCGAAAAAGGAAAGATGTGTGATTGTTCCAACATAATAGTGTTTCCCTCAGCTGTCAGTCGCCTACTTGCCAGAAAATACATATATTTGTCACACTGAGACAGTTTTCTTTTCCATAACTTCTTTTTAAATTTAATACCGAGACAGAACACATTTCCCACTCAATTACAGTTGTTTTACTGAAGTTGTAAGTAAGTGAATGTTCATACCATTTCCCTTCTGACATGAATTGTTCCTTTTCCTCTAGCTGCTGGAAACGTATTTCAGAATGCAATGTTGGATGGGGTGAAATCCACTAAGGGTAGGTTAAAAGCCTGATAAGAAAGGCAGAGACATCTGAAATCTTCAAGGTTCACATTTATCATTTAGATGCGAGTCCCGTCTAGCTTCCTATGTATAGATTACTTAGTTACTTTCTTTTATTTTAAGTTTATTTATTTACTTTGAGAGAGAAAGATAGTAAGTGGGGGAGTGCAGAGAGAAAGAGAGAGAAGGGGAATCCCAAGCAGGCCCTGCACTGACAGTGCAGAGCCAGACGCAGGGCTTGAACTCACCATCCCTGAGATCATGACCTGAGCTGAAATCAAGAGTCAGATGCTTAACTGACTGAGCCACCTAGGCACCCCAGTTACTTAGTTACTTTCATCATCATAATATTTTATGCTATAATGTCTCAATACATCTTTCTAGGAATCCATACTCACAACCCAAAAAATCTAATCATACACAGCAAATTATGAAGAAAAGGATTACCAAATTTTTAGGGAGTTGTGTAAGGAAAACTTGTTATGAAGGAAGATCGAAGGCAAATCCATAGAAACAAAAAGTAGATTAGGGTTGCGGGGGGCTGGGTGGAGAGGGAAGTAGGGAGTGACTACTTAATATGTATGGGCTCTCCTTTGGGGATGATGAAAATGTTTTGGAACTAGAAGTGATATCTGTACAACATTGTGACTATGTACCAAATTCCACTAAAGTGTTCACTTTAAAATGATTAATTTTATCTAAAAAAGTGCTAAGATTCTGCTTGTTTTTAAGGTTACCTTATGATCTTCACTCTGTTTTAATATTAGCTAGTTAATAAATTAATGAGGTCCTATCATCAAAGCTCATTCCTATTCTCTCTAATATTGGTTATAATCAAATCATGTAGCCTATCCCTTCATGAGCTGTTTATAATACAGGCTTCTATTCAAGGTTTAAAGGAAGAATTACTAATTCTGATTTTTCTGTTGATTATTTAATGCTCTTAGACATGTTAAATGGGAGTTCATACAGAAAAGTAATAATCACATAAGTACATTTTCTCTTTTGTTTTTTATTGTAATAATGACAAAGTCTATATATTCAGATAACAATTCACATTCAAAAATATATTTCTAATATTTTAAACTCATTTTTTTTCATGTTTCATTCCTGTATGTTTCCTAAGGAGGCAAAGTCAAGGTGAATAACCTGGACACTGTCCTGGAAAACTTGGGAATCAAGCTCACACAAAAGGAACACGAAGATGTGACAGAAAATCTACCACTTACCGGTGCGTGTTTCACATACTACTGTATCTTACAGGAGACTTTCTGCACTTGTACATGAGTGTGTCCATAATTAGTTTTACCTAGTATCGAAATGACATTTTTGCAAAGCTTAGAGAAGAAACTAGCCTTCTCTTCATTTCTATAAGCCCCATATCTTTAACCTCTTCTCTTTTGGATTCCAAGCATCACACACAGAACTATTATAACTACTTTCTGACCCAGTAATGAATTTACAAGAAGCAAAATGAATCTCATAGGCTATAGAATAGAAAGGAAGGAAGAAAAATATGACTAATTTCCCTATTATTAGTATCCCTCAAATAGTTGTGTCCTAAGCCCATTAATCACTCTAACTTTTACAATTCCGTGTTACAATTTTCAGTGGACAGTATTATCCACACTCCTATTTCCAACTGTCATTATATGCTGAAAACTTCTAGATGTTTTTCTGCAGCCCAAATTCCTCCCCAAATATGGGTTGGGTAAAACCACATCCAGATTCCTGTTGGGTTGTATCTGCCAAATTCATTCTTGCTCAGCAAAGCCTCAGATCTTAAATTCACTATATTTAAAAATACCTACCAAAAACTATCTCCTAATTATACATTCCCTTTCTCAGCTGGTGGCACCATCATGTTCTCAGTAAAACAAATTTAAAAATTGACATTTTTCAGGGCACCTGGGTGGCTCAGTCGGTTAAGCCTCCAACTTTGGTTTAGGTCATGATCTCGCTGTCCATGAGTTCGAGTCCCGTGCTGGGCTCTGTGCTGACAGCTCAGAGCCTACAGCCTGCTTCAGATTCTGTGTGTGTGTCTCTCTCTGCCCCTCCCCCAATTGTTCGTTTTCTCTTTCTCTCTCTCTCTCTCTCTCTCTCTCTCAAAAAATAAATAAATATTTTTTAGAAAACCCGAATTGGTATTTTTCACTGCAACTTTTTCTTAGTGCCACATCTCATTGAATACCAAGTCCTACCAATTAGGAGTGCTGACTATTTCATACGTCTGTGATCTGACCCTTGCTTTCCTTTTGGCTTTATCTTATATTATTTCCTGCTTCCACATTGCCCTATAACACCTCAGTGTCTGAACCATAGTATTGGATATAGGCAGGGTTCGAGATTCTTATATAGTCGGCTCTCCACCCTGTTGCAAAGCAGTAGCTATAAATGGATGAATTTTAGCGGGAGCATCTCCTGATTTTATCATTTGCTGTACGTCAACCCAACTGCTCTATTACAGTATGTTTACTTGTCCGTCTCACCCCAGAAACTGACTTGTTCAGAAATTATATTAAATTTATTATTAAATATATTTTAATTTTTAGTGCCTCATATGGTGCCTGAAATTTAGTAGATAATTCATGAAATTTTCTTCAGTTAATATACAGATCTTCTTTGTTATTTAATGCTTGTACCATGGCATCTGATTTGATTATCCAATTGTCCTTTTCCACATACTCTCCAACTCCTAGAACAAAAATACTTAGGCATATTTCACCAGGCCAATTCTTGTCTATAAAATTAATCTCAAAGTTTACCTTTTCCAGAGCTCCCTGATCCCTGGAATTCACTTTATTTACTCTTCCTCTTAGTTTAAAATTCATCCTATTCACACATATATTATTATATACTCAGCATATTGTATAAAAAGTGAGTGTCTTTATGTCACTCTTCTTTGTTTATGAACTGTGATTTTCTTGTAAGTAGAAACCATACCTACATCATTTTATATTTAGAGGCAATAAATATTGAAGAATGAATGGAATGATGGAATAATTAGACTAAACAAATGAAAAACAGTGAAAAATACAAATAATTCAAAGTGACAGAAAGTCTTCAAGAGGAACGTCAAATATAGGCTGGCCTTCTAACACTTCATTTGAGCAGTACATAACCAAAGGGCTCCAAATCATTGGTATAAATGTTATCAAAGCAAAAAGACAATTGCCTAATCATCAGTCATGCAGTTTTCTGCTTTCCAAAGAAGGTTTGGCAGAAATTATACTCATTTTGAAACAACCAGCAACATCCTGGCCAATTTCATTGGTATACAAGGGAATACTTGTTCATACTTAGCACACGGGTGCAAACTTGGCCTTCTCTTGAAACCCCCCCTCAGAACCATCCTACTTCCAAGTTATTACCAATAAGGCATAATATTCTTCTAAAGTTTATTGCTTTTTTTATGACTCATGACCCTTTTTTAAAAAAAAAATAATTACTAGTGTTACACAAGGACTTCATGAAGCCTTAGGACATAGGAGAGCAAGTCTGCACATTCGACTCATCACGTAGAATTTTTATTAACCCATTAGCTTTCAGTGAACTGTTGAATCCCCTTTGTAACTAGTTATTATGTTACCACAAGTCCTTTCAGTTTGGAGACTCTCTGAAATATCTACCCATCTTTTAGGGTTAAAGAGAAATGCATACGTATCTTTACACACAAGTGTATATAGTGTTAATCGAAGAAACAGGTCACCAATTTATGTGATCAAAAATCCCAAGACAGTTGTGATAGACAAAGAAACTAGAGAAAGACAAATTGGGAAAAGGTAAGAAGACAAGAAAGGTGGTCCCCAAAGACTCCTCTGACAAATGTGGCTGAACCAAAGCTGATAAATTGCTACACAGCCAAATAAGTCACTGGGACCTCTCACCCTGCCAGTAAGATGGAGAGCAGCCTTCAAATTCAAGAGGTTCATTCAAGACTCCATTTTGTCCAAGAGATAAAGACTCTCCCTCAACTAATGTGGAGTTAATTCTTTAAATCCAGGGTTTATATCCTTATAGTTGAGTCAGATAAAGCAGTGGAGCTAATGAACTTCGATCTCTTATTTCCCAATTTACCCTATTTTTTGTCTGTTTATATATGGCTCTCTGGCCTTATTACCTTATTTTGGCTTTCCTTGTAGCTAATGGGAAGGTTGAGCTCAGCACATTGATGGATGCAGTGGCCACTGTTACAGGTTAGTGAACAATTACTGTGACTCTAAGCTCCTAATTCGTACATTAAGTTATATTTTAATGCTCTATTCCAACTCTCCCTCACTACCTTTTTACTCTGCCATTTTACCATTTTATTGGGGAAGTGTTTCTACTTTAATTGTCTAAACTACGGGTTGGCAAACTCTGACCCTTGGGCCAAATCTGCTTCCGTTTGTGTAAACAATTTCATTGGAACACATCCAGCCCATTAGTTTGTGCATTATTTATGGCTGCTTTTACCATACAAAGGTGGAGCTGAGTAGTTGTGACAGAGATCATAAGTCCTACAAAACCTAGAATATTTCCTATTGTTTATAAACTTTTATAGAAAAGTTGGCTGACTCCTAGCCTAGAGTTTAACTTCAGAGTGATCTTACATCCTCGATTGTTATGGTTTACCACGGAGGGAGATTAATTTTAACGAATTATTTTTAATACCCTCTTTTACTCCAAGTAGTCCTTGTATATGTGATAAATTGTATGGAATTTTAACTTTTGATATTTACACTATATACTGAAGTGCAATGCTTGATAAAAAATTCTTTATCCTCTGAGGTTTCTTCCAAACAGTACTTCGATATGCATAATCTGAGTGTCATGAAGGGAAACTGACTTTCTGCAAACGTAGCCTCAAAGTACTAGCCCAGAGTGCGCAGGACAGAAAGGCTCATGGACCCAGTTAAAATGTTTGAGTCACACAGTATTACATCATTTAAAAACACACAGCAAAACAAAACAAAACAAAATAAAATAAAAACACACAGCAAAAATGGGGCAGAAATATGGAATACATTAACAAATTCAGGGTAGAGTGAATGGAAGGACTACACTACTTGAATCTAAGGTGTGTGATGTGCATAATAAGTTTTGTGTCTCTCTCTGTTCAGCAGCATTAGTTTTCCCTGCTGCTGATGTGGTTATAAGGACCAGAATTGAGATTCAAGCAGATGGACCACAGATGGAAAGTGCTCTAGCCTGTGACACAAACTCTTTCAGAAAGACTCAGGGTTAGGGGCACCTGGGTGGCTCAGTCAGTTGAGCATCTGACTCTTGACTTTGTATCAGGTCATGATCTCACAGTTCGTGAGATCAAGCCCCATGTCAGGCTCTGCACTGACAGCACAGAGCCTGCATTATGGGATATTCTCTCTCTCTCTCTCTCTCTCTCTCTCTCTCTCTCTCTCAATCTCTCTGCCCCTCTCCCCACTCTATCTCAAAGTAAATAAACTTAAAAAAAAAAAACAAAAACAAAAAAAGAAAGACACAAGGACAAGTACCTGTAGCTAATAGTTGTAGCTTGCCATTAAGGCCATCAAAGAGCCATAGGTTTTGTGTTCCTTGAGCAGAGGACACAGAAGACCTAAAAATGGTGTCACCAATGGATTGCCAAATTAGAGTCATTTGAACAAGTGTCATAAATATTTTCCACATCTTGAATATTTGGTGCCTCAAGCAATTTTAGAGTATCGCAAATATTTAACGCTTCTTGTACATTTAGCCTAGCATATATTTAGTGAACAGGTTCTCCATGTGCATGTAATGCCTCGTGAGTATTAAATATTGCTCAGTTCTTTCATTCCCTTCTATCTCACTTACATACCCTTTACTTAACTACTTGTCTGTACTGCAAAACATCTTAAAAGATGTAGCCCGTGTTTTGTAAACTACAAACTTGAACTAATGTACTTACTTCACTTGTGTAATAGAATTAAATGTTCTCAAAGGCAAATGCACATTATGCTGAATTAACATATTAAGTAGTGAAGTAAAACCAGACACAACACTCATAATTAAGGTAATAACAGAGACACTGAATTTTAAATATCTGTGATATTTTAAATAACTTGGAATCCCCCAAGCCACTTATATCTTGCTTAAATTGCTTTACTCAAAAAAAATTGCTTTACTCCATAATTATAGATATTGAATTTTTTGAGTAAAGGGAACAATTCTGTTTCCATGATGTCTGATGGCGCAAAGGTCTCATGCTACTTTGTTCATAGCTGTTGCATGATCTGCTAAATAGATAAATGACTTCTTTTTTTCATATTTTGGAGATTTTAGGTCATATCCAAACTTTTCATCTACTTACATTTCTTTCTTTGAAGGAGGAGAAGTTAATGTCAGTGATATTCAAAGTATTCTGGAAAAAATGGGGATAGAGCTCACAGATAAGGAGTGCTCAAAACTAAAGAAATATCTGCCAGTCAATGGTGAGTATTTAAAAAAAAACAATGTAGCCTTTAAGGAACTTAGACTTGTGTTTATTTTTTGAGAAGTTCTAGAATTATTTCCATTTGATAAGAACAGGATTTAGAAGGAATTATGCAGTTCCAGTTTAAGAAGTAACCCCAGCAGTGCCACTTTATTTATAGAATCATTGGCCCCTTCGGTCACTAACCTGGTATTAAGTCAAGGAAGTGTCTATTCTAACTTTTGATTCTAGTCAGAAGGCATCCTCAAGAATAAACAGGGACATACAGGAAAGTAAAAAGAGTGAGAAAATACCAGAAAGGGAAAATGGGGAAATTAAAGGGAGGCCTAGGGAATTAAGATGTGTGTGTTTCAGCATAGTAGAGTGCCCATAATAACTCCCTCAGAAGCCAGGGAGCCATATTGAAAATTTTTTCTACTTGTTAATTGTTTTCTTGGTTATTTACAATTAAATTAGGCCTTTTCTGGGGGTAAATTATGATGTCTGTCTTTCCTAAATGCCTAACTTAATCTCTCATGGGTGTGGTCTGATTTCTTTCTTTCTTACAGCTGTTGGAAAGGTGTACCAAAATAGGTTGATGGATGGTGTAAAAACCCTTAAAGGTGAGTGACAGGTATAGCAAAAAAGCAGATGAATCTGAATCTGAAAAGCAGATGAGAAGCCTTTACCACTGTGTGTGTATGTGTGTGTAAAACTACATTCATGTTTTTTCCAAAGATCTTTTCTGTATTTATTTTACGAAATGGCCTCCTGTACCATTCTTTTACCTTAAGATGGAAGCAAAAATCCACATAAAAGTAGAACTCTTGAATAACTTCACCCTTAAGGAAATGGTAAACTAGAAAAATGTCTAATCAGCACAAGTAGGTAAAAGGAAGTTTATGTGTATAGTCATGGATTCTAAGATCATGAAGAAATGTCTTCTTTGAAAATTCATGACTATGGACCTATGTTCATGTTGGTTCCAATTCATATCTGCACTCCCTGCATGGCCCAGGAACTCACAAAAATTTAACAAAAAGTGAGGCACCTGGGTGGCTCTGTCAGTTGAGTGTGTGACTTTGGCTCAGGTCATGATCTCATGGTTTGTGGGTTTGAGCCCCATGATACGCTCTGTGCTGAGAGTGCAGAGCCTGCTTTGGGTTCTCTGTCTCAGTCTCTCTCCGCACCTCCCCCACTCACATGCACGTGCGTTCTCTCTCTCTCTCAACAGAAATAAATATTAAAAGAAAATTTTTTTAAAGTTTGCACCAGCATTGTAGTAACTCTAGTATTCAAGAAATTCATCCTCACATCATGGTCAGAAGAATTTTCCCTATAAAACTTTTCTTAAAATGAACTTGAAACAGAAAATTACAAAAGATGAAAAAATTTTGCCAAAAGGGAATTAAAAGCAAAAATGAACTATTGGGACCTCATCAAGATAAAAGGCTTCTGCACTACAAAGGAAACAATCAACAAAACTAAAAGGCAACCGTCGGAATGGGAGAAGATATTTGCAAACGACATATTGGATAAAGGGCTAGTATCCGAAACCTATAAAGAACTCGCAAACTCCACACCTGAAAAACAAATAACCCCGTGAAGAAATGGGCAGAAGACACGAACAGGCACTTTTCCAAAGAAGACATCCAGATGGCCAACAGACACATGAAACGATGCTCAACATCCCTCATCATCAGGGAAATACAAATCAAAGCCACACTGAGATACCACCTCACGCTGAGTGGTCAGAGTGGCTAAAATGAACAAATCAGGTGATTATAGATGCTGGCCAGGATGTGAAGAAATGGGAACCCTCTTGCACTGTTGGTGGGAATGCAAACTGGTAGAGCTGCTCTGGAAAACAGTGTGGAGGTTCCTCAAAAAATTAAAAATAGATCTACCCTATGACCCAGCAATAGCACTGTTAGGAATTTACCCAAGGGATACAGGAGTGCTGATGCATTGGGGCACATGTACCCCAATGTTGATAGCAGTGCTTTCAACAATAGCCAAATTATGGAAAGAGCCTAACTGTCCATCAACTGATGAATGGATAAAGAAGATGTGGTTTATATATGCAATGGAATACTACATTGGCAATGAGAAAGAATGAAATCTGGCCTTTTGTAGCAACGTGGGTGGAACTGGAGGGTATTATGCTAAGTGAAATAAGTCAGGCAGAGAAAGACAGATACCATATGCTTTCACTCTTATGTGGATCCTGAGAAACTTAACAGAAGACCATGGGGGAGAGGAAGAGGAAAAAAAAAAGTTAGAGAGGGAAGGAGGCAAACCAGAAGAGACTCTTAAAAACTGAGAACAAACTGAGGGTTGATGGGCGTTGGGGGAGAGGGGAAAGTGGGTGATGGGCAGTGAGGAGGGCACTTGTTGGGATGAGCACCGGGTGTTGTATGGAAACAAATTTGACAATAAAGTATATTTAAAAAAAATTTGCCAATATATACGATAAAAAATGGAACCCCCAAAGACTTCATATGATACAAATATTTTAGATAGTCCATAAAATAAGTATGCTTTAAATGACTAAATTCACAAAAGGAAAATGGAAATACTCTTAAAAACTAGCACAGGAAAAAATGGATTTGAAAGGAGTCAAAATTTCTAGAAATGAAACGTCTAGCCTGAAAAATTTAAAAACATAATGGTTTTATTAGCAGATGTAAATGAAGAATTAATTGGATTACTGGAATAGAACTCTGAAAAAATTACCAAGATTCCAGCATAGAGACAAAAACGTTACAAACAGGAAGGAGGAGTAAGAGGCCTGAGGGTCAGAGTGAAAAATCTGCCAATTTATCCAACAGCATACAAAAGAGCTAACAGAGACAAAGAAAGAAAATGCTAATTTGAAGACCTAACAGTTGGTAATTTTTTGTGATTGTTCAAAGACATGGGTCCTAAAACACAGGGCACGTAATGAGTCCTAAAATGTTGCTTAAGAGGTCTCTGGTTAATCATATCGTAAGGAAGTCACAGAACACCAAAACAGAACAAAACAAAAAACCCTACGGGCAACCACAGTGCATTCTGACTACCTACAAATGAACAATTAGACTTATAGTGGACTACAATGAGATGCCACCTTACACCCCATAGGATGGCGATTTTATAAAAAGGGACAGAAGCGCCTGCATGGCTCAGTCAGTCAGTTAAGCATCCAACTTCAGCTCAGGTCATGATCTCACAGTTCGTGAGTTTGAGACCCACATCACGCTGTGCTTTGGATCCTCTATCCTTGCTCTGCCCCCCCCCCACTACACCCCGCTCATGCTTTCTCCACTCCCCCCACTCAAAAATAAACATTTAAAAAAATAAAATTTTTCAAAAAGGAACAGAAAATAACAAGTGTTGGTGAGAATGTGGAGAAGTTGGAACACTTGTGCGCTGGTGGTGGAAGCGTGAAATGGTGCAGCCACTATGAAAACCAGTATGGCAGTTCCTCAAAAACTTAAAATTACTACATGATTCAGCAATTCCATTTCTGGGCATGTGTCTTAGTTCATTCAGGCTGCTATAATAAATTTCCAGGGACTGGATGGCTTATAAACAACAGAAGTTCATTTCTCACAGTTCTGGGGACTAGAGTCCAAGATCAGGATGCCAGCATGGGCCCTCCTTTGGGTTGTATTTGTACAGTGACTTCGCATTGTATCATTTCAAGGTGGGAGGGGCAAGGGATCTCTGCAGGTTATCCTTTATAAAGACACTAATCTCATTCATAAGGGCTCTGCCCTCATGACCTAATAACCTCCCAAAGGACCCATCTCTTTTTTTTTTTTTTTTAATTTTTTTTTTTTTTAACATTTATTTATTTTTGAGACAGAGAGAGACAGAGCATGAACGGGGGAGGGTCAGAGAGAGGGGGAGACACAGAATCGGAAGCAGGCTCCAGGCTCTGAGCTGTCAGCACAGAGCCCGACGCGGGGCTCGAACCCACAGACCGGGAGATCATGACCTGAGCCGAAGTCGGCCGCTTAACCGACTGAGCCACCCAGGCGCCCCTAGGACCCATCTCTTAATACCATCAATTTGAGAATTAGGCTTTCAATATATGAATGGCAGGGGGTAGGGGGGCACACAGACATTCAGACTTTTGTAGTGCGTATCCAAATTTGTATATCCAGCACTATTCAAAGAGCCAAGAGATGGGCTCAGTCTGTGTGTTCATCAACCTTAAAATGGAAAGAAATTGTGACACAGGCTACAACATGGTGAACATTGAAGACATTTTGCTAAGTGAAATAAGCCAATCACAAAAAGACAGATACTGTATGATTCTATTAACGTAAGATAACCTGGAGCAGTCAGATTCGTAGAGACAGAGGCTGGGTGTAGGGAGGAATGAGGAGTATTGTTTGAGGAGTACGGACTTTTAATTTGGGAAGGTAAAAGGTTCTGGGATGGATAGTGGGTGATGGTTCTAAAACAAGGTGAGTATATTCCATGCCACTGAACTCTATCCTGAAAAATGGTTAAAATGGTAAATGTATGTCATGCATATTCTACTATATATATATTTCAGTCTCACAAAATGAGAGAAATTATTAGACATTTTTGGGAAAATTTATTCAGAGGAAAGAACCATGTAAACTGTTCAGCAAACAAAAATAATACTTTCCTACTGGCAGAAGCATATGAATTTTGTTTTCTGTATTTCTGTAAATCATCTTGAAGTTCTGCCACAGTCTTTAAAAGCTAATTATATGAATGGATTCCCACAATTACTCATTGGAGGAAATTCTAATTCCACCTTTATTACTGACACTCTTAGATACAACCGAATATACATTCGACCTTTTTCTTTAAGGTGAAACCAATATCTATAACACACAGTAATTCATAGCTATTGTCACATTCTAAGGTTATTCAATGTTGCTTACATTCTTCTCTTTCTTCCAAGGAGGGATTGTTGATGTTGCTAACCTAGACACTGCTTTGCAAAACATGGGAATGAATCTCACAGGAATGGAAAATAGCGATTTGATAAAGAACCTACCTGTTGATGGTGAGTAAGCATATAAATTTTTGCATCACTGAATATAACTTGAGTTGTGAGCTTCTATAAAATCATCTCTGAAGAAGTTTGTTTGCCAGTAAGAAGATATTTGTAAAAACTTAAAAATGAGCTCAGAAAGAAAATAAAGTAATATTCTTTCTTGTCATTTTATTAACATATTTCATCAATCTTTTTAATTCTGGATCCAAAGGAATGCTAAAAACATAGTTGTTTGATTAGGACTACAAAGAGTGAGGGAATAGATAAATAATTAGGGGTGAAAATAACATGAAAAACGGTCTAGAGGAGATACAGAAAAAAATAGGAAAATAAAAGAGAAAATGTGGGAGATTAAACATGAGAGGCACATTCCAAAGCCGTATGATAGCACTCATTCATTTTCTCAGAGCGGTCTGCAAACACTCAGGCTGTAACATACGGAATTTTGCCTTTTTCTGAAGCTACATAATATCCCACTCCTATTTCAAATTCCATGATCTAAATAAAGGCCACATTCTCAGGCAGCTCCCTTGGAGAACTAGAAACACTGAAATACAATTGAAGCTGAATTAGGGCTGAAATGCAGTGGTTCAATGAAAATATTATGCTAAGTGAAAGAAGCCAGTCACAAAAGAGCGCGTATTGTATGATTCCATTTATAGGAAATGTCCAGAATAAGCAGATCTGTATGTACTACATATTAATGTTTCCATTTGGATTTTTAGAAATCTTTTCCTCATATAATATACTGACACTTAGTCCTGACACTTTCCCTGACACAGATAGATTAGTGATTGTCTAGGACTGCGGTTGGGGCTATAGATGGGAACTGCAAATTAATGGTATGAGGTTTCTTTTTTGATAATGAGGTTTCTTTTGTGGAATATGAAAATGTTCCAAAATTAGATTACAGTGATAGTTGCAGAATTCAGTCTATATCCTAAAACTGTTCACTTGTATACTTGAAATGGATGAATTTGTTTGGTATGCAAATTATATCTCAATAAATTGTTTAAAAATGAGTATTGGCCTGCTCTGTACTTTTAGAGCCAGAAGATAATAAAGAACAAAGATGACATGAAGCTTCTATTTACATATTTGTCATCTACAAATTAGACAAAAAATAATAATTTGTGCAAATGCAATGTCTTAGTTGTTTTTGGTCTAGTAAGGAAAAATGAATCTGAGATCCTATAGAATCCCAAATTTCTATCTTTGTAATATGCTTTCATGTTAATGTCTTTAAATATTGATTTAAAAATATACAGAATCTCTCCTTTTAAAATTATCTCAAGCCAATCACTGAAGTGATCATTAATTTACTCATAGGGAATAAAGGAGTAAGAAACTCTGTGTCAAAAAAAAAAAAAACAAAAAAGTCAGGAACTACTAAGTACCAGCCTATTACATAAGGAGATCAATTGTAAGAGCCAGATACAAACATTAATATGTAGCACACAAAAATTGTAAATTCTGTTCCTTGTGCATGATGTAAACAGTGGAGAGTTTCCCAACGTATAGGAGTCATGAAGCAGACTCTGTGGGAAACGGTGACTTAATTTTATATCTCATCCTTAACTACCAGAGGTTTAATTTTCTGTAGTTCAATGACTCAAAGCTCTAGTAATATTTTAGAACTTCTGGCTCAAGATGAATATAGGATAAAATATTAGAGTATACATATATTGCTTTCTTTTTTAAATTCCATATTGCTAATGAGTGCCGGTGTTATATTTGTATTTGATTTACATGGCTCTCTTAACAGATAATGGGAAGGTTAAAGTGAAAAAGTTAATGGATGCATTGAAAATGTTTTCTGGTGAGTGGCAAGTTACTATAAAATTGTACTATTTTTAAAATATCTCCTCGACTTCCCCAAACTGTTTATATGTCTTTATATTATGTCTCATTGAATACTTGTTTTCAGAATCTTATGCTGTATTTATTTGTACAACTTAAATTTTAAAAATACAATGAAAATTCTGTGTCTTGGTAAGAAATCTGGCCCAAATGTTTTTAATAAAGCAATAATATCACTTACCTCACTAATATTCAAATAATCCCATACCTTGATAGGCATATATGAAGAGAAAAATCACATAATTTAGGATCTCCCCAGAATTCTAAGTTCCCCTGCCAAAATTATAAATTTCCATGATTTCCATCATTCTAATTTGCTGGCCAATCTTAAAAGCAAATCTACCCTCTGCTGCATTAGATGCACACAGATCCATCACTAAGAGAGTATGCCTTTTAGGAGATTAAGGACCTGTGTTCTATTTGTGGCCTCCCTGTGATTCTGTGTAGTTGTATGTGTTTCCTTTTACTCGCTCGCTACTTCCGAGCTGAAGGTGATCATTTTTTCATTATCTGGAATCATTAGATTCCAAATTGTCACGCACTGATGTTCCTGTCTTTTGAAAGGAAAAAAGATTGATGCCAACGATCTGCTAAAGGTCCTGGGAGCCCTGGGGATCGAGCTCCCTGAAAAGGAACTAGTGAGGCTGAGACAGACGGTGCCTATCGACGGTGAGCCATATAAGTCTCAGAACAGCCTTTCCGGGGACATTGGTTTTGGGGGTCATTGTCAGCAGTTCTAAATTGTTGTCTCTTTGTTTCTCCTAAAAAGTACTGAAAATAATTTTTAAAACAAATTAAGTTTGCTGACGTACAGATTCAACCTGTCAACCCAGCTCTTTAACCATAACCATATTGCCATCAGAGTTGATGCAGGTTGTAATAACACTACCCAGTCACGCCCCTGAGAGGCCTGCATGATAGGAAGGAAACTGAGGGAAGTGAGACACAGGTTAAAAAAAAAAGGGGGGAGGGGACATAAAGAAGTAGTGATTTTTTTTTTTTTTCCTGCACAGTATAGTCTTCCCAGCAGTCTTCTTTGTTGCTGAACACTGGGTACATTTTTGTCACAATTTTTTTCCTAAAATAATTTTTATTTGATGAGGAGATAGAACAGATTTCCTAGGGAAAGAGTAAAAAAGATTGCTCCTAGAATTACCCAGTTGCCCAAAAACTGTGTGTCCATGTTCTTTTCCTTTGGATATAAATTATGGTTTTTCTTTTTTAATAGCTACTGGAAAGGTGTATAAGAACAGATTGTTGGATGGTGTGAAGTCTGTGAAAGGTATTTAAGAACCATGATTAGCAGAAAAGTCTGCTAAATGTCAACACAAATATCAACACAAACATCTTACCCCCAGGTTTTGAGTCATGTCTACATTCCTGTATTTAGATTTTTTTTATTTCATTATGTTAAGTACTTTTGCATAATCACCCATGGTATAGTATTGCAAGGGATCCATTCACTCTTGGAGAATATTTCTAAATAGCACCCCCAAAGAATCATTTGAAATCTAATTTATACAACACATAATATACAGAATATCATAGGCAGTTTTTCTGAGTGTTTGCCCAACAACAATACAAAGGATTTTGGAGTGATCTTTAATAATTTTATGGCACAAATCAAGTTATTTTATTTTTTATTTTTTTAATTTATTTTTTTATTTTATTTATTTTTAAGGCAAAGAGAGACAGAGCATGAGTGGGGATGGGGCAGAGAGAGAGAGGGAGACACAGAACTGGAAGCAGGCTCCAGGCTCTGAGCTGTGAGCACAGAGCCCGACGCGGGGCTCGAACTCACAAACTGTGAGATCATGACCTGAGCCGAAGTCGGACGCCCAACCAACTGAGCCACCCAGGCGCCCCTCAAGTTATTTTCTATAAAACATTCTTTCCTAAAGACCAGTTAACAACAATAGCAGCAACAGCAAATGTGGAAAAGAAGCATGGTATTGTGGCCAAAATGCTTTTTTACTTCCTCTTCCTGTAGGTCCTTAGAAAAAGAGACCAGAAGGGGAAGTAGGAAGGGAAAGAGGAAAAGGGTAGAAGGTTTGCTGCTATTTAATGAGAGAAGCCTCTTGCAGGTGGCAGTTGGCCTCCTGACATGCCAGATACTTGGAATAATTCCAGTCAGCAACATTCCTTGGAGAATTTTGTGGTGAATGTGTTATTCGTGACACTTCTCTTTGAGAGCATTGAGTCCATTTTTATAGTCTTTTCATCTTTAATATACTTTTTGTATATTGCAATAGCAGAACATTGATGATCTGAATCTTGAACTATCCCTCTCAGCTGATACCTTGGCTTTGTTTTGGGGACAGACCTGCACAGTATTCTCTCTGTATTCCCCATGGGGACAGTCCTATCATTGCTATTCTTTTGGCCCCTCTTTTAACAGATGAGTATTACTTAATACTACAAATAGTAACTTTAAACACATAATCACAGCCTGTCACCCAGTAATGCTTCAACCTCAGAATATTTTTTAAGTAGGCTAAATGCCCAATGTGGGGCCTGAACTCACGACGCCAAGATCAAGAGTCACACATTCTACTGACTAAGCCAGCCAGGCACCCCCAACCTCAGAACATTTTATCTAAGTTGTTCTTGACATCATTTTAGGTGATTTACTGAGTCAACCTTATATGCCTGTTCACTAATACAAATAAATTGTACCTTTTCCTTTGTTTTTTTTATCATACTAAAATGCATGTGAGAAAAAAAATTATATATAATCTTTGGAAATCACGTAATATTTTTTTTTATGATTACTTCCTGTTTGTTTCTTAGGAATGGTTAAAGCCAATAACCTAGACAATGTTCTGGAAAATCTGGGAATTGAACTCACTGAAAAGGAACGTGAAGCTCTGGCAGAAAATCTGCCACTTAGTGGTAAGCATTGTAGATAATAATGAGCCTTAGGAGTTTACATTTATGGGCTTGTGTAAGAGAATGTATATTAACTAGTGATATTTGGTATACCAAAAGAAATTAGAAGCATTTGCAAAGATAGGGATGAACAGTCTTCATTTAAGAACAGATCACGTATTATTTAGGGTAAACTACATTTTTATTTAAAAACAAACCTGAAATTATGTCCCGGTTAAATGCAGCAGAAGTTAAATTCTTTCCCCCGTGAAAGTCCAAGGCGAGAGTATCTTTGGGTAACGGACAGTGGCTCTTCTCCATTCAGCGATACAGGGATCCAGGTTCCTTGCCTGTTGGATTCCTTTTTAAGGCCTTGTCATCGTTTCTATCGAATAATGGAATGGAAAGGAGAGCATGAAGGAGAGAGAGTGCACACGTTATTTCCTTAGCCATCCCTTTGTGGAGAACCGGTCACGTGGCTGCACCTAAATAAATGTGAGGCGGAGGTGGGGCGGTAGAGATGTAGTATCTGTCTGGGCATCCACTTCCATTTATGATTCTACGCTCTGAGAGGAAATCAGAGTATCGGTAGGTAGTTGGCTGCTTTTTGTGTTTTGTTTTGTATTCATTGACAGTTGCCTCAAATATACATGCACCATGTGATTTGAAGCCCAGGAGGCCTTCCCTAAAAAGTCTCCGTGAGACTAGAACTGAAGAAGATAAAATAAAACTAAATCAAATCAAAATAAATCAATAAAGGAACACTGTTTCCTAGTCATCTTCATTGAGGTTAACAGTATATATTTCCAGGTAACAAGCCCAACACCAGATTGCAGCAGATAGTTTTGCTTTGTCCCCAGCTGAGGACTGTTAATGCCTAAAGGAGCCTGCAACCAACCACAACTTAGACAAGCCTTAAGTTCCGCAATGGGGAAACTGGCTCATTAATAGAAAAAAGGTGTAGTCGGGGCGCCTGGGTGGCGCAGTCGGTTAAGCGTCCGACTTCAGCCAGGTCACGATCTCACGGTCCGTGAGTTCGAGCCCCGCGTCGGGCTCTGGGCTGATGGCTCGGAGCCTGGAGCCTGTTTCCGATTCTGTGTCTCCCTCTCTCTCTGCCCCTCCCCCGTTCATGCTCTGTCTCTCTCTGTCCCAAAAATAAATAAAAAACGTTGAAAAAAAAAAAAAAATTAAAGAGCTATTATCTATTATTATCTATTATTGACCCTCTTTGTACTATAGACACTTGATGTTCCTGCTGAAAATAACATTAGTATATGTCAACAATTTGATGTATTTGTTAAAACAAGTCAACTGTCATGCTATATATGAGCCTATTTAAGTTATTTAAATCTAAAAACTATACAGCATGCTAATTGACTATAATAAAATGCATTCTGGACAATTAGTTCAAGATTTCAGTTTTGTTTTTTTTTTTTCTGCAGACGGAAATTTCTAAGAACTAAAATCCCCCAAACAAAAATTTTAGAAAAAGATCCCTTGCCTGCAAAAGAAAAATATTTCTGACAGGGGACACCCTTTATATTTCCACCTACACTACAGCCATGTGGGCCCATAGGTTATTTAAATATAGAAACTGTATTTTTCTTTCCTTTGGCTATTTCTTGACCATTTTGCTTTTCTAAGGAGGGATTGTTAATGCCAATAAACTTGATTCAGTTTTGAAAACCATGGGATGGAAACTCACAGAAGATGAAATTAAGGATCTCAAATGCAACCTGCCCACTGATGGTGAGCATTGAAAATATTTTTAAGTTCTTTGGGAAAAATCTTACCATGATGATTAGATTCCCAGCTCATTGTTCTTTATGGATCTTGGTTATGGGATTGAAGAAGTTCTACCCTTTTCCATTATTCTTCTTCTCACATCTGAAGAAGGCATTGAAGAATAACCCCTTCTTGGGGGCTGGGGCAACTTTCTTAGTGTACTTCCTATTTGTAGAGGGCAGGAACCCCACTTTAAGTCATGAACAGAGTACCTTTTAGTTTAAGTTTTACACTAAAATAGGGTTGACTTTTTATCTGATTGATTACGACTTGCTTAATGTGCCAGTAGTTACATCTACAATTCTTTTTGAGATGTGCTTCTCATTAGATTTAATTGTAGACCCCTTGAGTTTTATCAGACTACCCTGAGGAGAAGCACAACCTAAGATGCTTGTTCCTGAATTATTTTTTCAAATTTGGAGGATTTACTAGGCACCATGTTAATCAAATCAGAGGTTTCAACAAAAGGAATGATGATCACACTCTTCATATTGTCTTTGCCAGAAGCCTTAGTTTTGAATGCCCTTGGTCACTAAAAGAAATTCCAGGTGTTATCTTCTACTTGTAGAAGATGAGAACTAGTTCATTTTTTGTGCCATGTCACACCCAGACTCTCTGGATTCTCTCTGTTCTCCTTTATCCTTGCTTGCTAGCCAGCCAGTTGTTTTCTGGGTTCATTTCTTTTTGTAGTAACTTGTCCGTTGCTGCCAATATCAACCAGATACTCTAGTAACACTGTATTTCCTAGCTTCTTCTTCTTTTTTTTAAAGTTTATTTATTTATTTTTGAGAGAAAGAGAGAGAGGGAGTGGAGGAGGGATGCAGAGAGGGGGAGAGAAAGAGAGAATCCCAAGCAGGCTTCAGCATGGAGCCCGATGTGGGGCTCGAACCCACAAACTGTGCGATCATGACCTGAGCCAAAACCAAGAATTGGAGGCTTACATGACTGAGTTACTCAGGCGCCCCACCCAGCTTCTTCTTTTAAAGTACAAGCATATTCAGTACATTATCTGCCTTCTAAGTTGTTGAAATTGATAAACTCACCAACACCATTGCAAGGCATGGGTTCATTCCAGGCTCCAGTAACAATTTCTTCACCAAACACTTCCAGGACCAGAGCCAATGCCACATAGATTTGGTGTTTTTGCTACTACTTTTGTTGTTGCTAAGACAGCAACACACTTGTGGTTCCAGTTCCTTTTTTTTAAGTTTCTTTATTTTGAGAGAGACAGAGATGGCCTAAGCAGGGGAGGGGCAGAGTAAGAGGGAGAGAGAGAGAGACAGAGAAACCCAAGGAGGCTCCTCAGTGTCAGTGCAGAGCCCAACATTGTGCTCGAACTCATGAACTGTGAGATCATGACCTGAGCTGAAACCAAGAGTCAGACGCTCAACCGACTGAGCCACCCAGGCGCCCTGTGGTTCCAGTTCCTATTATCAGCTAGCTATGCCGCAGTAGCAACAAACAACCCCCAAATCTCAGTGGCAACAGAGTTTTTTTGCATGACACTCAATATTAGATACTGCCCATAGGTTGGCTGTCCATCTGTTCTCTACTATAGGGCATAGGATGCAAGAACAGTCCCTGTCTGGACAGTGTCACTTTTGTAACAGGAAAAAGAGAGATGATGGAGCCATGTGATAGTTCTTAAAGTTTCTACTCAGAAGAGACTCAAATATTTCATTTGACAAAGCAAATTGCATGGTATCATTGGGAACAGAAATATAATCCTCCCATAAGACAGACTTGATACAGAGGGGAAGAGAATATTTGAACAAACAAGATATATTCTCTTAAAACAATGGTATCTGAAAATGCAAGGAAAAGCAATTTATACCCATTTTGATGCATTTTAAAATTGATTCCATAATTACAGAACATCTAGTCAATTTAATATATGGAGCCATCAAAAGAACCAGTCAGCTCTATTCTTATATACAAACATATGCATAGAATATCTCTAAAAAAGATACACAAAAAATGTCAATGTTTGTTCCTTAGAAGGAAGAGAATTCTGACAATGGAGATGTTTATAAAGGAGATATATTTTTCACTGTATTCTTATTGGTAACATTTGAGTTATGTAATTTATGCTTATGCTGCCTAGTAAGAATACATTGATTTAGAAACATATTATGCGAAAAGCATGATTCACAAAAGGAAAAAATTGATAAATTGTACTTCATTAAAATTAAAAGCTTTCACTCTGGAAAGCTGTGTGGAGATGGTGGAAGACAACCTACAGTCTGGGAGAAAATATTTGCAAATGATACATCTGACAAAGAAGCAGCATCTATGGCAAAACTCAGCAATATAGGGGCATCTGGTGGTTCAGTCAGTTGAGCGTCTGACTTTGGCTGAGCCTCGTCTTGGGCTCTATGCTGACAGCTCAGAGCCCGGAGCCTGCTTCAGATTCTGTGTCTTCCTCTCTCTCTGCCCCTCCCCCTCTCGTGCTCTGTCTTTCTCTCTCTCTCTCAAAAATAAATAAACATTAAAAGGGTTTTTTTTTTTTTGATTTGAGAAAACCTCAGCAATATAAAATACAGACAAACCAATAAGAAGATGGGGAAAATATATGAAACTATATGAATGAAAATACATTGCACCAAAGAGGATATACAGGTATCAGATAAACACATGAAGAGATGCTTGACGTCATTAGGTATTAAGGAAGTGCAATTTGAAACTGCAGTGAGATATCACTGCATACCTATCAGAATAGCTAAAATAAAAAATAATGACAACACCAAATGTTGATGAGGATGCTAGAGAAACCGGACCACTCATACTTGGTAGTGGGGATGTAGTGATACAATCACTATAGAAAAAGTACCAGTTTCTTACAAAACTAAGCATAGAGCTACCGTAGCAATTACACATTTGAAACTTATGTTCGCACAAAATCTGTACATGAACGTAAGAGCCAAAAACTGGAATCAGCCCAAGTCTCCTTCAACAGGTAAATGACTAAACAAACTTGTGGTACATACATATTATGGAATACTATTATTCATCAGTAAAAGTACACTATCTGATTCATGCAACATCTTGGACAAATTTCCAGATAATTATCCAGAGCTAAAAAAAGCCAACCTCAGAGCTTACATACTGTAAGATCTTTACATATCATTTTTGAAATAACAAAATTTTAGAAATGGAGGACAGATTAGAGCTTGCCTGGATTTAGAGATAGGGGATTGGTGGAGGCAGAAGGAGGTGGATGTGGTTATAATAGGGTCCTTGTGGGACTGGAACTGTTCAGTATCTTGACTGTGGCAGTGCATACATGAACCTACACAGGTAATAAAATTGTCTGGAATTTAATAATACAGAGACATACACATGAGTACAAGTAACACTAACGAAATCTAAATAACATCGGTGGATTGTCTCAATGCCAGTATTCTGTTTTTGGTATTATTCTATGGCTTTGTAAGTCTTATCATTAAGGGAAGCTGGGCAAAAATGTACAAGGCATCTCTCTCTATTTTTTTCTACTAACTTCATATGCATCTACAATTACCCAAATAAAATTTTCAAAAAAAATATTAAATTGGAAATAAAATCTGTTAGTCTATCAGTGTGATAACTGCCCCCCCCCCAATTGCTAATATAAAGGATTTGTCTTCAAAGTGCTTAATAATTTATCTTGTAATCCAAATGGAGGAAATAAATCTTTCTGGGTCTGTTAAAACATCAGGGAATATTGAATGAGAACACATTACCTGAGAAAATCACTGCTGAAACCCAAGTTTAAACATTTTTGAATAGCATGTACCAAACATAACCCCGTTGTCATGGCCTGATAGAAATAAGAAAGTTCTTCAAAGTCTTAGAGCTAAAAAGTAGACCCTGGACAGCAAATGGCTTTTGAATCTTATCCCTTGACTATTGTAGGTTTGATTTTTTATAGAAGGATTAAGTCATAGTTGTACTGTTGACGTTATATTTTTCATATTCAACTTCTTTACACTCATTCTCAAGAAGAGGGTAAAAGTAGAGAATATTATTAGTACGGAAGTGTTGCTGGAATATTTTCCTCTCCTATTACTTGTGTGTTTCACTGTCTCTTCTTATTATTTGCATTTCTTCTTACAGTATATGGGAGAGCTACAATGAAAAAGTTGTGTAGTGGATTAAACGCTTTTACAGGTCAGTGGGAAGTTATATAAAACCAAGATCTGCAGACTTTATATAGTAGTATAGTTTTAAATCATATTTTTTACCATTCTATTGCTGGTTTGTAAATTGTAGCTTTCAACCTTTTCTAATGAAACATTTGCTCCTAATGTCCCCCAGTTTACCTTTATATATAGTAATTAAAAGCCTATAATTTACTAATAACTTCTGAACTTTCTGGAGTTTTTATACTAATAATACTCACTTCAACATTATTAATAGATTCCCAAGTCAGAGTATATCAAGCAACAGCAAAATAAAGCTTTTTTTTCCCATTCTTGGAACTGGAAAGAATTATGCTGAGTGAAATAAGTCAGAGGAGGACAGATATCATATGTTTTCACTCATATGTGGATCTTGAGAAATTGAACAGAAGATGATGGAGGGAGGGAAGGGAAGAAAATAGTTACAAACAGAGAGAGAGGGAGGCAAACCACAAGAGCCTCTTAAATACAGAGAGCAAACTAAGGGTGGATGGAGGGGTGGGGGAGAGGGGAAAATGGGTGATGGGCATTGAGGAGGGCACTTGTTGGGATGAGCACTGGGTGTTGTATGTAAGCCAATTTGACAATAGATTATATTCATTTAAAAAAGCTTATTTGTTGTCAGTATCAAGAGCAAATAACATATTTCAGAAAAAAAAATTTAAATATATAGTATTCTCTGGTAAGATGTATAAATGAATTGATGTTGATATTTCATTAATCAGACAGTTATTTAGGTAAAATCTATTCTCTTCGACTTTGACTTCTTGTCAGATTAAGAAATCATACTTTTCAGTATTTTTAAGCAAATTTGATCTATGACCCTTCTCAATTCTGTATGGATGTATATATCTTATTATATCTTTGAACTTCCTCAAGTTAGGAAGAAACATGCTTAACAGTATTAAATTATTACTTGAAATAATTCTATAAAATTCTTGAATGATCACGTTTCATATTTTCAAAGGAAAAAACATTAATGTGCAACATCTATCAGATTTTGTGAGGAACATGGGTATTGAGCTAACAGATAAAGAACAAAAGAGGCTGCTAAAGAAGCTTCCAGTTGATGGTGAGCCATAAAGATACTTTAGTAGCTTTCTAGAATACTTAGCTTTATGATACCATGGGAGAAGTTTTAAAAGTTCTCTTTTAGGGGCGCCTGGGTGGCTCAGTCGGTTGAGCGTCCAACTCTCGATTTTGGCTCAGGTCATGATCTCACAGTTCGTGAGACTGAGCCCTGCTCCAGGCTCTGTGCTGGCAGCATGGAGCCTGCTTGAGATTCTTTCTCTCTTTCTCCCTAGCTCTCTCCGCCCATCTCCCACTCACTCTCTCTCTCTCTAAATATATAAACTTAATTTTTTTTATTTCTCTTTTAGCATTTAAAAATATATATATATATTTAAAGTAATTAGAAAAGGCAGATTTTAAGTTATATCTATCAATCTATATATCTCTATCTCTCTATATAACCCAGGCCACCAGGGGCAAAATAAATGCTGTCATGTCATGCCCTCTAGCCAATGACAAAACTATAAGAAAAAAAATGAAGGAATGTGATTAGGGGAGAGAATTTTAGAAGAATTGGACAAGAGAAATCAAAGGATAAAGAAACCAGCATAGGGAGACTGTCAAGTGTTCTGTCAGGGGTTTAGAATGGCATAATTGTCACTATTGTATCCCGTCTCATTTTTTTGTTGTTATTAGAGGATGAATAAGAACATATTTACTCAGTAAATGAAAACCCTCCCTGAAATTCTGAAGTATATGTATTATGTTTCTGAGCATCTATATAATGCTTTGTCTGACATAGAGTGTGATTTGCATTGTAGCTTCTGGGAAGATCTATCAAAATAGATTGTTGGATGGTCTGAAGTCTTTCAAAGGTGAGTTAATGAGCAGTTTGAGATTTAACATTTTAATTTATATCATTAGAGCTTTACCCAAGCCATCCTTTTATGAACTGATTTTTAAATGTAGTTTCTTTATTTTAAAAGAGGTATTTTGTGATGAGTTTTTTTAAATCTTTGTAGGTCCCACATTTTCTTGTATTTTTCATAACTTAATCTTGAAAGTGTAAATTGAATTCTAGGTAGATAAAACAAAACATGAAGAGAATGGTAGGTAGTCTGAAAATTAGTTAAGCAAAGAAAATAAAAATAGTTTCTATTGTTAGAAATATTGGACATTGTTTCCTGATAGAATCCAAATCATAAATTAATGTTCATTATAATTCCCCTAAAAAGAATGTGTTTTTAGTGTGAGATTCAGTTAAGACAAAAAAAAAAAATGTAGGCAAAGGTACCAACTTGTGCCTAGGATTTGTTTTGGTTTTGCTTTCCCTCCTAGTGCTTAGTCCAAAAGAAGAGAAGAACATAAAGAGAATGAAGAAATGACTTAAAAGCTCTGCCACTTGGTACCTATTGAGAGGAGTCACCTGTCAAAAGAAGAGTGCCTCTTCGCACTCCTAGGCCCTCCAGAAGAGTGGGAGCAGGATTATTTTTTAATTTAATGTGGAAGTTGTCCACCATGCTGCCCATTTGATAGCATCTTGCTATGTGTCTTTATCAACTAAATCGTCACCTTAACAATGAGACAATGATAGCCAGATACTTGTCGGCCTCCCTGTAGTTCTCTTTCCCTACCTATCTAGTTTTTCTAGTCTCTAGGCCTCCTGTTTTACAATTTTAATAATAAATTTTCCTTTCCATGCACTCTGAGCCTCAGCTCCTGCTTCAGCTTCAGAACATTTTTAACTAAATTTTTAACATTTTAACTAAAGCCCTCTGTAAACTACCATGCTAGGTAGTTTACAAGATAATTATCTATTCTTTTTAACTAATACAAATAGTTTTCTATCTTAAAATATTCACCAAAAACTCGGTGTTCATAAACTGTTTCACAGTATGGATAAACCAGGCATAAAGTAATTGTCAGGTTCCAGTGGAAAGCAGTACAAGTTTTTTGGCAACTGAGAGTTTTTTTTTCAAAATCCTTCTCTACTGCAAATTCAATTAGTTGTCTTTAGCTTAAGTTGCAAAATCCCTTCATAAATTATTTCTTGTCCATAGTTTCATCAAGGTAAAGCTTAAGGCTCTTTAACACAATGTTAAAATAGAGTTTGGTACTCATGTTTCAAAGCAATATTAATAGTACTGAAAAGGATTCTATTTTTCCTTATTCCTAGTTTTTTCATATTAATAGTAAAAACATTTTCAATATAATAGTAACAGAGCACTGATAGATTTCTAGTATTTAATGTTCTTTCATATTTTAATATTTTTTGTCATTCTTTGTGTCTCTTTCCTAAGGAGGGAAGGTTGAAAGAAGTAAGGTCAATACTGTTCTAGAAAACATGGGAATCGTGCTCACAGGAGAGGAGCTTCAAAGTCTAACAGATAACCTACCAGTTAACGGTAAGCACTGTGGTTATTACTCTGTGTTTCTGCAGAGCTTTGCCTGTGAATGTGCATATGAGAATTTTTGAAATTAGGATTATTTGATGCTGAAAGGAAATGTATCTTAGAGTAGAACCCATTCTAAAGTAAAAAGAAATCCTGCCTCATTTTTAAAATGTAAAGTTATCAACATGTTTTCATATAGAAACCAGAGAAGCCAGAATGTTTATCTGAGGAATAGTCAGAATGTAGAATAAAACTTCTACGGATTAAATTTAAAAGTGATCATACGCTTGCTAACGCTTCATTTCTTAGTTCTTCCAATCTGAACCATTTGCTTTTTTGCTTTATGTGTTCTCCCTGAGTGATTTTATGAACCCCTACTTTTAACCATCTGTTTGAACCATCAGTTATATTCTTTCCAGTCTTCTCCCCAGTCTTCAAACTATTTTATTCTAAATCTTCTGAGACATTTCTATTTAGTCCACCCCAAATAGCTGTTCAAGGATAAAATTCGTAATCTAATATATTCCATATCTTTTTAAACTGATCATCCTTTTTTCTCCTTCACTGACCCTGCCAGAAATCTCTGTCCACTTAATTACTTGCTGCTGCCTATTTAAACTCCTAAATATTTTTAAAATCCATTCCTACTCTTTAGCCCTGTATCACTACCCTTATTTCTATTTCTTTTTATCTCTTCTTAGACTGCTAGATAACTCTCTCTCTCTCTGCCTATAATTTTGTTACTTTTAAATCCACTCTACACACAGTGGGCAGAATGATCCATTTCTATGAAACTAGTTGGGGTTTTTTTCTCCCCATCTTATCTTCCCCTCTTCTACTTTTCTGTACCTTCTTTCAAAACGTTGAAATAACTCAAGGCTCTGATGGGTTCTCTAAGTGATCTTACCTACTTTTTGAGCTCTGAATTCTATCTGTATGGTAATGAATCACTGATAGATATTCCTAACCTAAAACACTCCTTGGATCTCTATTTGGCTTATTTACTACCTATTTGCAATCTCCACTTGGATAGCTCAAATAACTTGTAACTTAACTTGTCTTAGTCTGAGCTCTTGATTTTTCTACTAAAACTCATTCCTTCCCAGTATCATTACAAGGCATCACCACTGGAGTTTGTCTTGTGATGTCTTTGTCTAGCTTTCATATTAAGGTAGCACTAGCCTCATAGAATGAATTGGTGTTTTTTCCCACTTCTGTTTTCTGAAATAATTTATGTAGGACTGATATTATTTCTTTAATTATTTGTAATAATTTACCAAAGAAGCCATCTGGACATAGTCCCTTCTCTCTGAGAAAATTTCCAATGCTTAATTTTCTTGTGTGTTACAACACTATTCAGATTTTCTGTTTCTTTTTTATTCCATTTTGGCAGCTTGTGTCCATTTTGGAATCTATTTCATGTAAGTTGTTTAATTTCTGGCATAAAGTTGTTCACAGTATTCCCTCTTTAGCCTTTAAATTACTGTTAAGTTCAATAGGTTAATCCTTTCTTTCATTACTAATTTTAGTCATCTGTGTCCTCTCTCTTTTTTTCTTGGCTAGTCAATTTTGATGATGTTTTCGAAGACTAAATGTTTGGTTGCATTGAGTTTCTCTGTCATTGTTCTCATATCCACTCTAATCTTCATTATTTTCTTCCTTCTGCTTGTCTTTGGTTTGGCTTGCTCTTACTTCCCTAGATGAAGATAAAGACTTAATTATGGATTTGAGATCTCTCTTCTTCTCTAACATAGTTATTTAAGGCTATAAATTTTACTTTAAGCGCCACCTTCACTGTGTCTCATGTATTTAATTTTTATTCAGATAAAAATACATTCTAATTTCT
This sequence comes from Panthera onca, assembly GCF_046562875.1. Lineage (NCBI taxonomy): Eukaryota > Metazoa > Chordata > Mammalia > Carnivora > Felidae > Panthera > Panthera onca. Next base: position 845,567 of record NW_027675821.1, read on the forward strand.
CTTGTAATTTCTTCTTTGACTCATGGATTACTTTGAAATGTGTTGTTTGATTTCAAAATATTTGAATTTCTCGGATTTCCTTTGGTTGTTCATTTCTAATTTAACTCTGTTGTGGTCAGCGAGCATACTTTGCATGATTTCAGTCCTTTGAATTTTGTTAACACTTGTTTTACGATTTAGCATACAAGACAATCAGACGCTCTTTGGAGTCTCCAAAAACTTCTAACAGCGTAAAGGGATTCTGTGACCAAAATATTTGTTTTAGAGCCTTTTTTTTTTTTTTTTTTTTTTTGATAATTCTAACACTTGAGTCATCCAAGGATTGGCATGTGTTGATTGCCTTTTCACTTGATAATTGATCTCATTTTCCTAACTTTTTGTATGTTAAATAATTCTGAATTGTATCCTCAACTTTGTCAACTATTTTGTTGTGTAGACTCTGGGTCCTTTTAAAATTCATTGAACAATGCTGGTGGGTTTTGTTTTAGCAGGTAATCAACTCTGAGATTCAGAACACAAATTCCATCTCCCATTTCTCTGGATGGTTCCAGTCTCAGTTCATTCTACAAAGCTTTGTTTTACTGCTGTGGGTCTGTCTGCATGTGCCACTTGGGTTAGTCTGAGACTTGGGCCCTGGTTTAAATCTTAATTCAGTTCTCAAAGCCGTTGCAAGAATGCTTTCTTTGTATCTGTCTCATGCATGCACAACTCAAAAGTGAGCCCAAGACTTTTACAGATTCATACACAGAATTAGGGGATCCCTTTCTCCATTGTTCTCTCCTCTCTGGAATTACGCCATATTTTCCAACCTGAAGGGGCCTCTTTTCCAGGTTTCCCTGGTCAAAGAGATGGAGTTTTTATCAATCTTAGCTTCCTGCTCTGCCTCGCAGTTCTGTGATTGGGGCCCCACCCTCAGGACAAAGACATTAGGGAAAAGAGAAAACAAAAACAGAAGGCTCACTCCCCTTGCCAGTCACTTCTGCAAGTTTTGGTTCTCTTCTACAGTCTAGTGTTGTTGCTTTTTGTGTTTTCTTTAGACTTTTAGTCTAATCATCAGGAAAAATAGATTGTAGAGAGCTGATACGGCCATGGCAGAATCAGAATCAGCCTCATATTTCATTATTTAAAAAATATATATTCTTTAAAATTAAAAAAAAATTAAAAAATATATATATGTAAATAATACTTTCACATTTTAGCATGTGAATCAGGATGCATCTTATAATTGTTACCAATCACATAGTAGAGTTATTACATTCTTGTCATTGAGTCTGCATTTGTGAATTTGGTTTTAGCCTGTCACTGTGGCACGTTACCACTTTAAGTTGTGTATTGTTGGTACCCCATGTGTGGAGTTTAATTGCTGTTTAAAAACTTCTCCAAAAAAATTGCGCTGTCATTAAGAATTGAAGGGAAAGTTGTGTCTACAGGAAAAGCATGGAAACAGTGGCAAAGTATAAATTTATGATTAGTGAAGAAAACATCTCACCATTGGAGGAAAGACCACAATTCTGTTTTTCAAAATTTTATTGCAAAGCTACAACAAAATGCTTTTTGGACCTAAGAAAGAAAGAAACCCACAAGTAGAAAATCTATACTACCTGTTGTTAATGATGCATACACAAAAGAATTGCCTATGATACACCATACAGTGTAAGTGAAGGCAAAAGAAACTGCCAAATCCCTCACAAAGGTAAAATAAAGTTCAAAGCAATGAGGATGGACATCAGACATCAACTTGTCAAAATTTCTTGTTAACTTTAATTGCACCAAAAAGAATGAAATGGGAATAAACTTAACCAAAGAGGGAAAAAAATCTGTGCTCTGAAAACTATAACACATTGGTGAAAGAATTTGAAGATGACACAACAAACAAATAGAAAGATATTCCATGCTTAGGGATTGGAAGAACAAATATTGTTAAAATGCCCATACTATCCAAAGCAACCTACAATTCAGTGCAATTTACCAAAAGCGCGTTCTACAAAACTAGAAAAAATAATCCTAAAATTTGTTTGGAACTGCAAAAGACCCCAAATAGCCAAAGTAATCTTGAGAAAGAAAAACAAAGTTGGAGATATCACAATTCCATATTTCAAGATCTACTTCAAAGCCATACTAATCAAAACAGTATGATGCTGGCATAAAAATAGACACATGGATCAAAGGAACAGAATAGAGAGCCCAGAAATAAACCCGTGATGACATGGTCAATTAATCTATGACAAAAGAGGCAAGAATATACAATAGAGAATAGACAGTTTCTTCAACAAATGGTATTGTTGGACCATTTGTCCGGAAAACTAGACAGCTACATATAAAATAATGAAACTGGACCACTCTTTAATACCATACACAAAAATAAATTCAAAATGTATTAAAAACCTAAATGTGAGACCTGAAACCATAAAAGTCCTAGAAGAGAACACAAGCAGTAATTTCTTTGATATCAGCTGTAGCAACATTTTTCTAGATATGTCTTCTAACACAAGGGAAACAAAAGCAAAAGTAAACTATTGGGACTACCTCAAAATAAAAGCCTTTTTTGCACAGTGGTGGAAACTCAACAAAACAAAAAGGCAACCTACTGAATGGCAGAAAATATTTGCAAATGATATATCCAATAAGGGGTTAATATCCAAAATATATGAAGAACTTATACAACTCAACACCAAAAAAAAAAAAAATCTGATTTTTAAAATGAGCATAGGATCTGAATAGATACTTTTCCAAAGAAGTCATACAGATGGCCAAAAGACACATGAAAAGATGCTCAGTATCACTATCAGAGAAGTGCAAATAAAAACCACAATGAGATATCAACTCAGACCTGTCAGACTGGCTAAAGTCAAAACAATGAGAATAATAAGTGTTGGTGAGGATAACAATTGTTGGTGAGGATGTAGAGGAAAAGAACTCTTGTGCACTACTGATGGGAATGTAAATTGGTACAGCTACTATGGAAAACAGTATGGAGGTTCCTCAAGAAATTAAAACTAGAAATACCATATAATCCAATAATTCCACTACTGAGTATTTACCCAAAGTAAACAAAAATACTGATTCAAAAAGATAGATGCACTCTATGTTTATTGCAGCATTATTTATAATAGCCACAATATGGAAGCATCCTAAGTGCCTATCAATAGATGAATGGACAAAGAAGACACACACACTGGAATATTACTCAGCCATATTCATCAAGAAAGATGAAATCTTGCCATTTGGGACAACACGGATGGACCTAGAGGGTATTATGCTAAGTGAAGTAAGTCAGAGAAAGACAAATATATCAATTCACTCACACGTAGAATCTAAAAAAAAAGTCAATAAACGAACAAAAAAACAATCAGACCTGTAAATACAGAGAACAAACTGATTGCCGGAGGGGTGGGGATGTGAGTATTAGCAAAATGGATGCAGAGGAGTAGGAGATGCAGGCTTCCAGTAATGGAATGAATAAGTCATGCAATAAAAGACACTGTATAAGGAATATAGTCAATTGTATTGTAATAGTGTTGTATGGTGACAGATGGTAGCTAGACCTGTGGTGCTATGGCATCACGTGTAAAAACCTATCAGATGACTGCGTTGTACACCTAAAACCAATGTAGCCTTATGTGTCAACTACTCTCAAAAAACATTTTTAATTTCTTGTTAGCTTTAAATAAAAAACTCTAGTGGAGCCCTCATCTAAGAAATGCTGTGTCACCAGTGCTGTTGATAGCACACTGGACAATATTTTGGAGACAAAAGCAGACACCAGTGATTCTGAGTTGAAGAGCTGAATGGCAATTTAAAAGAATTAGATTCTAAATATGAAATTATAGTAATTGCAAGTTTATCTCGCATATTTTTATGTTTACATAAGCATGACATTTTAATTTTTTTTAATTTTTAATTTTTTTTAATGTTTCTTATTTATTTTTGAGAGAGAGAGAGAGAGACTACAAGGAGGGAAGGGGCAGAGAGAGAGGGAGACACAGAATCTGAAGCAGGCTCCAGGCTCTGAGCTGTCAGCATAGAGCCCGAGGTGGGGGGCTTGACCTCACAGACTGCGAGATCATGACCTGAGCCGAAGTCGGATGCTCAACCAACTGAGCCACCCAGGCGCCCCTGCATAAGAGTGATATTTTAAAAATCGGTTTAACTCTAAACATCATTCAATGATATAAAATAAATATTCTAAATTATAAGGAAAAAAAAGCAAGTTAGCCGATTTCCAGGCCTAGATGATTTTCATATTCTTCTTACAGTTTGTAATCTATCTTTTACAATAGGACATATGTATATTTAAAATACTTTGCTTAAAGGCAACAACCTCTTTGACCTCAGCCACAGCAATTTCTTGCTCGACACCTCTCCAAAGGCAAGGAAATTAAAAGCAAAAATGAACTATTGGGACCTCATCAAGTTAAAAAGCTTCTGCACTACAAAGGAAACAATCAACAAAACTAAAAGGCAACCGATGGAACGGAACGGGAGAAGATATTTGCAAATGACACATCGGATAAAGGGCTAGTATCCAAAATCTGTAAAGAACTTGCAAACTCCACACCTGAAAAACAAATAATCCAGTGAAGAAATGGGCAGAAGACATGAATAGACACTTTTCCAAAGAAGACATCCAGATGGCCAATGGACACATGAAACGATGCTCAATATCACTCATCATCAGGGAAATACAAATCAAAGCCACACTCACGCTGAGATACCACGTCACACCAAGTGATCAGAGTGGTCAGAGTGGCTAAAATGAACAAATCAGGTGATTATAGATGCTGGCCAGGATGTGAAGAAATGGGAACCCTCTTGCACTGTTGGTGGGAATGCAAACTGGTAGAGCCGCTCTGGAAAACAGTGTGGAGGTTCCTCAGAAAACTAAAAATAGAACTATCCTCTGACCCAGCAATAGCACTGCTAGGAATTTACCCAAGGGATACAGGAGTGCTGATGCATAGGGGCTCATGTACCCCAATATTTATAGCAGCACTTTCAACAATAGCCAAATTATGGAAAGAGCCAAAATGTCCATCAACTGATGAATGGATAGAGCAAATATGGTTTATATATACAATGGAATACTACTTGGCAATGAGAAAGAATAAAATTATGCCATTTGCAGCAACGTGGATGGAACCAGAAGGTATTATGCTAAGTGAAATAAGTAAGTCAGAGAAAGACAGATACATGTTTTTACTCATGTGGATCTTGAGAAACTTAACAGAAGACCATGGGAGATGGGAAGGGGAAAAAAAAGAAATAGTTAAAAACAGAGAGGGAGGGAGGCAAACCACAACAGATACTTAAATACAGAGAACAAACTGAGGGTTGATGGAGGGTGGGGGAGAGGGGAAAGAGGGTGATGGGCATTGAGGAGGGCACTTGTTGGGATGAGTATTGAGTGTTGTATGTAAGCCAATTTGATAGTAAATTCTATTAAAATATATATATAAATAAATAAAATACTTGACTCAACAATAATAGATAATAATCTCCTAATTTAACTTGTTATTTATGGAAAAGGAAAATTACTATGTGGTGTATATGGGAAAATTTCAGGCAATTTGATCAGAGTCTTCCATAAAAGTACACTATCTCTGAATTTTATTTACTCAGCATACCAGTTTTTCTAAACTCTGAAGTCCTTGAAAGTAGAAAGTGTACTTTAATTATCTTTGTACCCTTAAGACCTAGCATATTTCAAATATTAGATATGTAATTTGAGGGAAATGGTTCTTCTCTAACAACTTTGCACATCTCCACCTAGGCCACATAAATATATCTTGACCACAATCTTACCAAAGTCTTTCTTGAAAGCGTCACACTTCCTCCTGGAATAAGGAGAAGTAGACAGCCTTGTGAAGAGCTGCCACCAAGCAGTGTCTCCATCTGTTTCCCTATCTACAGGAGACAGTCACAGGTCATTTCTCATTCATCTCCCTAGTTTCAGTTGAACACAACTTTCCGCCTCTCTCCCTTAGGATACAGCTGCAGATTTCTGTATAAGTCTATAAAACTTGCTGCGTACCATTTGAGTGAGCTCCCCAGCAGCAGAACAACTCATCGTATGTCCCACCAGTCCACTGTCCAGCTGGTTCCGTGTTGTACTCTGGGACTAAAGTGTCAGAGATCCAACACCATGCTGATCTTACTTCTTGGGTATAAGTAATAAACTATCTTAATCCATTTGGGCTCATTGTCTCATTACCATCAAAATCTGTGGAAATGTGACGAGCCAACCTAGCAGTTTCAGTGGCAATCTTTGTGATCCTGTTAAATACCATACCTCTTCTTAGGAACTTCTTGACCACTTGTCAGTAACTAATGTATGATGACTAAGTAAATAAAAGTAGTGGAAAATAAGAAAAAAAAAAAAAGGGAAATTTGCCTATAATGAGATGAATGAAGTTTTTTAACAATTGCTTCAAAAATACACCAGTCATATGTCACTAGCCATTCCATGATTATCATAGTAATTGAAAAGACTTTTTTAAAAAATTATATTGGGAATATATGAAAGATTACTTCATTTTTCCTTTTATTATACAATGATAGGTAGGATTTATGGATATACCATAATTGAGGAGGGTCATAGAACATGGCCAACATCAATAATAGTTTCTTCCAGGTTTATAAAGTAGGGTGAATCTAAACAATTCAGGAGTATAAATTGCCTCTGAGTGGACTCTATCTTCTAGGGCAGGGTCAGCAATGTTTCTATAAAGGGCAAATAATAAATACTTCAGGCTTTGTGGATGATGTCATACTTCTCAATTATGTTGGTGTAGTACAAAAGCAGCTGTAAACAATGTGTAAACAAATCAGTGTGGCTGTGTTCCAATAAAATTTTATTTATGGACACTAAAATTTTAAATTTGTGTAAGTTTTATGTGTCACAAATAATATCCTTTTGGGTTTTACAATCATTTGAAAATGTAAAAATGATTCTTAGCTCATGGGCCATATAAAAATAGGTGGTGAAAAAATAAAAAGATACGTGGCAGTGGGCTGGATTTGGCCAATGGACGATAGTTGGCTCATGTCTGACAGGGAATAGGGCACGTCTTCTATCACAGGATTTCTGAAGAACTGGATTTATAAGTTGAGGATTGACATAGAGCACAACGAAGAGAAGTGGACTTTCACAATATAAGGTTTTCATACTCTGTTTTTCTGAGTCTGCATCATTTTATTATTTTTATCTTTACCTTTTTTTTTATAGATAATGGGAAGGTTGATCTTGATAAATTGATGGATGGAGTGAAAACTCTTACAGGTGAGAAGTTAATATAAATCTAAGAATATACTCAAAATTATATTTCAAAGACTTTTATTTCTTTGCTTATTCTACCATTTTATCCTTCATTTAATAGATCGTTTTTTATCTAATTTCTTAGAGTTAGACTTTTAAATCTCTGCATGTTAGTAATAAAATTTAAATTCTGGGGTGCCTGGGTGGCTCAGTTGGTTAAGCAGACGACTTTTGATTTTGCCTCGGGTCATGGTCTGAGGTTCATGAGATCAAGCACCACATGGGGCTCTGCCCTGAAAACATGGAGCCTGCTTGGGATTTCTGTCCCTCTCTTTATCTCTGCCCCTCCCTCACTCATTCTCTCTCTCTCTCTCTGTCTCTCTTTCTCTTTCAAAATAATAAATAAGAGTAAATAATTTCAATTCTGTGTCTTGGTAGCAAATTCTTTTTTTTTAAATTTGACATTAATATATGACACCTCTTCTATGTTGGGGAAAAATATTCTGTATTAAATCAGTGAATAATAGAGTTAGGACGGAGGGGAAGATGGCGGTGTAGGAGGATGCTGGGCTCACCGCGTCCTGCTGATCACTTAGATTCCACCTACACCTGCCTAAATAACCCAGAAAACTGCCAGAAGACTAGCAGAACGGAGTCTCCGAAGCCAAGCGCAGACGAGAGGCCCACAGAAGAGGGTAGGAAGGGCGGAGAGGCGGTGCGTGCTACGGACTGGCGGGAGGGAGTCGGGGCGGAGGGGCAGCCCGCCGGCCACGCGGAGCCCCCCGAGTCTGGCTGGCAGAAGCAGAAGGGCTGGACGGAGTGTGTTCCGACAGCAAGCGGGACGTGACATCTGGAAGGTTATAAGCTAACAGCTCTGCTCGGAGAATGGGAGGGCTGGAGGACAATGGGAGGGAGAGTTGCTGAGCCCCAGGACGACAGAGCTCAGTTTGGCGGGGAAGAAAGGCACTCGCCAGCGCCATCTCCCTCGCCCACCCCCCAGCCAAAATCCCAAAGGGAACCAGTTCCTGCCAGGGAACTTGCTTGCACCACGCAAACACCCAACGCTGTGCTTCTGCGGACCCACACCTCCGGCGGCGCACCTGACTCCCTCCAGCTGCCGCAGGGCCCCTCCCAAAGCGGATCACAGAAGGAGAAGCGAGCTAAGCCTGCCCCTCCCGCCCCCATGCACCTTGCCTATCTACCCCAGCTAATACGCCAGATCCCCAGCACCACAAGCCAGGCAGTGTGCAAGTAGCCCAGACGGGCCACGCCACCCCACAGTGAATCCTGCCCCTAGGAGAGCGAAAGAGAAGGCACACACCAGTCTGACTGTGGCCCCAGCGGTGGGCTGGGGGCAGACATCAGGTCTGACTGCGGCCCGCCTGCCAACGCGAGTTATTCAAGACAGCACAGGGGAAGTGCCCTGCAGTTCCGCACCACTCTAGGAACTATCCAAAATGACCAAATGGAAGAATTCCCCTCAAAAGTATCCCCAGGAAATAACAACAGCTAACGAACTGATCAAAAAGGATTTAAACAATATAACAGAAAGTGAATTTACAATAATAGTCATAAAATTAATCGCTGGGCTTGAAAACACTATAGAGGACAGCAGAGAATCTATTGCTACAGAGATCAAGGGACTAAGGAATAGTCAGGAGGAGCTAAAAAATGCGATAAATGAGCTGCAAAATAAAATGGAAATGACCACGCTTCAGACTGAAGAGGCAGAGGAGAGAATAGGTGAACTAGAAGATAAAATTATGGAAAAAGAAGAAACTGAGAAAAAGATAAAAAAAAATCCAGGAATATGAGGGGAAAATTAGAGAACTAAGTGATGCACTAAAGAGAAATAATCTACACATAATTGGTATTCCAGAGGAGGAAGAGAGAGGGAAAGGTGCTGAAGGTGTACTTGAAGAAATCATAGCTGAGAACTTCCCTGATCTGGGGAAGGAAAAAGGCATAGAAATCCAAGAGGCACAGAGAACTCCCTTCAGACGTAACTTGAATCGATCTTCTGCACGACATATCATAGTGAAACTGGCAAAATACAAGGATAAAGAGAAAATTCTGAAAGCAGCGAGGGATAAACATGCTCTAACATATAGAGGGAGACCTATAAGACTCATGATCGATCTCTCTTCTGAAACTTGGCAGGCCAGAAAGGAATGGCAGGAGATCTTCAATGTGATGAACAGGAAAAAATATGCAGCCGAGAATCCTTTATCCAGCAAGTCTGTCATTTAGAATAGAAGGAGAGATAAAGGTCTTCCCAAACAAACAAAAACTGAAGGAATTTGTCACCACTAAACCAGCCCTACAAGAGATCCTAAGGGGGATCCTGTGAGACAAAGTACCAGAGACATCGCTACAAGCATGAAACCTACAGACATCACAATGACTCTAAACCTGTATCTTTCTATAATAACACTGAATGTAAATGGACTAAATGTGCCAACCAAAAGACATAGGGTATCAGAATGGATAAAAAAAACAAGACCCATCTATTTGCTGTCTACAAGAGACTCATTTTAGACCTGAGGACACCTTCAGATTGAGAGTGAGGGGATGGAGAACTATTTATCATGCTACTGGAAGTCAAAAGAAAGCTGGAGTAGCCATACTTATATCAGACAAACTAGACTGTAAATTAAAGGCTGTAACAAGAGATGAAGAAGGGCATGATATAATAATTACAGGGTCTATCCATCAGGAAGAGCTAACAATTATAAATGTCTATGCGCCGCATACAGGAGCCCCCAAATATATAAAACAATTACTCACAAACATAAGCAACCTTATTGATAAGAATGTGGTAATTGCAGGGGACTTTAACACTCCACTTACAGAAATGGATAGATCATCTAGACACACAGTCAATAAAGAAACAAGGGTCCTGAATGACACATTGGATCAGATGGACTTGACAGATATATTTAGAACTCTGCATCCCAAAGCAACAGAATATACTTTCTTCTCGAGTGCACATGGAACATTCTCCAAGATAGATCACATACTGGGTCACAAAACAGCCCTTCATAAGTATACAAGAATTGAAATCATACCATGCATACTTTCAGACCACAATGCTATGAAGCTTGAAATCAGCCACAGGAAAAAGTCTGGAAAACCTCCAAAAGCATGGAGGTTAAAGAACACCCTACTAAAGATTGCATGGGTCAACCAGGCAATTAGAGAAGAAATTAAAAAATATATGGAAACAAACGAAAATGAAAATACAACAATCCAAACGCTTTGGGATGCAGCGAAGGCAGTCCTGAGAGGAAAATACATTGCAATCCAGGCCTATCTCAAGAAACAAGAAAAATCCCAAATACAAAATCTAACAGCACACCTAAAGGAAATAGAAGCAGAACAGCAAAGGCAGCCTAAACCCAGCAGAAGAAGAGAAATCATAAAGATCAGAGCAGAAATAAACAATATAGAATCTAAAAAAACTGTAGAGCAGATCAACGAAACCAAGAGTTGGTTTTTTGAAAAAATAAACAAAATCGATAAACCTCTACCAGGCTTCTCAAAAAGAAAAGGGAGATGACCCAAATAGATAAAATCATGAATGAAAATGGAATGATTACAACCAATCCCTCAGAGATACAAGCAATTATCAGGGAATACTATGAAAAATTATATGCCAACAAACTGGACAACCTGGAAGAAATGGACAAATTCCTAAACACCCACATGCTTCCAAAACTCATTCCCATTGTATATATGCCCCATATATACCCTCATATCCCATTGTATATATACCCCACATTTGCTTTATGTATTCCTCCATCAATGGATGCTTAGGTTTTTTCCATGTCTTTGCTATTATAAATTATGCTATAATGGATGTGAAGATGCAGTTATCTCTTCAAGACAGTGATTTTGTTTACTTTAGATATATACCCAAGTCATAATTTCTGGATCATATGTAGTTCCATTTTTAATTTTTTGAGGAACCTTCATACTCTTCACGTTGACTGCACCAATTTACACTTTCACTAGCAGTGCACGAGGCTTCCCTTTCCCCCACATCCTTACCAGTACTTTCTATCTCTTGTCTTTTTGATGATAGCCATTCTAACAGGTGTGGGGTGATACCTCATTGTGGTTTTGATTTACATTTCCCTGATGATTAGTGAGGATGAGCCACCTTTTAATGGACCTGTTGGCCATTTGAATATCTTCTTTGGAAAAATGTCTTCTCAGATATTTCACCCATTTTTAAATTGTGTTATTTGGTTTCTTTGTTATTGAGGTATATGAGTTCCTTATATAGTTTGGATATGAACCTCTTATAAGATATATGGTTTGTAAATATTTTCTTCCATTACATAGGCTGTCTTTTCATTTTGTTGATTCTTTTTTTATTATTATTATTCTCAAGTTAGTTAACATACAGTGTAGTCTTAGCTTCAAGAGTAGAACCCAGAGATTCATCTCTTACATATGACACCTAGTGCTCATCCTGAAAAGTGCCCTCCTCAGTGCCTGTCACCCATTTACCTCCCCTCCAAACCTCATCAACCTCAGTTTGTTCTCTGTATTTAAGGGTCTCTTATGGTTATTTTGCCATGCAGAGAAGCTTTTCAGTTTGATGTAGCCCTACTTATTTGTTTATTTTTTATGTTGTTGCTTGTGCTTTATAGGAGTCACATCCAAAAAATCATTCCCAAGAGCAACATCAAAGAGCTTTTTTCTCCGTTTCCCTTGGGAATTTTATGTATGATTTCAGGCCTTACATTTAATTCTTTAATTCATTTTGAGTTGATTTTTGTGAACAGTTTAAGACAGTGGTCTAATCTCACTCTTTGTCATATAAATATCCAATTTTCCTAACACCATTTAATGAAGACACTCTTTTCTCCATTGAGTATTCTAGGCTTGCTTGAATATTGTTGGCTTCTGTGTCAAATAGAAGTTGGCCATATATGTATGAGTTTGTATCTAAGCCCTTGATTCTCTTTCATTGGTCCAAGTGTGTGGTTTTATGCCAGTGCCATACTGTTTTGATTACTATAGCTTTATAATATGGTTTGAGGTAAAAAATTGTGATCCTCCAGCTTTACCCTTCTTTTGAGGATTGGTTTAGCTTTTGTGGTTCCAAATGAATTTTAGGATTATGTTTTATGTATGTGTAAAAAATGCCATTGGAATCTTAAGAATTACATTGAATCTATAGATGGCATTGCCTTAGTGTGGACATTTTAATGTTAATAATTCTTCTAATCTATGAACACAGGATATCTTTCTATTTGTGTCTCTTCCAAATTTACTCCTAAGTACTTTATAGTTTGTGATGCTGTTGTAAGTGAGATTATTTTCTTCATTTCTTTTTCTGATAATTCATTGTTAGTATATAGAAACACCATTGATTTTTGTATGTTGATTTTGTATCCTGCATCTTTACTGAATTCATTCATTAAATTTAACAAGTTGTTATTTTTTTTTTTTGGTTGAGTCTTTAGGATTTTCTATACTTAAAATAATGTCATCTGCAAATAGACACACTTTTACTTCTTTCTTTCTTTCTTTCTTTCTTTCTTTCTTTCTTTCTTTCTTTCTTTCTTTCTGATTCTGGTGACTTTTATTTCTTTTCTTGCCTAATTGTTCTAGCTAACACTTCTAGTACTATACTGAATAGGAGTGGTAAGAGTGAGCACTTGTCTTATTTCTGATTATAGAGGAAAAGCTTTCAACCTTTCACTGTTAGAGTATGATGTTAAGTATTGAGTATTGTCATACATGGCCTTTATTATGTTGAGATTCTTTCCTTCTATACCTAAATTAGTGACAGCTTTTATCACGAATGGATGTTGAATTTTGTCATATGCTTTTTCTGCATCAATTGAGATGATCATGTGATTTTTATCTTTCATTCTATTAATGCAGTATGTCACATTTATTGATTTGCACATGTTGAAATACCTTTGCATCCTAGGGATGAATCCCACTTAATCATGCTATATTATCCTTTTAATGTGCTATTGAATTTGTTTGCTAGAATTTTGTTGAGAATTTTTGCATTTATATTCGTCAGGGACATTGGCCTATAGTTTTAATTTTTTTGTAGTATCTTTGTCTGGCTTTGGTATCAGGGTAAATGCTACCTTGTAAATGAGTTTGGCAGTGTTCCCTTCTCTTAAATTTTTTGGGAAGAATTTGAGAAGGATTGGTATTAATTCTTCATTAAATGGTAAAAATTCAGCAATAAAACCATTTGTCCTGGACTTTTGGGGAAGAAGATTTTGATTATTGACTCAATATCCTTACTTGTTTTTGGTCTCTTCAGATTTTCTGTTTCTTCATGATTCAATCTCAGTAGGTTGTATGTTTCTGGGAATAATTTATCCATTTCTTCTAGGTTGTCAGTTTTGGGGTCTCTGCTCAGGCACCATTATAACCAGATCTGTAGGATGGACTATGCAACTTCCCAGGTGTTCTGGTTAGGCTTCTTGGTCAGATAAGGCTGGAAGCTATATTCATCCCTGGTCAGGGCTTTGAATTTCCTTCCCAGCCCAGTCTCTGTATCATAGGCTCCTTTGCTGATAAGGCTTATTGGCTGGGTACCTGAGTCAGGCAGGAGTATCCATCAATATCCCTGGCCAGATAGTGCCACTAGCTCAGTTCTGCAGAGAGGCAGAGCCAATGAGTGGGCTCTTCACTCAGGCACTGCTGTAAGAGGGGCTGTAGGGTAATCTACACAGTCTCTGGGATGCTCTCAATAGGTTTTCTGGTCAGGCAGGACAGAGGACTATCTATACTCAGCAATAGGCAGGAGCCATGAATTTGCTTCCTCATCTGGATGGGGTGATAGAAGAGGCTCCAAGGCCAGAAAGGCTTATTGGCTGGGGACCCAACTCAAGCAGAATGGTTCCCTGGCCAGAGGGACCACCATCTTGGCTCTGCAGATGGGCAAAACCACTGTGTCAGATATCTACTCAGGCACTGCTGCTAGGAGAAACAATCTGCCAAGATCCAAGTGCTGGTTAATGTTTCCCTTCTCCATCTCATTCTGATCTCAAATGGTTAAGACCCACGGATACCTCCCCCCCCAATACCTATGGGACAGGACCCAAGTGGGCCTTCCAGGAAGCAACCCCCAACTCTGGAGGAGCTGGATGTCTACCTTGGGCTCTCTTTTTCCCACCAGAGAAACCATAGCTCTGGGAAGCCCTCTCAGTGCAGCACTATACTAGCCTGGGAGAGGGGCAGTGCAGCCAGAGCATAGCTGATTGTCTTACCCTTCTAATGTGGTCCTTCTCAGTCTCTGTGGTTCAGGGAGATTCATCAGCCTCACAACCATATCCTGGGATTTTCACAATGGTGTCTTGTCTGTGGATACTTGCAAGATGGTCTTTTTGTGAGGGGGACTGAAGTCAGGAAAAACTTATGTCACCGTCTTGATGACATCACTCTCTATATATTTCAATATAAATGTAATTTTGTAATAATAAAATTAATTATAATTTAAAGTTAAAGAAAATTAAAATAAAATGCAAATTGGTCCATATCATTCCTGAACTTATAACCACTCAATGATTCTATATAACCTAGTAGATAAAGGCTAAGCTTCTTAAAATTACTTACAAATCCCTTAATAATCTGAGTCCAACCTACCTCTCTTGTATGAACTTTCCTTTCCCAAATCCATACTTTATTCTTCTGCAGTGCTGAACCGACTATAGTTCTCCATGCACTGCATATGTATATGTTGTATATGTTGTACCCAGGTGTGGTTTTACTTTATATTTCTCAGCCCCTCTTCCATGTAGAAGACTCTTTCTATGCATTCCCCTTTCCTTTAGTTAAAATCTGATATTTTAACTTGTCCAGGCACTACATACTCTATGATGTATACATTTAACAGTCTAGTTTGAATTAGTGGTTCCTATATGAGCTATGGCACTCATGGCTCACAGCAGTACCTGAAGTGCTACCAGAGAGCTGATAAATACCAATGATCCAGAAACACTGGAAAAATAGATCAGCTTAAATCCTTGAAATTCACAGATTTAATATAAGTATGTATAAAATTATGATATTAATGGAATTTATGTGGAATTTTCCATCAACATATATCCTTTGTATATGTTTTTTGGAGCTCATGACATTGATTACATGTCTCAATTGTCCCTTCTCTTCATAGCTAATGGAAAAGTTGATCTGAATAAAGTGATGGATGGCGTGAAAGCTGTCACAGGTGATTGAGAAGTTAATGTAAACATAGGATCCTAATTTTTACAGTACTGTTTTTCTTCATGCCTTAATTGCTAGGCTAATTCTATCATTTTTACCTCCTATTTGTTTAAGGTTTTCATAGCCAGTAGCCCAGAAATTGGAGAATTTTCTGATGTATTCTTCACGAATACGCTTCATTTTCCTTATTTTAAGACAGCCAAAACGTACAATAAAGGGTGAAATGAATCTTTGGAAAAGACCCTGGTAATTACTTAAAGGAGAGGTGATACATTCTTCATGTCAATAGAATTATGAAGATAAGCCATCTGCAGCTTGAAAATTGGCAAAAGAGATCTATAATACCCACTTTGTGTCATTGTCATTTTGAGTATGTTAGTCCAAGCCTCCCAAGAAGCAAAAGCCGGGGCAGGGTTAAACATGCCAGGACATTATTAGGGGAAATGCCTGCGTAAGAGAAAATAAGGAGGATGCCTGAAAGGCTGGGAGGCTGTCAGACTGCAGGGCAAATCTGGCACCAGGTGAAGGAAAGAGGAAGAAATGTTTGGGCGGAAGCATCCTAGATTGTCATGCAGTCTGAGGAGGGCCTGGCAAAAGTGCTTTCAAGAATCCTCTGGTTAGAATCACCATTCTGTATCTTCCAGGAACAGGGCTCCCCTAGTATCTTGGCTGCACTTGTGATTGGCCAGTGCCAATGATACATATGGCATTAGTGCAAAAAAACACAGGTTAATTTCAAAGCAGAAGGTGGGGCCCTTGGTTAATTATGTTCTCCATAGTTGGAACTCCTGTGGATACATTCTCATGACCGCCGTTGAGAGTGCCATCTCTCTCTCTCTTGTTTTTTTATTAAGTATAATTTATTGTCAAATTGGTTTCCATACAACACCCAGTGCTCATCCCAACAGGTGCCCTCCTTGATGCCCATCACCCACTTTCCCCTCTCCCCTACCCCCGATCACCCCTCAGTATTGTTCTCAGTATTTAAGAGTGAGAGTGCCATCTCTTATTAGCCTTTAGAAAGCTGGGGCACCTGGGTGGCTCAATCGGTTAAGCGTCTGACTTCAGCTCAGGTCACGATCTCATGGTCCGTGAGTTCGAGCCCTGCGTCGGGCTCTGGGCTGATGGCTCAGAGCCTGGAGCCTGCTTCTGATTCTGTGTCTCCCTCTCTCTCTGCCCCTCCCCCATTTATGCTCTGTCTC
The DNA here is from genome assembly GCF_046562875.1 of Panthera onca. Lineage (NCBI taxonomy): Eukaryota > Metazoa > Chordata > Mammalia > Carnivora > Felidae > Panthera > Panthera onca. The sequence continues at coordinate 862,232 of NW_027675821.1, forward strand.
TCTCTGTCTCAAAAATAAATAAACTTATTTTAAAAAAAGGCAATTATGTTTCCATAAATGACATTATCTCCATGTATTTGGGCAGAGCTCAGTGATCATTACTTTCCCCAGCTCATAATCCTATTGTTTTAGCATCATAATTTAGTTTAATTATTTGCAATAATTTGATTGTACTTAAATTCCATGTATGTCATTGTTTTGATCTTTTTGTTAAGGAGAAAATGTTGATGTCAGTAGCGTTAAAGCTGTTCTGGGAAACATGGGGATCGAGCTCAAAGGTAAAGAATGCTTGGAGCTGGTGAAAACTCTTCCTTTTAAGGGTAAGCATTTTAAATATTGATGTATTCAAAGAGTGGTTTTTTTTAAGTTTATTTATTCATATTGAGAAGGTGAGAGCATGTGTGAGTTGGGGAGGAGCAGAGAGAGAGGGAGAGCGAGAGAATCCCAAGCAGGCTCCGCACTGTCAGCACGGAGCTGGACTCGGAGCTTGATCTCACAACCCGTGAGATATGACCTGAGCCAAAACCAAGAGTTGGATGCTTAATTAACTGCGCCACCCAGCTGTCCCCAAAAAGAAGTTTTAGATTTCTGCGTCTGCGAGAAGCTCTAAAATTACCTCCATTTCCTAAGTTCTAGGATATAGAAAATCCATTTCAAAAAAAAAAAAAATGTTTTTTTAGAAAGTCCACTTATACCTGAAATGAATCCCTAGGTGGTTTTACTTTTAGATTAGGAAGCAGCATTTCCATTATGATGAGTCTTTTTATCAATAGGGAAAAACAAAAAAGGAAAAAACAAAGGTTAAACTGGGATTTGTGAAAGAAGAAAGGATTAATAATTGGAAGTGAATAAAGGCAGGATTGGGAAGAAGAACAGAGGTGTGCATGATGTGCTAAATTTCACCCAATTTTCTCTCAAATTTTATTAAAATAAGAGAAAACTCTCGAAAAGTCATTTTTCCTAATTTCTCTGTGATTTTCCACATTTCTCTGTGACTTAAATTCTGCCTTTTCTTACAGATGATGACAAGATCTTTCAAAACAGGTTGCTAGAAGTTGTGATGTCTCTAAAAGGTACGTGAGCGGCATAATGAGAGTGTAGACCAATATGGGATCCTTGCTTTTATACTGTTTCCAAGGTATCAGTGGTTGCTGCTATACTGATCGTATATACTGATTGCAAATTTATGCTCCCACTGAAGATCAAGCTTCACGGTAGCTGCTGATCTTTTACTTTATATCTAGGAAGAAAGCCTTCTACTTTCTCAAGATTCTTCCAAACTTTTCAAGAGAAAAAATACCAGATTTCAAGTTTGCATAGCAAAATGTGACAGACAAGAATTAGTACTGATTCAGGGAATTTAATCAGCTGCAGATAAATACTAAACTGGGAATTCAGTCATCAAAACCTATTGTTTAGAAGTAAAAAATGTTTGCCTCCAGAACTAGAATTCACTTAGCATTTATTCAATGATATTTAAAACTTTGTATTTTGTAGTCTGATCCCCAAGACAAATCTCACGAGAAGTGACCTTCGTTCTAATGTCATAGTTGACTTTCTCTATAGGCATAATAAGGTCCTTAGTCTCTTGTTCTAAAATTGCTGTGGTTTTTTTTTCTCCACATTTTAGAACAAGGATTATTAACCTTACTACTAAGGGGGGTCTGTGAATAGGCTTTAGAGAATATATGCCCCCCCCTGAAATGATATGTAATCTTTGTGAACACTAGCATATAGCTCATGAAATTCACAACAGGGCATGTGTCTCTAAAAGGTTTATGAACCTCTTTTTTGAAGTTACATAATTTTCTTCATGGACTCTCTTTCCTTAGATGGGAAAGTCAATGTCAACGACTTGAACGCAATACTGGATAATATGGGAATCAAGCTCTCAGATAAGGAACTTGAGGCTCTGACTCAAAATCTCCCTGGTGATGGTGAGCAAGTTTCCAGATACCATAGTTCCATGTTGGGAGAGCTTGGACAATAAAGGTTGCGGGGAAAGGGCCCTTAGGAATGGTAATCTACACTGATAGTAAGAAGCTATAAATATGGGCAAAGCATGTAAAGAGCATATAAGCAGCCAGCTACCAAGTCACCGTGAAAACATTGCCCTTTGTATGAATGTCTTTTATGTTCTTTACCCATATTATGGTCACTAGAAGACAGTCTTCCACATTTTAAAAAGAAAAATGCAGGCCACTTAGATGACAGTACTTCTGAATTTCTTCCCATTACTAATGCATATAGCTTTGAAATAGTATAGAACTATAAGTAAAATTAATATTTTTGAAATGGCATGTTGTTATGTTTAGGCTTTTCTTTCTAGTATTAATGAAGCCAATGAAAACTGAATAAATTAATAGCCTAGAAAGATATTCTTCAGTAAATAGTTCTTAAGTAAGCATATATAAAGTACTTAAGATAATGCCTGGCACATAGTAAGTTAGGATTTATTATATTTACTCCGACATTGTCTTTCACAATATTTCATGAGTCTTTTATATCTCATTATGACTTTAATTTTCTTCTACAGTTGATAGGAGGACTTCTCCTAAAACACCGATGAAGGAACTGCAAACTTTTACAGGTAAATGAGAAGTTGATGTAAATCTAGGGTTTCAGTCCTTTATAATAGTTTTTTTCAGTGGTATTTCTGGTATCTTATAAATTCTGATGTTTTATTTTTAAATATATGAATCATGGATTGACATTAGGAAAGTTTCTACACTAGGATACAAGACTATATGTCAATTTTAAATCCTAAGTTTTCTGTTACTTGTGCAAGTAATATGCTTCGGGTCACAAATGTTTAAATGAAAAATATCTAGAAATGTATAGAAAATGGCATGGTGAAGCTTAGAAATGATCAAGATAATGTATTCCTGATATCATCAATAATTCTTACCAAAGCAAATGTTTTTGAAGAATAATTTATATAAGAATCTGCGTTATCTTAATTCACTCATCAGATTTTATTCTGAAAGTTGTTTTTTTCCAGCTTTAGGAAAAATGGTCTTCAATTTATAATAAATGTGGTATTTTATTACCATAAGATACCATAAGATACGCTCATAAAGATATGCTTTATTACCATAAGATATGCTCAAGGGTTCTGCAATTGAGAATATCTTCGCCTAACACCTCATCTTGAAATTAGGATATCATTAAACTTCATAGTACATATTTTACAACTTGATATAATACCAGAGTTCCGAAAGCTTATATGTCTATTGTTCCCTCTCTTAAAAGATGAGAAGGTTGATTCTAATAACCTGAAAATTTTCCTGGGAAGCCTGGGGATTGAGCTCACAGATCAGGAAAAAGAGAAGCTACTGAAAACACTGCCAATTGATGGTGAGATTGATAGAGGTGTCATGGAGGTCTTTTGTTGGTCTTTAGGTCTGTGCAAATATTTTCAACTTTGTTTCTATTTATTTTTCCCCAAAAGTATAAAAGAAAAAATATTAAATTGAGTTATAAGTATATAGCAACCTGTCACTGTCGCTTAGAATTTATATTGGAAGTTAAATAACCCTTTAGACAAGAGTTGACATTAACAGATAAACATATTGTTACCTATCAAGCTACTAATTTGTTCATATCATGAGAAGAGAAAAAAAAAGAAAGATTGGAGATCCATGAAAAAAAAATAAAGATGGGAAGCAGAAATTTAAAAGCAAAGGGAAGCTATACTCATGTTTGAGCAAGGAGACTTCCTCAGGTACTGGAATAAAGAGGTTTGTCACAAGGAGAGAGGTTTCTGTTTCCAACCTTCATTATATTAGATGAAATAAACTAAAAATTAGAGACAACTCTTCTTAAAATGTTATTTTTGAAATTGTTTATTTAAATTATTATTTATTTCACACCATTTTTGCGATTTCATGTTAATTTCCCCATTGCATGAATTATGGCTTTTCTTACAGCTGCTGGAAAGGTATATCACAACAGGTTGCTAAAGGGTGTGAAATCTCTCAATGGTGAGTAAGACCTAATTAAAAGTCATACTGTCTGACATTCCCCAACTTGACAATTTTATTCCAATTATGAATCCTGGCTCCTCACTTTGGTATCATTCCTTATTTATGATTCTTGCAGTCTACCCACATTTTAACTGATAACAGCGTATATTTTATCTTGTAGGAAGTTCCATATGGAACTTGCATTTTTTTTCAACTCTGTACACCCCTTCTCTATGCACGAAAAAATCACTTCACCTTAAACAAACAAACATAATAAATAAATAAATAGAAAGTTGATATGCATGCAGACTTTTGGCATAATACACTTTTTTTTCATGTTCCTACCTTCTATCTTTCCTAAGGGGGAAAGGTTCATGTCAATAACCTGGACAACACCCTTAAAAAATTGGGACTTGAGCTCACGGAAGAGGAACTTGCAAAGCTGTCAAAAAATCTACAAGTTGATGGTGAACACTACAGATGACCTCAGGCCGTTTTTTAATTTTTCCTTTATATCTGATATGTTTGAAAATAGATTTAATTGACAGATACATGTTAGAAAGCTTGGAGGAGAGCCCAATTTTATTTTTTTTACTGAAGTCTTTAATTTTAATTCCAATGTAGTTAACATAGAAAATTATATTATTTCAGGTATATAATATATTAACAATTCTATATATATGTGATAAGTATACTCTTTAGTCCCCATCACCTGTTTCACCCATTCCCGCACCCACCTCCCCTCTGGTAACTACCAGTTTGTTCTCTATAGTTAAGAGTCTACTTCTTGGTTTGTCTCTCTCTTCTTTTTTTTTTCTTTGTTTACTCATTTTGTTTCTTAAATTTCACATATGAGTGAAATCATATAGTATTTGTCTTTAACATTTCTCTTAGCATTATACTCTTTAGCTCCATCCATGTTGTTGCAAATGGCAAGATTCCATTCTTTTTTAAGGCTGAATAATACTCCATCATACACACACACACACACACACACACACACACACACACACACACACACACATGTTCTACGTCTTTATCCATTCATCTATTGATGGACACTTGGAGGAGAGCCCAATTTTAAAGTCAGAATAAATCTTGGATCTTCATTACAATTAACCTAAAACAGCATCACCTCTCCGTAAATATACCAAAAACTGCAGAGGGTGCTGTCAGGACTCTAATAGTCTAAACAATAAGAAAGCAAAATAATAGGGATCTGAAAATCTATTTATAGAGAAGTCAACAAGCCATTCTTCTATCTATCCTCCTGTCTAATGAAATCTTCATTCGAAAACGTGTTCAAAGATTTTTATCATAGTGCATGAGACCTTCAAGCTCCATCTGCCTGTGTGGACATATCTTCTCTCATTTTTCTACTGTTCCAGCCATGTTGAGCTGCTTGTAGTTTTACCCACATAGCATGATGTCCCTGGACATTTTTCTCAACTTCTCCTCCATGTGAAGGCTCTTCCATCCTTCCATATTTCGTATCAACTGCTCTGATACATTAATGTAGTTCACACACATCTCCTGCAGGAAGCAATCTTAGAACATACCAAGCTGGATTAGTGGTCCCTTCCTCAGCTGTTTGTGGGTACATGAAGTAAAGTTACCAGAATACCTGGCCAACTCCAATAGTATCTTCAGCTATGGCTTATAATGGCATCCAAAATACTAGGAAGAGCACACTTTTCCTGACCCAGTTTCTAGTATACAAGAGACCTTTGTATTGATGGAGATCATCTTAACTCCCTGAGATCCAGGCATTTTCTAAATGGTCTCAGGTAAAATGAAGATGTAAGGAATTTTTAATGGAATTGTTTCCTTAAAATATATGTCTTAAATTTGTCTTCTGGGCTTCTGACATTATTTTCATTGTGCCTTTTCTTGTAGCTAATGGAATGGTTGGTCTGAAAGAGGTGATGGATGGAGTAAAAGCTACTACAGGTAAGAGAGAAATTATGAATCTAAAACATTTAGTATTTATAATAATTACATTTCATCATTATTCCTCAATTGCCATATTAGTTATGGCATTTATTTCTTGGTTCATTAAATTACTAGCAACTCATTTGTTTTCTGGTATATTTTTTATTTGTATATTTTGTTCTTCTCTTTTTTAGAATGGCCAAACTCTGTACTAGTGAAATAATATATGAAGTAAAATTTTGATAAAGACTACAGATAACTGACAAAAAATGAGACTAACAGATCTTACCTTATTTTATACATTTATTTGAATAAGTAATTTATAATATTCCAATTGAATAGCAGATACATAATGTAAATCTCACAGGGTTCAGAGTTGCCTTGCCATTGTCATTGTGACTGTGACTTCTTTTATTAGCACTTAGAGATCAAATTCTTTTTCTGTGAAAGTCATCGTCAGTATATTTGGAGAGGTCTCATTGGCCTATGCTCTTTATTCTGTACCGATTCAATCTATATAGCCATAGATTAATTTTCCCTGTTTGGAGTCATTAGATGATCCTTTAAATTCGTATATGTAATGATGTCTATTTTTTTAAGGAGGGGAGGTTGATGTCAAAGATGTGAAAGCTATTCTGAAAAACATGGGAATAGAGTTCACAGATAAGGAACGTTTGAAGCTGCTGAAAAATCTGCCTTTCAATGGTAGGCATTTATATACTGATGTGACCTTAAAGTGTTCTTTGAAGCTTTTAAAGATTTTTTAATTTAAATTCCAGTTAGTTAACATACAGTGTAATACTAGTTTCAGGTGTACAATTTGGTGATTCAACACATCCACACATCACCCTGTGCTCATCTCAAGTGCCCTCCTTCATCCCCATCACCCGTGTCACCCTTCCCTCACCATCTTCCCCTCTGGTGACCATCAGTTTGTTCCCTATAGTTAGGAGTCTGTTTCTTGGTTTGCCTTTCTTTTTTACCCCGTGTTTGTTTTGTCCCCTCTTAAGCTTTTTTTTTTTTTTTTTAGAAACTCAAACTATCCCCATTTGCTAAGATGCAACAGTAAATAAACAAGCAAATGCCAAACAAAATAATTTAAATGTTCACTTATTGTAGAGGGAAATTTCCATCTATGCAGTTTAACTCTCTGTTTTGGAATAATCATCCCCATGATGCTGACTCATGCCATCAAGGGGACTACATTTCTGAGGCTACCCTTACCTTTTTAGATACCTATAGGCAGTTGTGGGAAGCAACCAAGGGAAAGAAGTGGTGTTAGACCGGAAGGGGATAAAAGGTCAGAGGTGATATTTTCCAAAAAAGCTGTGCATGTTATAGAGTGCCTTGTATGCTAAATTTTAGATAGACTTACCATATTATAAACTTTCCCTAATTTTCTCTCAAACTTTATTTTAATGAGGGAAGTTTCTAGGGCAAATCATGAAAATCTCAGTTTTACTAGAGTTTTAGTGAATAGCCACATCATTTCTCTATGACCTTAATTGTGTTCTTTTTTATAGATGATAACAAGGTCTTTAAAAACAGGTTGCTAGATGGTGTGAAGTCCCTTAAAGGTGAGTGAGAAACATAATAAGAATACAAATGAATATGAGATCTTCATTTTATACTGTTTCCAAGATATGAATTTGAATGCTGCCATCTGTCATATGTACTGATTGCAAATGTATGCTTTTTTGGACCTCAATCTTTACTTTAGCAGTTGAATCTGATGTTCTATCTTGGAAGTAAAGCACCACACTTTCTTGTCATATTCGAAATTTTCAGGAAGAGAAATATCAAATTTCATGTTTACATGGGAAAAAATATAAATGATTAGCAGTGATTCAGAGAACTTAATAAATAGAAAAAACTAAATTGGAAGTTCATTCATCAAAAGTCAACCTACTATTGTTTAGAACTACATAATGTTTGCCTCCAGTACCAGAATTCCCTAAGCATTCATTGAACATCATTTTTTTCAACCAGATTTTTTTTAATTCATTAAGAAAATTGAGGCTGGCAAGAGTGATAGCCCTCAGCTTTACATCTTCAATTCCTTTTTTTTAATTTTTTTTTTTTTTAATTTTTTTTTTTCAACGTTTTTTTTTTATTTATTTTTGGGACAGAGAGAGACAGAGCATGAACGGGGGAGGGACAGAGAGAGAGGGAGACACAGAATCGGAAACAGGCTCCAGGCTCCGAGCCATCAGCCCAGAGCCTGACGCGGGGCTCGAACTCACGGACCGCGAGATCGTGACCTGGCTGAAGTCGGACGCTTAACCGACTGCGCCACCCAGGCGCCCCAAAAAAAAATTTTTTTTAATGTTTATTTATTTTTGAAGGAGAGAGAGACAGTGTGAGCGGGGGAGGAGCAGAGAGAGAGAGAGAGACAGAATCGGAAGCAGGCTCCAGGCTCTGAGCCGTCAGCACAGAGCCCGATGCGGGGCTCGAACTCACGGACCGTGAGATCATGACCTGAGCCGAAGTCGGATGCTCAACCGACTGAGCCACCCAGGCACCCCTATGCTTATTTATTTTAAACGTTTTATTTATTTTTGAGAGAGAGAGGGAGAGAGAGCGCGCACGTGCGCATGCATGGGTGGGGTAGGGGCAGAAAGACGGAGACAGAGGATCAGAAGTGGGCTCTGTGCAGACAGCAGCAAGCCTGATGAGGGCCTTCAACTCACAAACCGTGAGATCATGACCCCGTCAACCAACTGAGCTGCCTGGGTTCTCTTTAATGTTTATTTATTTATTTTGAGAGAAAGAGAGAGCACACGCAGTGTGCAGGGAGGGGCAGAGAGGGAGGGAGGGAGCGAGAATCCCAAGTAGGCTCCACGCTGTCAGTGCAGAGCCTGATGCGGGGATCAGTCTCATGAACTGTGAGATCATGACCTAAGCCAAAATCAAGAGTCAGACACTCAACCAACTGAGCCAGCCAGGTGCCCTGAGATGCTTGGCTTTGACCAGCCTTTGCCTCTTCATCTGTCCCTGGAGTTCACAACTGGGTTTGTGTTGCCACTTAGTCCATTGCCTCACACTGATCATGGCGTGAAAAGGTTTCAGCACCACCACCGTCTGGGCCACAGCCCAAATCAGCCAAGTTCTAAGGTGTAGAATTCAGGTGAATTCTTAACTGACTTCCACATCCTCCCATTTTACAGGATTATCCCTCTCTGGGGCTGATGACCGAGAAGCTATCCCAGAAAAACATCAATTTGATCTTTGCTGTAACGGAAAATGTAGTCAGTCTCTACCAGGTGACTGTGCCTTCAGGGATTTCGGGAGTGGGGTCTGTATTGGGTGGAGCCGTCTCTGGGAACCCAGGCACACTAGCACGGGCCATGCTTCCCAACCAGGAAAGCCCCTCCTCCAGCCTATTCCCAGGGGCAAATGGTTCCTTTTTATGGTCTCTCTCCTCCAACCTTGAACCTCACGGGATGGGTGTGTTGGTGTTTGTGGTGCTGGAGGGGAGTAATTTATTGGGGGAGAGGGGTGTGAGAAGTTCTTTATAATTTTTCTCAGGGCTGCAAAACTGCTAGGTTTGTTCCTGGAAGTGACAAGTAAAATATCCCATCCTTCCCTCAATCTTCGTTTCAAGACCCTCATTCTGATTTGGGGAGGGCTTTTGAGATCACCCTCTTCATTTAGTCAGCCTTGTACATCTCTCTGTCTTACCTTCTAGAACTATAGCGAGCTCATCCCAGGGACGACAGTGGGGGTTCTGTCTGCCAATTCCAGCAACGTCCTTCAGCTCATTGTTGATGCTTATGGGGTAAGTGTCTCGCACTGGGGTTGGGTCTGCTAAGAATCCACCTCACTCGGCATTCCCCAGGAGGGAACGCAGATTTTGGAGTCCTGGATGTGAGTCCACGATGCAGCCTTCACTGCCTTCCTCTTATTCTTCTAGAGGCTGGCTGGTGGCCAGCACTGGGAGGAATGCAGCCTTCTGAGAGGGAAATGGCTCAGAAAGAATTGCCAGGGAGTGTCAGGAGCAGTGGGTGGAAGAGCTTAGAGAAGGTGGAAAGGAAAGAGAGGTTGGGGGTGGTGATGAGGAAGGACAGGGTGAGGGATAGGGCTCCAACAATAGAGAGAAGAGGGAGCTGAGCCAAGGGGAAGATGAGGTTGGTTAAAAATTAGGTAAAAAAAGCTACTATCCAAGGTGACCAGTGCTAGCCCTCCCTTTTTGCATGTCTCTGAGGCTTGCAGGAGGGTGTGGCTGGTTTAGATTTTACCCAGATTCAACTAGACACCAGGGGGCACAGAGAGAGAGAGAGGAGCAGACCTTGGGCAGGAAATATTGTAAGAAATAGGCTCCTAAGGATGCTCTCCTCTGGCAGCTTCTAAGCAAACCCCAGCACCCAGCACTGCCGCGGTGAGTCCATGGCCACCTGGTATTTTACTTGGGGTGGAATTGGTTCCTGTCTACTTCCTCTCGGCTCATCTCCTTAACCTTCTTTTGCCCCCTTTCTGCTCAGAAAATCCGCTCTAAAGTAGAGCTGGAAGTGCGGGACCTCCCCGAGGAGCTGTCTCTATCCTTCAACGCCACCTGTCTCAACAACGAGGTCATCCCTGGGCTCAAGTCTTGTGTCGGACTCAAGATTGGAGACACGGTGAGGTGGGCTGGGCTGGGCAGGGGCTGAAGCTTCAGCTCTGGCCCTGGCCTTTGCCCCTGAGCGTCTGTGGGCACCCTTCCATTCCTCCCCTGCACCTTCTTCCCGAAGGTCATTACAAGTTGGATATAACGGAGCTGCCAACCTTTTCCTCTGACTCCTGTTGTCTAAACTTCTCCGCTACGTGGAGATCTTTAAAAAACTTGCGTTTAGCTTACCTCTGTTTGTTTATGCACAGCTGATTGCAAATGAAAATATTTCTTACCTTTGGCCCAGTCTCCAGCCTCCCCTAAGGTAATACCTGTCTTTCCTCTACAATGTGAAATGGCAGTCACATCTACCGATAGTTGCTGAGCGCCAACTTTGTGCCAGGCATCATTCGCTGCTGGAGATTCAACAGCAAATGGAACAGGCAAAAATACCAAATACCCACTGTCATAGACTTCCAGAACGCAAATGTTCATTTTGCCTCTCAGGTCCCTCTGTGGCCTCTATGGCTTTCTTTCCTTACTGGTTCTCTTCTGCTTCTGCCGATGGGGGGAGGGGTTGGTGAAGAGGGAGGGAAGCAGAAAGGGGGATAGCTATATCTCTATCACCGGTATCACCTGTATCTCTATCATTTCTGTATCTAGGTCCATCCATCTGTCCGTACACCTATCTATATTCTAGAACATGTGCACATATCCTGTCTAAGAAATATTGGCCGGAAAGGTGTTTGACTGCACAAGTGATGATGTACTATATGGAAATTAAACAGTAGATCCTGAGCCTTTGGTCACTGTGTGGCATCGTGTGGTGCCATATAGTGCTTTGTGTGTCTGGCTGACTGACCTTGTGTATAATCAGTCCAGCTGGCTTCATTGGCCAGAGAAGAATTTTTATAAGATCACAGGTTCTGTTCTGCTTGAGCTGGCTTATTTCACAGGTGGAATTAAAACACACACACACACACACACACACACACACATATCCAGGGGCACCTGGGTGGCTCAGTTGGTTGAGCATCCAACTTCAGCTCAGGTCATAATCTTGTAGTTCGTGAGTTCGAGCCCCACCTCAGGCTCACTGCTGTCAGTCTGTCAGCGCAGAGCCTGCTTCAGATCCTCTGTCCTTCTCTCTGCCCTTCCCCCACTTGCAGTCTCCCAAAAAATAGATATATATATAAAAAAAACCAAAACCAACCTCTCTCCTGACTGTAAATTATGTCTGTGCACCCAACCAGATACAACTGGACAACTGTCCCCAGGCTTTTCTTTTTGCTTTGCAGACCTTGGTCATTTGGAGGCTGAGGAACTCCAGGTTGCTGGGGGATGAGACACCCAGTTTGGATATTCCCGGGCAGGGCAGGGCGGGGCAGGGCGGGGCAGGGCGGGGCTTCTTTCCCTCCAGGGCTGGAGTGATAACAGGGTGCGCCTGTGTTTGAATGCGGTCTTCCTTTCCACCCAGGTGAGCTTCAGCATTGAGGCCAAGGTGCGAGGCTGCCCGCAGGAGAGGGAGAAGTCCTTCACCATCAAGCCTGTAGGCTTCAAAGACAGCCTCACCGTTCAGGTCACCTTCGACTGTGACTGTGCGTGCCAGGCCCATGCTGAGCCTTACAGCCGCCGCTGCAACAATGGCAACGGGACCTTTGAGTGTGGGGTGTGCCGCTGCGGGCCCGGGTGGCTGGGGTCCCAGTGCGAGTGCTCCGAAGAGGACTACCGCCCCTCGCAGCAGGAAGAGTGCAGCCCCCGGGAGGGCCAGCCCGCCTGCAGCCAGCGGGGCGAGTGCCTGTGTGGCCAGTGCGTCTGCCACAGCAGTGACTTTGGCAAGATCACGGGCAAGTACTGCGAGTGTGATGACTTCTCCTGCGTCCGCTATAAGGGGGAGATGTGCTCAGGTGAGTGAAACTGCACACCCTCCCGCCCCTGTACCCGCGCACGCTCGCTCGCACATCCACAGCCTCTGGAAACTTAGGCCGGGGCTTAGGTGGGCACAGGAAGGCCCAGCAGGCAGAGCCGAGTGGATGGTCCTTCCACTCCAACGGCAGAAGACAGGAAGGAGGTTCTCTGTAATTCCGCTCTGCTCCCCGCGTCCTTGCTCCTGGGGTACACAGCGGAAGGGAGCCTCTGCTCTCCTGGAGCATGGGAACGAGTGGGGGAGCCTGAAGGTGAAGACCGTTATTTTCTTTTCTTCCACCTGCCATCCTGCTAATACTTTAAATCACTGGCTCTTGATCATTTCAAGGATGCGGAACAACTCCCTTTTTAGGTTAAAAAAAAAAATCTCTGGCTGCTGGTAATTAGATTTTTAGTAGTTACAGATTCGGAAACTGCATGGTATCAGAATGCGTAGTAAAGTTGGTAGTAATTATTTTACATGAATTTGTCTTTTCATGACAAGACTTGGAAAATAGTAAAAAAGCAAGGCAATGGAGCACGTTTAACAGCCAATACACTCGGAACAATGAGTGGAAAATCATAAGCTCTTTTTACATGCTGGCACTATTTTGTTATCGCTATTGGCACTATAACGTTTTGGATTCTAGATCTGTGCTGTCAGATATAGTAGCCCCGTGTGGCTATTTATTTGTAAATTAGTCACATTGAATTATAACTTAAATAAAATTTAAATAAATTTAAGTTAAATGAAAAATGAGGGGCGCTTGGGTGGCTCAGTAGGTTAAAGCTCTGACTACACTGCCAGGGTGTTGACTGCATAGAGCCCGCTTGGGATTCTCTCTCTCTCTCTGCCCCTCCCCCATTGGAGGTTTTTTTTTTTTTCCTCTCTCTCAAATGAACTTAAAAAAATTTAAAAAATAAATGAAAAATGAAAAATTCATTTCCTCTGTTGCTCAGGAGCTCCACGTGGCTCGTGGCATGCTGGACAGCACAGACATGGGAAAGGATTGCCATTGAGAGGCCCAGCCTGCAAACTGGGGGTTACGATTTTGGCTCCTTCTACCTGCAGGATACTTTTTGTCCTTCTCATTACAAAATTCAGTAAAGTCTTGAGGCCCACGGAAAATCTCAACCTGGTCTTTCCTTGCCCTAAAGACTGCTCCTAGGCTACTTCCCCAGCTAGACCAAGTGGAACTAATGTGAATGTCGTCTGTATGTGCTGACAATACTTGCAGAGGCAACTAGGCAGCCTGAGTAGTTCCTGGGGCACTGGGGATAGGTTTTCACTGGATTATGGTCTCTGAGGCTTGATTCCTCTTGTGACAGAGAGATCAAAGACATTTGCAAGTTGTTTAGGATTGGTTTATGGGTGTATTGTGTGGTTAATTAACACAGATTATAATTGGCTTCTTTGGTGATCAAATCTATGGCGGAGATTGGCTTCCTTTGCAATGGGGCTTAAAGGAGCCGAACTAATCCAACCAGATGTTCACTTTAACATCTGCCTTTAAGAAAGCTTGATTAGAAAGGGCTGCCAGTGTGGTTCAGATGGTTAACTGACTCTTGATTTCGGCTCAGGTCACAATCTCAGGGTTTGTGAGTTTAAGCCCCACGATGGGCTCCTCCCTGACACTGTGGAGCTTGCTTAGGATTCTCTCTCCCTCTCTCTCTGCCCCTCTCCTGCTTGAACTCGCTCTCTCTCTCAAATAAATAAACTTTAAAATTTATATATATATATATATATGTATATATATATATGTATATATATATATATGTATATGAAAACTTGATTAGAAAGGTAAATCTATGTCATTCTTTTAAAAAAAAATTAAAAAGGGGGCACCTGGTGGCTCAGTTGGTTAAGCATCCTACTTCAGCTCGGGTCATGATCTTGCAGTTTGTGAGTTTCAGCCCTGCGTCAGGCTCTGTGCTGACTGCTCAGAGCCTGGAGCCTGCTTCAGATTCTGTGTCTCCCTCTCTCTTTGCTCCTCCTGTGCCCATGCTCTGTCTCTGTCTCTCAATAAGAAATGTTAAAAAAACAATTTGATTCTAAAAAAACTTAAAAAATTTTTTTTAATGTTTATTTATTCTTGAGAGAGAGAGAGAGAGAGAGAGAGAGAGAGACAGAGACAGAGCATGAGTGAGGGAGGGGCAGAGAGAGAGAGAGAGAGGGAGACACAGAATCCGAAGTGGGCTCCAGGTTCTAAGCTGTCAGCACAGAGCCCGACATGGGGCTCGAACTCACAAACCTTAAGATCATGACCTGAGCTGAAGTCGGAGGCTTAACTGACTGAGCCACCCAGGTGCCCCATAAATCTATGTCATTCTAAAACATGCCCAAGTCACATAAAAAAGACTTCTTTTTATTATCTACAACATTGTTTCCTTTATTCATGTCAGCAAAATTTGACAGAGATTGGAAAAAAATGGTAGCAGGGAGATTAGGGGAGAAAGAGATCAGGCACGGACCCCCCAACAGCAGTTTGAATTAGAGGGTGAGGGAGGCATTTCAGCTCATTTTACTAGTGAATAGTACTTACATCATATTCAGAGTACCAAAAGGAATGGTAAGTTTGATGTGGGAGACCACGGGGAGTAGGGTGGGGCTGAGGGGAAGAGGGTTGTCCTACGTGAGGCCTACAGATAGCCCCTTGGGGGCACCAGGGACAGAGGGAGGGCCACTTGTCCTCCAAGCCTCCTGGTTCCTGGTCTGGTATGAGGCAGGGTGGGAGGGACCGCGGGCAGAGTGTGTTTCCTTCAGCTGCTGGCCCCACCGATGCTGCGAAACAAAGCCATCGGGTTCAGCAGCCTGCTTCCTGCCTCTCACTGGTGCAAGCACAGCTCGTCAGCAATGCGCTCCACCCAATTCAGGAGGGAACCCCAGGCAGCAGCTCAGAGGCCTCCCTCCCCCACTGCCAGCCCGGGTGTTGTGTGCCTACTGGCTGCAGGTCTGGATCCTGTGGTGCTGCCGTCACACTCCCCAGTGACGGATGCTCAGGGACACACACTTATTGAGCACCTGTTCTGTGCCAGGCGCTCAGTCCACACGGGTGAACAGGGGGCATGCGTGATTCCTGACCACTCAGTTTGTAGACCAGTTCACCATTGTCTCTTCCCTGGGCTGCTGGCCTGGTCTGTTCTTTGCTGCAAGCAGTGGCTCACGAGGGGGGCATGCTATGACTTAGCCATTTCCCCAGCCTCTGGCCTTCCCCCTCCCCGCTGGAGGCATGGTCTTTTGTGGTCATCTGTTATCAGCACTTCCTTCGGAAACATCAGGGAGTGCATCCTTCTCCCCGAGGGACTCCCCGAGGGACTCATCCTTCTCCCCGAGGGACATCCATGAGCATAGATTGATCAGACACCCCTGAGCCAGGTTCTGTGCTGTAGTGTTGTGGGATAGGGAGGCATGAATAAGACAGTTTTGCCCTTAATTAACTTACCTGAGGATAATTCACAACATGAGGCAGAACGTGCCAGATCTTAGAAGTGAGGCGTCCTTGGGGCGCCTCGGTGGCTCAGTTGGTTAAGCGTCCAACTTCGGCTCAGGTCATGATCTCGTGGTTTGTGAGTTTGAGCCCCGCGTTGGGCTCTGTGTTGACAGCTCAGAGCCTGGAGCCTGCTTCCGATTCTGTGTCTTCCCCTCTCTCTGCCCCTCCACCCACTCTCACTCTGTCTCTCAAAAATAAATAAAACATTTTTAAAAAATTAAAGAAAAGAAGTGAGTTGTCCCTAGGGAATGTTATAGGAGTCTCCTGGAGAGAGACCCAGTGTGAACAGAGGAGGCCTGGGTGGCTTCATGGAGGAAGTAGGATGTCAGACAAAGGGTCGGCTCATAAGGCAGGGAGGAGTGGGGCTGACATCGGCCTGGGAGTCACGCTCTATAGGGAGAGGTCATTCCCTCTGACCTAAAATACTTGCTCCTCCCTTACCCCTCCCCCTCCCTCATCTCCACCCCTCCCCTGCTGCCTTCTTTTCTATTTCCCTCCTCTTTCTTACACTCTCTCTTCATTTCTCACCCTCCTCCTCTGACTTTGCTGTGAACCCAGGCTCAGCCACCCTTTTGCTGGAGGGATGCCAGTCCTGTGACATTACCGCACTGTAGCTTCCTTCTGAGGGCTGACCCTGCCAGGGCTCGGGCTCGGCCTGCCGGCTCCGGCCCGCCACTCTACTTCCAGCCTCGCTCCGTGGCTGGCCTGGCAGACCATCTTCTCAAAGGTTACTTTGTTTGGCCTCACAAAGGAAACACTATGGGACAAGGGTTTCTGAGGAGGCGGAGGCCTCCGGGTGCTGCCAGACCTCTGTGGCGTCTGCCTTTCCCTGTTCGGGAGCCATCACTGAAAGCTGCTTGTAGTAGACACTGTGGGGCCCCTCCAGCTGCTGTTAGGGCTGCTGATAATGGCTCACAGCTGCCCCTTCCTTGGAATTATCTTCAGCTGACAGGAGCTGTCTTGCCCTCAGACCTGGGCCAATGACTGGTGGACAAAGGTTACACAAGACCATTCCCTTTGCCTCCGGGTGGAGCGGGCTCTACTCTCCAGATATTTGGAGCTGGGGCAGCTGACCTTATGTTTGCCATCCAGAAAGAAGCAGACATCTCTTTCCAAGGCAGCAAAGGTGTGTCTGAGTCTTGAATAGAGGATGGTGCTAGGATCACTGGCAGAGAGACTCATTGACCAAGGGCCTCTAGTCAGACCCACTGGGGTCCCTGGGGAGCAGAAGATGCCAGCTAGTGTCTGTTTGAGCCTATGCACCTCGCTCTCCTCCACCATCTTGGGGCCCATCCGCTCACACAGTGACATGATTTTGAGACCCGTTGAGGTTACTTCCCCTTGGCTCCCTGCCTTTCCTCTGATTAACAGTCAGATTTTTATTATTCATCCACTTCTTCCTGATTCGGAATCCTTGAGAATGAGTCACCCTTTCTTCTGAGTTTGGGAGAGCCAAGTTTTCAAGCCTTGTTAAGTGATTAGGGGGATGTAGCACTGAGAGTTAACACCTGCATTTAACCAATCTACCCCCTACCCCAATCTCTCTTTCCCATTCCTACATTCATGCAGTAAAGTGAGTAGGTCTTTCCTACTAGGGCTGATGGCTCTCTGCAGTACTGTGATGATACAACACAGGGCACATGCTGGTGAATGTGTGTGTGGTTCCCAGGATTTTTTTTTCTTTTTTAATGTTTATTTACTTATTTTGTGTGTGAGAGAGAGAGAGAGGGAGAGAGAGAATCCCAAGCAGGCTCCAGGCTGTCAGCCCAGAGCCTGATGCAGGGCTTGACCTCACTAACCAAACCGTGAGATCATGACCTGAGCTGAAATCAAGAGTCAGATGCTTAACCAACTGAGCCACCAGGCACCCTACCCAGGAACTTAACTAGGACACAAGCTCCACGGTAATAGGGACCTTTCCTGTCTCATTCACTGCCGAATCTCCAGTGCCCAGTGTGAGCTCAATAAATATTTGTTGCATAAATGGATAAAGAAACATTAATTGCATGCCTACTGTATTTCAGACGTTACGCTAATCCCTGCCGACGGACAAATTGATATGTCCTCTCTCACTGTGGAGCTCAAAATCTAGAAAGAGAAACAGATAGGCAAGCAAATGGGCTGGTCATGAGGGTTAAAATAGAGGCATATGTAAGTGCTGGGAGAACACGTAGTAGACAATTTGCTCCGGGGAGGTCAGAAAAAGTTATGGAGGGGAAGGAACTTTTGAGTTGAGCTTCGAAAGGTAAGTGGGAGTTTGGTAGCGATCACAGGACGAAAGGGCGTCAAGGCAGAGCTAGCAGCATGAGGCTAGAAGGATAGAAGGTGGTGACGCTTCCGTGGGGTGTTAATGAGTGGCCGTGGGAGGAGGGTGGATGAGGGTAAAGCTGGAGAGCAGGCTGAGCCACGGGTTGGGGCCCCTCACCTGCTGCCCGCCCCCTCGGGCTGTGTGCTTTCAGGTCACGGCCAGTGCAGCTGTGGGGACTGTCTGTGTGACTCCGACTGGACCGGCTTCTACTGCAACTGTACCACGCGCACCGACACCTGCATGTCCAGCAACGGGCTGCTGTGCAGCGGCCGGGGCGAGTGTAAGTGCGGCAGCTGCAAGTGCATCCAGCCCGGCTCCTACGGGGACACCTGTGAGAAGTGCCCCACCTGCCCTGACGCCTGCACCTTTAAGAAGTGAGTGGGCAGAGAAGTGAGTTGGAGCCAGTCGGGTGCTAGAAGGAGGGAGGGGGTCCCCCAGGCTAGAATCCCCAACCCTCCAGGTTCTTACTCACCAAAGCTTCAGGAGGAGGCGTCCGCTGCAGCTAAGAGGCTAGCTTTCCTCTTCCCACGGAAAAGTTTGGGCAAAGAGGGAGGGAGAGCCAACCATGCAGGGGCCAAAGTAGCACCCGCTGGACTCCAGTTGGAGAAACCCCTCTCCTGGGATGGCATCCTGAATCCCTGAGTTGGGAGGAAGGCTAAACCAGGGAACTTCTGGGGAACGTTCTCATGTTCCGATCGTGTGGGAGAGTTGGGCTGGAGTTATGAAGGATTCTGTGAAACAGGAGATGTTCGCTAGTACAAACTCCACTCATCTGGGGTCAGGGGAAGCTCCTGCCATTTCTCTTGCCACTTTCAGCAGGGCTGGGCTCATAGGCATGCAACCTGTGCATTTGTACAGAGCCCTGTGCTTAGAAGGGCCCCATGCTTGGTTTACCGCTCTGCTGGCACTGTCTTGTAATGCTTAGGGATTTTTGAACAAGGGGCCTGACATCTTCTTTTGTGCTGGGTCCCCAGATTACATGACCGGTTCTGCCTTTAAGGCTCCTCGAAGTGGCACACGCCTTACCTCCTGTCACACTCTCGGATGGGACATGAAGAAGTTTAATGAGGGGACTGGGGCCTTCTGCCTGCCAGGCTCTGCCTCTGGGTGAGGAGGAACTCCCACCCCTGAACTCCAGACCCGACCCTCTGGGTCCCCCAGAATTGTCTTACAGGGGTTTTTGTTTCGGTGTTTGTTTTCCAAGGTGGGGCAGCTTTCTGGTGTGTGGATGTCAGAGCTGGACTGACACACACGTAGGTTTGCTCCTCTCTCGTCTTTTTTGTTTCTTTATTTTTGAGAGAGAGAGAGAGAGACAGAGTGCAATTGGGGAGGGGCAGAGAGAGGGACACATAGAATCTCAAACAGACTCCAGACTCTGAGCTGTCAGCGCAGAGCCTGACGCAGGGCTCAAACTCACAGGGCTCGAACTCGAAGACGGCGAGATCATGACCTGAGCCGAAGTCGGATGCTTAACTGACTGAGCCACCCAGGCGTCCCTCTCCTCCCTTGTCTTAATCTCTGTGTCGTCTCTCTTTTAGGAAGTGTGTGGAGTGTAAGAAATTTGACCGAGGAGACCTACATAAAGAAAATACCTGCAGCCGTTACTGTCGTGATGAGATTGAGCCTGTGAAGGAGCTCAGTAAGCTCAGCATGTCTTAGAATTGTGCACATACGCGGCTGCTGAAGTTTTCAGTTGATCCCAAAACGTGTCTATGTCTCATCAGTAAAATGGAAGAGTAATCCCTGCCTCAAAGGCATGTTGTACAGACCTGATGCACACTAGGCACTTAATAAAGGCCAGCTTCCCTGAGTCCTCTTGTGCCCTCTGCTAATTTGTTCCACAGTCCCTCCCCATTCTGCTGCTTCCCGGCACCCACAGACTCAGCAAGACCCTACAGATAACTTTTAAAGTATGTAGAAATCAACCCTAACTTGACCTCCCCAGGGAGAGGAAGACAATGCATCCCATTTTACGGATGAAGAAACCTAGGCTAGGTGATGTCAGTTTAGGAGGCTAGTAACCATTTACTGAGTTTACTTAACTGAGAGTGTTCAGCAATGCCCAGGCATACTGCTCTGCTGGTTTGGAGGGAAACCTTCACCCTTATGGATTTTAGCTAAAATCATAATGCTGTAGCCTTTTTTGGCTCTCTGGAGCCCTTCCTAGAATAAGACAGATAAAAATACAGTGGTGAGCAAAACTCTTGCCTGCAGTCATTGTAGTTTGAATTTCTTTTTTTTTTTTTTTTTTTTTTTTTTTTAAATTTTTTTTTTTTTCAACGTTTATTTATTTTTGGGACAGAGAGAGACAGAGCATGAACGGGGGAGGGACAGAGAGAGAGGGAGACACAGAATCGGAAACAGGCTCCAGGCTCTGAGCCATCAGCCCAGAGCCTGACGCAGGGCTCGAACTCACGGACCGTGAGATCGTGACCTGGCTGAAGTCGGACGCTTAACCGACTGCGCCACCCAGGCGCCCCTGTAGTTTGAATTTCACCTTGACCAAAAAGGGGATAATCTTTGTTGCTGTCAGCACATCTGATGTTATCTGGGTCAGCTAGGCATTGGTTGGTCTAGGGAGATGGCAATCTCTCCTGAGATAGCTGTCTCTCACGAAGGCAGGAAACATGTTTTCAGTGAGAGCCACAGTGAGACACAGCCAGTCAGTCGGCTTCTGGCTTGGGGTGTTACAGAAAAGGGTCAGCTCTCTGGATCCTTTGGCTAATATCAGAAGTGGGGCTGGTGGGGGGGGGGGTGAGGGGCATGATTTGGGGATTGAGTTTGAAGAGACGGCTTTTCCTCCTGAGGAGAATCGGTATGCTGTGATTAGCTCAGGCGGGCAAGACTGCTGAGAGAGATGTGAGATGTTTTTATTACCTAGACCAGAGGGGAATCTCAGGTTAGTTGAAAGTATTTCTCTTACCCCCACCCCCGTGCCATGATAATCATAAAGATAAATGCTTGTTTGTATGGAATTGTGTAACTTATAAAAGTTAGGCAAGTATCTTTTCATACACATGATCTTGTCTTTTTCTCAGCCACCTAGTAGAGTAGAACTGTGGTACTGTTGTTATCTTCATTTTGCAGATGAGGAAACTGAATCTCAGGAAAGCTACATAACTTGCCCGAACAAGTTAAGCTTAGAATGAATCTGGAAATCCTTACTCTTTCCACTGTACTCTTATACCACTAGTTTTCGGGCGGCTCATTGAGTTCAAGTCTGATACTACACTTGATCTTAGCCAAAAGGCCGAGAAACAATCATTGAGTTCAAGTCTGGTGTGCTCTGAGACTCCTGTTTTAGTTCTGTTCCATCACGTACTTGTGTTGTGATCTTGGTGCATTTGCTTAACATCATCGTGTGTCAGTTTTACCTGTCTGGTTGCATCACTATAGGACGTGGTGCAAATGATAGAGGGGCACCTATAGTTTCCCTGTCAGAATAAGAGGCTTCAGAATTAGAAGGGGTGAAGCCTACAAAAAAGTGATGGGAGTCAGAGAAGAGAGGCTGGCTCTGGAGAGGAACACTGGATCAGACGCAGAAACGGAAGAAATGTAAGGGCTTTGCCAACAAACTATTGAGAATAGTTGAGCCAGGAGGGAAAGGAAAGAGAGGGAAGGGAACACCCTTCTCTATTAGGTACTGTTCACTTGACATCATTTAGTTCTCTACCAGTGTTGTGAGGTGGGTTATCCTTTTCCTTTCATAGATGAAGAAAGAGCCAATGAGGTCAAGTAACTTCCCCAATATTACGCAGCTGACAGGTGGTAGAGCCAGGCTTTGAATCACACTGTGTCATGTGTTCTGTCATGTCCCTTCCAAGGGAAGGAATACGAACCAAAAAGGGTCTGGGAGGGACAAAATTCAGCAGCGAGGGTCATCTAGAGGCAATTGCCAGGCACAACAGCCATCTCAAGTCTAGGCATCTTGCCTAATGTCAGGCATAGGGTTTCCTGTTGCATACTTTCTCAGAAGTCCCATGACTGGGGTTTGGGGATGGCCCCGTCTTCCAGGAATTGCCTTGTTTTTCACTCTCCCATATTTTCCCCTTCCTCAGAGGATACTGGCAAGGATGCAGTGAACTGCACGTACAAGAATGAAGATGACTGTGTTGTCAGATTCCAGTACTATGAAGACTCCAGTGGAAAGTCCATTCTCTATGTGGTAGAGGAGCCAGGTACGTGAACCGCCAGGGCCCCTGACACTGCACCTATAGGGAGAGGGAGAGCCACGTTAGGCAGCAATTTCCACCCATTACGCCTCTTACACAGAACAGCCAAGTTAAGACTACCTTACAAGTGGTAAGTTAGGGCCTGTCATCTGGGGGTGGGAGATATTTAAATACCAATCTTTGTGAGAAAGTGACTTGCTAATTGAGGAGGCAGAAAAAGAAGGTGAGTAAGGAAAGGAAGAAGGTAGATATGGATCCCACGAAGGGACAAAATACATCCTGGCATTTTTTTGAGGTGACAGTATTAAGAAGTGAGGAATTTAAAGTCTGGGACTCTTCAGCATCCGCTCCACTTAAGGTCAGGTGGTTGCCAAGGGCAACCTGTTCGCTGCTTCAGAGGAAGGCCTGATGCTTTGAGGTGTTGACCTTACCAGGGTCACCATGAGACACAGTACTGGCTTTGAGGCACCAAGCCAAGGTGTTCTGAGCACTGAAAAGATAGTGCTTGCTCTCACAGCCTTCTGGAAGCAGGAGGAGCTCATCCGTCATACACAGACCAACCACAGGTTTGTCGCCATCCAGTGTAGTAGATTAGCTCTCTTCCCCTTACCACCCCCGTCTCCTTCCTTTCTCTTACACAACAGACGAAGCGATGAATCACTAGAAAATATTTTCGAGTACTTATTGTATATCAGCCAGTAGACTAGGTGCTGGGAATATAACAATAAATCAAGCAGATGTGGCACTCACAGGCCAGGGGGAGAGGGACATGTAAATTGATAGTGATACTGCTGAGGGACAAGGGCTGTGCCAAGGCGGGGGGTAGACAGGAGCTTCTATGAGTGAAGGAACAATGTCTGAAGGCAGAGACTAAGTCAGTTGGTTGCTCGTCAGTTGATTCCTACAGCTGTAGAAATTTCTTCAAATCCTCCTTCAGACCAGGGTCCAGCAAACACTTTCTGTTCAGGGCCAGGGGTTAAATATTTTAGGCTTTGGCGGCACCTGGGCGGCTCAGTTGGTTAGGTGTGTGACTCCTGATTTCAGCTCAGGTCATGATCTCATGGTTCATCGGTTTGAGCCCCACATTGTGCTCCGCACTGACAGTGTGGAGCCTGCTTGGGATTCTCTCTCTCTCTCTCTCTCTCTCTCTCTCTCTCTCTGCCCCTCACCCACTCGTGCTTTCTCTGTCTCAAAATAAATATTTTAGGCTTTGTGGGCCTTGTGGTCTCTGCCATGACTACTCTGCCATTGTAACAGGAAGGCAGCCATAGTCTATATTTAATGCACAAGCCTAAGTATATTTAGAAAGACAGGTGGCAAGCCACATTTGGCTCCCAGACAATAGCTTGCTGGCCCCTGCTTTAGGAAAGTGGGTCTCCAACTTTTCTATGTTCCCCTTGCTAAAAAATCGAGAGTCCTGAGCCCCATGCTGCTTCCATGAGCCTCTATGTTCTTTTTATTTGATTTTTTATTACATTTTTAAATGTTCATTCATTTTTTGAGAGAAAGATGGAGCACGAGTCGAGAGAAAGATGGGAGGGGCAGAGGGAGAGGGAGACACAGAATCCGAAGCAGGCTCCAGGCTCTGAGCCCAACGCAGGGCTCGAACCCATGAACTGTGAGATCATGACCTGAGCCAAAGTCAGACACTTAACCGACTGAGCCACCCAGGTGTCCCCAGCCTCTGTGTTCTTGAATAGTGCTCCTGGCAGTTGTGAGACGCCCCAATATTTGAGTGCCTCTGCTTTGGACACATCACTTCCCCTAGTGAGCCTTCTCAGACCTCCTCCATCATCCTTTCTTCTGATTCGGTTGGGTGCTCCTGTTTGAGTCCCAGAGCAGCTGTGTTTCCCTTAGATGGGCCTTCATTCCACCATTAACTTGCTTCTTTAATCACCCATCTCCCTCAGTAGATCACGTGCCCCACGAACACACGAACCATCTGTCTTATCTATCGTTATATCTCCATACTTGGCTCAGTCATCTACAGAGAAGATACTTAGTAAACGGGTTTTGAATGAGTTACTAGGACTGATTATTCGAGTTGACAGGCAGGCTTGCATACATGTTGATAACCTGCTCGGAGAACTTTGGCTGCTTGGAGAAGGAAGCGGGTGACAGTGGAAAGAAGCTCTACTACATCCGGGTCAGCCAGGGTGTTGCTGGCTGCATGGGTACCGGAGAGCATGGCGCCCCCTACCGTGATATTGTTCACCTGCCTTTCCCAGGGCTCTCACCCTTCAGAAGGGAGAAGGAAGGTAAAGGAAAGGGTATGACCTTAATTTTATTTAGCGACTCAAGGGAAAGCTGACATGGGAAGGGGAGAGGGCAGAGTCTGGGTATGTATCTGTGGGGGAGCACATGTGGATTATTTGGCCATGACCCCTCACACTTTCCCGCCCACCTGTGTTAACACGTTTCATGGATTTTTCCACACCCGCCCTATTTGCACCTTTGTGCTTTCTCATTTTTGAAGGGCAGTACGTTCTTGCTTTGGGGTTTAACGTTACTTCATCTCTGCTATAACAATCCTTGCAGGTGCTTCTGCTGTAACACCAAAATCTTTTGGCTTGATATTCTTAGATGGAATCCACTACTTGGAATTATGGGGCAGAAAGATGGTGATAACCTGAGCTGGTACAAATAACCCCCCAGGGTGGGGGGTGGAGTAGCTTTTCTGATGTAGATTCCATCCTCCACATGAGGAGATGGGACCCCAGACCCATATTCCCTATCTTGTTGCCCTGGAATTCTGAATTTGACCTCTCTTCTCACCTACCGCCCCCAACTATTTTCAGGGGTTCTGGCTTTGTGCAGAATGTGTCATCTGAGGTCCCAGAGCATAGGAGGGGATTATTCTCATTCTCTTCCCCAACTCATGCCTTTGCGGATGGTCTCCCTGAAGGGCTGGGCCACTGCAAGGCAGTAGAGACAGCACTGCCAAAGGGCTTGGCCTTGACTGGGTGGTGTTCAGCCTACTATGTGGAGTGGGCTCCGCTGAGCTGGGTCCTTATCACTCCCAGATAGAGTTGCCTCGTCGAATACAATATGTCCCATTCAACATTTAGTACCTACTTAGGCTGAAAAATTATTGTTTATCTGAAATTCAAGTTTAACTGGATTTCCTGTGCTTTTGTCAAACCTGCCAGCCCTGCCCAGTCTTTCCTGACCTTGGGTCTCCACGATGGGTCCTCATCACCGTGGCTGAGAGAGCTCTCTAGAGACTAGCTGATCTCATCATCTTCTTCCGGGAATCCTGCCATCTACTCCTTTCAGGACAAATGCTTAATAGATGTTTTTGCCTGAAGACCTCTTGACATTCTACTTGTCCTGCCCATACTGACATGCAGAATTGAAGAGATTTCACTCTGAGGTTTGAGGGTCAGCCCTCTCTTCCCAAGAATTCATAATTGTTGTTCCCGGAAGAGCTGGTGCCCTTCACTCCTGGGAACTCAGACACTGGAACCTCACAGCCTCTCTCCAGATGCTCCTTTAATTATAGACAGGTTATAATTTGGTAGCTTGGGAAATAGCCAGCTTGGGTCTGCATCGGTGGTTGTTTTTGGGTCATGTGTGGTGAGCATAGGGTGTATGTTTAGAGAAGAAGGTGGGAGACAGTGTGGAAAGTAGGCATGACCACCTCTCCAGACCCATCAATACCCGTATATTCAAACACCTAATTACATAACACCTGAGAAGTTACTGGAGTGAGGTCACCCATCAGACACCTGTGGTTTATGGGAAGCAGAGCTCTGCAGAGCACAGTCAGCTTGGTCTTCAGAGGGGTGATGCACCTCTGTCTGTGTTGGTTGTTGACTAGGGTTGAACAGGAAGTCGGCTTTCAATAGGGTTAGGATTAAAGATGACGAAATATTTTGGGAAGGAACCCAAAATATTGTCTGGGTTGGCAGGCTTCCTGGTCTCTGTGCTAACAAGGACATTAGGTTCCCAGCCCTCAGAGATGTACATATCCAAACCAGAGAAACAAATACAAATGCCTAAGGAGCTAGGTAAATAAATTAGTGAAAACAGGTGTAACAAGAACACGAGTAATAATGGTAGCTGATAGTTATTGAGCACTGAGTCTGTGCTAGGCAGTGTTCTGAGTTCTTTAAATATATTTAACTTATTTGTTTATTTTTACAGGTTTCTTTTTTTTTAAATATTTATTTTGTGGGAGGGAGAGAGAGAGAGAGAGAGAGAGAGAGAGAGAGAGAGAGCATGCACGAGTTGGGGAGAGGGGCAGAGAGAGAGGGAGAGAGAGTCCCAAGCAGGCTTCATGATCAGCATGGAGCCCGATGCCTGGGTGGCTCAGTTGGTTAGGCGTCCTACTTCAGCTCAGCTCACGACCTTGCAGTTCGTGGGTTCAAGCCCCTATTGGGCTCTGTGCTGACAGCTCAGAGCCTGGATCCTGCTTCAAATTCTGTGTCTCCCTCTCTCTCTGCTCCTCCCCCACTCATGCGCACTCTCTCTCTCTCTCTCTAAAAAAGAAATAATCCTTAAAAAAATAAATAAGTTGGGGTGCCTGGGTGGCGCAGTGGGTGTTCGACTTCAGCTCAGGTCATGATCTCACAGTTCGTGAGATCGAGCCCCGCGTTGGGCTCTGTGCTGGCAGCTCGGAGTCCGGAGCCTGCTTCGGATTCTGTGTCTCCCTGTCTCTCTGCCCCTCCCCCATACATGCTCTGTCTCTCTCAAAAATAAATAAACGTTAAAAACAATTTTTAAAAGTATATATTTAACTTAACTATGCTTCATAAGTTTTGGAATTCAGTGCTATTACTTTCTCCATTTTAAACATGGAGAGATAGGAAACAGACACCCAGAAAGGTTAAATAGTTTATCAAAGGTCACATAGCAAAGTAAGTTGTCAGCCAGGATTCGAACCCTGGCGGTCTAGCTCCAGAACCCACAGTAGCACAGCCTCCATGACAAGTTAACATGTTGCCTCTGTTTAGTGGAGAAAAGAGGGTGGTGACAAGTCTGGCAAACTAGAAAATGTGTCCCATCTAAAGGGGACAGCAGCTACTCACATCTAACCAGAGCTGCCCTGTGGGTGCAGTGTTTCCAGACCTTTTTATTTATGTTTAAAAAATTTTTTTTTACTTTTATTTATTTTTGAGAAACAGAGTGAGACAAAGCGTGAGCAGGGGAGGGGCAGAGAGAGAAGGAGACACAGAATCTGAAGCAGGCTCCAGGCTCTGAGCAAGCAGTCAGCACAGAGCCTGATGCGGGGCTCGAACCCACAAAGTGTGAGATCATGACCTGAGCCGAAGTCAGACGCTCAACCGACTGAGCCACCCAGGCGCCTCTATTTATTCATGTTTTTAAAGGGAAGAAGAAGAATCTGAAGTTTTAGGGGGATAATCTCCTGATTATTCCATGCTGCCAACAAAATAAAAATTTAATCAAGCTTTTGTTTTAAATCCAGTAGAGTTAACATAAAATCAACTTTTTAATAAACACTTGAGTAGGTTAGATTCTACCGGGGGTGACCTGCTTATGACCTCTAATTTAAACTACTCAGGACAGATTATTGCTGTCTTAAATATTGGTGCTCCCCCCCCCCCCTTTAAAAATTTTGATTTATTTTGTAAGCCCTGTTTCCCTCAGAGAGATTTCTAGTAATTTCTTACTTGGTCAGGTTGCCTTTACAACGTCCCTGCTCTGTGCTCTCTCCTGACAGAGTGTCCCAAGGGTCCTGACATCCTGGTGGTCCTACTCTCAGTGATGGGGGCCATTTTGCTCATCGGCCTTGCTACTCTGCTCATCTGGAAGCTCCTCATCACCATCCATGACCGGAAGGAGTTTGCTAAATTTGAGGAAGAGCGAGCCAGAGCAAAATGGGACACAGTAAGAGTCGGGGCTGGGCATTTTCTTAAGTCATTGGTTTGAGAGCCTCAACTGGAAATAGTAGGTACTTAGGGGAGCCAGGTTCAGCCAGCACCATAATTTCCCAGTTAGTCTCTGTTGTGGAAATTGGGAGATGGTCCTGTTGTCTTTATTATTCCTGAAAACCACCTGAGTCTCTCACTGCCACACAGTGACCATAGGTCCCATAGGTGAGAACTGACTGAGTACAGGTAGGGCCCAGCTCTGCTCTGGACACTGACATAATCAAAAGGAAACATATTCTCTAATTGAGGAAGACAGGACAAATGATGGGGGGTGGGGAACGTTATTATTGCCAGTTTGTAGATAAGAAAACTGAGCACAGAGACGTTCAACAGCTTGCCCAATTGTGGGAGAGAATCAAGTTATGATAGAAATGACTCTTTGGGCCAGCCTCTTAAAACATATCCTCTCTGCAATTTATTCTGATTGCATTCAATCAAGCATCTATTGAGAACTTTCTATATACTTAATTTTGCTCTGTTCTCCTTTGGCTCATCTTCCACATTCTGACTTTTTTTTCTGGACCTTCCAAAATGGCTGTTTGAGTCCATGAATGTCTAGCGGGAGGCTGAAAGTTTGTTCTCATTTGATGGTCACCTCAGGCCTTGGTACTCAAGGGTCCCAAGAAACTTGAGATGTTTCTGTTCGTACAGTGTAGAAATCTGGAATCTCAGCGGCACATGAGAATGTGTTGTATTTCTTGAAATGGGACTCCTAAAGACGGCCAGATCTTATGGGATTTATCACTTTTTGTTAGAAAATAATTTGGGCAACCCAGTGAGGGTCTTATTTTTTCCTGCTAACATGACAGTGGGTAGCGCTTGGAAGGATGAGATGAGAACAAATTAAAATTATTTTGAGTGAAAGCTATCCTCTCTGTTTCAGCTACCACCTGCTACATTTCTCGTCTCTGCCCGCATCCGCCAGCATAGTCACAACAAAAGAAAAAAAAAATTGGAGAAGGGCAAAAGAGAGAGTTCAGGAGAGAAGCAGGAAATAGATACTGGCTACAAGTGGTACTGAGGTGTTTGGGGATCACCAAAAAGTAATGGGTTGAATTCAACCCCTTCGAAACAGCAGCACAATGGCATTCCACTTTCTCTCTCCTCTTATTTCCTACCCACTCCCATCTCAGGAGCGAATATGGGGTTACAATGAGCATTAAGCGATTCATGGATGGTGTAGCCCGGAGAAAGGTGTCTTGGGTAAACTCTTCAGGCGAAATGTAATCATTGAGGGCAGGGAACAATTGAGGAATTCACTGTAAGACACATTTCTGTTCTCTCCGCAGGCCAACAACCCACTGTATAAAGAGGCCACATCCACCTTCACCAACATCACCTACCGGGGCACTTAATGACAAGCAGTCATCCTCAGTTCACTGTCAGGCTGTCCCAGAATTGTGGACACATCTGCTGTCATGTTTACAGGGAACGAAATCCGTGGGGCAGGATCGGGGGCTGGGAGTGGGGTGGGTTACAAGAATGTCAGTATGTGGAGGTGTGGGTCTCTGTGCGTGTGTGCGCGTGAGTGTGCTGCATGTGGGGGAGTGTGTAATTTAAAACTTGAGGTGTGTCCAGACACGTGGAGCTCCTCAGCCTTTGTCCGCAGAATGCCTCCTTCAGGGATCCTTCCTGCTTAACCTTAGGGTGACCCACGTAGCTGAGCAGGTACTGTTCATTACCTCACTGAGAAGCCAGCTTTCCTTTTCCGGCCATTTCTCCCGAAGAGAAGGGCAGGGCTGAGCCTCTCGTTCCAGAGGAAGGGGCCTTGACTCTGCCTTGAGTTGACGGTTCTTGGGTCCGACGCTCAGCAGCTCTGATAGCAAATGCTGGGCTCCGCAGCCTTGTCGTGTCATCTGGACTTTGATCTCCTTTGCCTTCCCTCAGGCTGACGGAGAAATCAGAAGCAAGAGCAGCCATCGGAGTTGCCTATGTCTTTTGCTGTCCCCTCAATCCAGTATGGTTCTCTCACAAGGGGAGCCCTTGCCAGCAATTCTGTTGGGAGTGAGGATGGGAAGGCCACTCAGGGGTCATGCATGGCCTGGATGAATGTGCCAGAGTCCCCCAGTTCATAATCATCACCCTTCACATTTGTCTCCTTGGCACCCCACCCTAGAAGTTCGATTGGAGGACGCGTGTTACCCTTAGACCAGCATCACCTCTTTACCTGCTACGTCTACACTCTCACTGCTGTAGACATTTGCTACATACTGGGAATTTCTTTCATGACCGGACGCTTTTCCTCCCAGGGAGAGTGCTGTGATGAGAGCCAGAGATCTGGCCCCACCCTTCAGGCCCTCTGCCCCTTGTCCAAGGCACCCCCCCGCCCCTACACCCAATCTGGTGCTTCTGTGTGCTACATCCATCCATGGGGCTGATTGCACTTATCTACCTCTTGGCTGTCTTGTGAAGGAATCATTCCCATGGGTCTCTGAGTCTGCTGGGCATATGTGCCACATTTAGAATGATGGGCCAGTTGTATCAGCGTGTGTGGCCTATTCTCCTACGGGCTGGGCAACCTCATTTTAACTCAGTCTTTAATCTGAGAGGCCACAAGTGCAATTTTATTTTATTTTTCTCATTGGGTCACCTGAAACCATGATGAGGCTTGCTTAATCTAAAGGAACATGTACAGAAACACATTTGCATTATATTTTGTAGTTTTATTTGAGGAGGAAGGAGCATATTTAAAAACAAACAAACAACCCCACATAGACTTGGGATGGATACAGACCCTCCCACTTGGCATCATTCATAGGGAGTTGCTGCCCATTTGCTGGATCTGTAGGGGCTCTCTCATCCTGGGAGCCTGTGGGGATGGCCCCACGGGCATGCTGGGCCATTCTGAGCAGGAGGGGTACAAGTGGTTCTTTTCTCCTAGCAGTTGCTTCCTTGGTGTTCACATTGGTCTAAACATTAACAACCACCCTCACCCCCCATTCATCAAGAAAAAGGAAAGAGCTATAGACGATCTGTGGTCTGACGATCAGAAAATGTAAGTCCTGGCCTCATTGTTGCAGCTGAGGAAGTTTTACCCTTAATTAAGGCAAGCCTCTCTTCCTTCCCTTCGGGGCTCAGTTTTCTAGTTTGAAAAATGATAGTTTGGACCAGCCAGTCTGGAAGGTGTCTTTCAATATTGATAATCTGAGATGCTGGGATTTACTGTGGCATCAGACATACAGTCAAGATTCCATGAGATGTTGATACTACTTTTTTTGTTAAGTTGGGAGATCTGAGAGACCAGCTTTTGCAAGAGCAGATGTCATTCCACATCACCTTTCTCAATGAAAAAGCCTCATTCTGTCCTCTCTTAGAGCCCCTTCTCCAATGTTTGTTAGCAGTCACATTTCCTAATGTAGCACTTAAGCTCCACTTAGTTTATTATTCCTTAGCTCACTTTGCACACGTTTGCATCCACATATAAGGGAGAGGAATCCATTAAGAAGTAGCTGAAATGTGTATTCTGTATTCGTGTGTTAACACTGAGAATAAGCCTTGGAATTAGGAGTAGGGCAAATGACTGAGCCTTGTCTCACCCATGGATTACTCTTTACTGAAAGGGATGGTAGTACAGTAGAGGGGTAAATGGGGGAGGGGAGGGTCGATAATGAATCCCAGAAGTTTAGAACCTAACTATACCCTTTGGCTACTGAGACAAGAGTCCATTAAAGCAGTAGTTGGACCTTTTCTTTAGATAAGATGGTTTATATGAAGACACTATATCAAAGGAGGAAGAACATATATTTAAAGGATGAAAAAATCAGTAGGACTCTTTGAGCTTCTGGAAAGAGACTCCTAGGCTTTAAAAAGGCGCCGGGTGGTTCAGTTAGGTGTTTGACTTTGGCTGAGGTCATGAACTCACATTTCGTGAGTTCCAGCCCCACATCAGTCTCTGTGCTGACAGCTCAGAGCCTGGAGCCTGCTTCGGATTCTGTGTCTCCCTCTCTCTCTGTTCCTTCTCTGTTCACGCTCTCTCAAAAATAAATAAAGATTAAAAAAAAAAAAAGACCAATACTCTTTGTATGCGGGGAGAACCTGTAGCTGCGTTCGCAAGACAGCAAATGGCAGTCAGTTTGGGCATCACGTAGGGTGAACATCTAAATAGTATTTTGGTATCAGCACAGCCCAAAGAAGTTATTTATTTGTGCTCAGCTCATCTGGAGAGAATGTATGTTCAGTCTCAGGGTGTGTGGATAGTAATGGGAAGCTTGGGATGCTCCTGACAAGTTGTCACATAACGAATCCCTTCTTTCTCTCTCAGATATTCCTAGACCATCCATGATTTCAAGATCCCTCTCTTTGTTAGGTATTCCTGGTTGAAATGACTTAAGTGCCTTCCTGACTTCCTAACCACCCCCTCTGTTTGAATTGTGCAACAGTAAATTAAATGTGCTTTCCAAAAAGAATTGACCTAAGGCTGCCCAGTTCTTCCTGTGTTGTTATTTCTGTTTTCTTTGGGTGAAAAGAGTAAATGTCATCGCCTCAAAAATGATTATTTTAGAACAAGCCTGTTTCCAAATGTAACCAAATGATGACCACCACGGGGACTGAAGTTTACTCCAGAACCCAGAGCGTTTCTTTAGACTTTCATAATGTTTTCAAACTGAGTAGGTTATTGCTGTTCTAAGAGTTGGAGTTTTTTGTCTTTTAATTGGGGATTTTTTAGGAACTTGTGCAATCTCAATAGAACAGACTGTCAGTTTGGCCTAGGTTTTGTTTGCAGGAGGCATAAATCAGTACAATAAAGGCTTGATGGCAGATTATTGACAGGATCATTTAAATGCCCAGCTTTAGGGGGAAAAATGCCCAACTTTTATTTAAGGAATTGGGTCTCAAAATGTGGTTTGAGGACCAGCAGCCTCCATATCACCTGGGAAGTTGTTAGGAATAAAAATGCACAGGCCACGCCCCAGGGCTACTAACTCAGAAAATCTGAGATGGGGCCGGGCCCGGTGTTCTGTTTCAGCAAAGCCCTCCCTGTGATTCTGCTGCTTACTCAAGTTTGAGAACCACTGACTTAAGAAGTCACTTACCTGTCCTTCTGGCTTACTAAGTTTGCAGTTAAATCATCTCAGTTACTAAAAGATTATGAATACAGCTTGGCGGGTATATTAAGAGAACCAAATATCTACCCACACAAAATGAAAATGCACTTTTGATCCATTTTCCAAATTAAGTGATCAGAGGCTTCTGGTTCCCTCACAGCCACAAATTCCCATGAAAAACTAAAAGAAGTACTAGATCAAAATCACAGGGAAAGAAACCCAACTAACAGGATACTTGGCAGGCATCTAAGAAAACCTTTAATTCACAGGAGATGGGATGAATATCGAAATTATTAGCATTATCACTTTATAGGGTAAGACTCTAGAATTTGCAACTTCACTTTTTGCTATTTAAAATGTATTGAGCATTGACAGTGTGGGGTTGAAGTACTTTATGGCACACTCATCATCTTTGCCTTTGGGTCTTCCATTCCTTAAATAACGTGCATTTTTAAAAAACATGACGGTGCATGACGTCATAAAAGGATTATGTGAACACACACTGAGACCTTTTATGGTGAAATTTTGTAGGTACACTGTGTTTTATTTACTTCATGGTAACTGATGACTACATATCTGGGTAAAATGGAGGACTTTATGTGAAAATGAAATGAAAAGCTATATATCAAATCATATTTGTAATCCCCTAACTCTTGGCCTGTGTAGTCTGAACTCTATAGTGACAGCCATGTAATGACCACCGGGATCAATTACAAGCAAGTTGCCTTGGAATTATAGTGCAACTATAATTTTCATTTTTCACACTGATGTAAGGAAACAGTAACATATGCTGTGCAAGAAAACCATTTAATGCTTGTTGAAAAATAATTTCTATTTGGTTTTGTAACATATTTCTTGAAATATCTATTTCTGATAGTTTGTAGTTTGACTAAAGCACACAGGCAGTTTTAAATGCTTGTGATTGGGGTTATCTATATTGTTAAATTTTAAGGGGCGCCTGGATGGCCCAGTCGGTTAAGTGTCCGACTCGGTTTTGGCTTAGGTCATGATCTCACAGTTTGTGAGTTTGAGCCCCACATTGGGCTCTGTGCTGATGGTGCAGAGCCTGCTTGGGATTCTCTCTCTCTCCCTCTCTCTGCCCCTCCCCCACTTGCTCTGTCTCTTTCACAAAAATAAACTTAAAAAATTTTTTTAAAAATCCACTTAATGAGACTATCCAAGAATAGTTAGCATGTGAAAAGAAAATTATAGGTCAGTTAACATGATTGTGTTCCTTGCGATTGCTG
This sequence comes from Panthera onca, assembly GCF_046562875.1. Classification (NCBI taxonomy): domain Eukaryota; kingdom Metazoa; phylum Chordata; class Mammalia; order Carnivora; family Felidae; genus Panthera; species Panthera onca. The sequence continues at coordinate 896,776 of NW_027675821.1, forward strand.
CCATAGTGCTGTCTCTCTAAACTTTTGCACAGAGAAGACATTTTCCATCAGCTGTGTATTTTCTGACAATACACGGGAGAATGCTCACAGAATAGAAGCATTTAGAAAGCAACATTTAGGAGATTTAACAGCCTTCAGGCAAAATCTCCACAGTAAATTCTTTATCAGTGTCCCTGAAAAGAGCTTTGTAAGAAAAAAAAAATTTCGCAATTCATTGTGGGTTTTTTTTTTTTTTTCTATTAGTTGGGTTTTCCTGTGACTCATACAATTGGCATGATTTCTTTGGAGAGATCACAGTGCTGGGTGTGTAAATATCATTCGGTGGCCAATGAAGAGATTGGTTAGGAAAAATGTTAATGGATCTATGCTCAACTTTGCTTCTCCTGACCCTTATAATCCCCCATTGTGACAGAGGTTGCTAATTGTGCCCCCATATGTGTTTTCCTCTTCTCACATAGTCAGAACTCCTAATTTCCCGTTGGACACATGGCTGCCTGGAATAGATACTATGTCTCCAAGCTTCTCCTAGGCTGCCCTGTCCATCTTGTAGACAGATGTGAATGGAAGAGGTTCATACCACTTCCATCGCGTGCCATTTAAGAAGGGAGCATGCCTCCCCTCTCCCCTTCCTTCTTCAGGTAGGCCGACTGTAGAGACAATAGCTAGAACTTAAGCAGACCTCACGGAACAGGATGGGACCTGAGGGATTGTGGTAGTTATCTATTGCTGCATAATAAATTACCCCACGATTTAGCAGCTTAAAACCACAAACGCGATCTTGCAGTTTTTGCGGCATGTTAGCTGGCTTCTCCCAAAGTGCGGAAGCCAAGAGAGAGCCAGGAGGAAGCTGCAATATCTCTTGTGACGTAGTTTTGTACGTGTCACGTCAGCATTTCCACCATACTCTATTCGTTGTTAAGCAGCCCGCTACAACTAGTCCACATGCAAGAAGCGTGGACCAGATGCCACTTTTTTTTTTTAAATTGTTTTAAATGTTTACGCTTTGAGAGAGAGAGAGACAGAGACAGAGTATGAGTGGGGAAGGGGCAGAAAGAGAGAGAGGGAGACACAGAATCTGAAGCAGGCTCCAGGCTCTGAGCTGTCCGCACAGAGCCTGACGCGGGGCTAGAACTCATGAACCTAGATGCCACTTCTTGAAGGTATGAGCGCCCTGGTAGATAAAATTGTTGCCCCTGCCCATCCCCCTCTCCCAAAGGCACCCATGTTCTAATCCCCAGAACCAGCGGATATGTTACCTGGCATGGAATGAAGAATTTTGCTGATGTAATTAAGGGCAGAAACAGGGAAATTTCATGGATTATGTGGATAGCCTTAATACAATCATAAGGGGGTCAGAGTGAGAATAGGAAATGTAATGATGGAAACAGGTCAGTGTGAGGTTGCCACGAGTCAAGGGATGCAGAAGCCTCTAGAAGCGGGAAAAGGGAAGGAGTAGATTTTCCTTTAGAGCCTCCAGAAATGCAGCCTTTGTAAGGCCAATTTTGGACTTCTGACCTCCAGAAATGTAATACATTGTTGTTGAAGTTTGTGGTAAGTTGTTACAGTAACAAGAAACTAATACACCAAAGAACTTGTGGACATAGTTCAAAACTGCCACAGTCCACCCTCTGGTCACTCCTTATTCCTAGTTCCCTCACTTGCAACAAGTGCTCCCCCTTCCCAAGGACCCCGGGTCTTATCTCATTATAGCATTCACTCAAAGTCCAGAGTCTTGTCCTCTAAATAGGTCCTGGGGCAGAGGAGTCTTCTTGGATATAGTTCCTTACATTTGGCTACTTGAGTATAGTGCCTCTTAATCTGAAGTCCTGTGAACTAAAGGAAAAAGCTATAATGCTCTCTTCCTGCAACAACCAATTAAAATGGCAGGACAGATAGGGTAACTGTTATAGACATTCCAGTTTCAAGGGGCAGAAAACAGGTTTGCAGAAGCCCCCAGTCCATAGCAGTTCTGAAAGTCACTTGGGTATAGGCTGGCAGTTCCATATGAAAGGCCTGGGAATAATTCTCCATGGATTTTCATTCTATCTTCTAGGCTTTTGGTTTTACCCTTTAAGCCATCTTTATTCCATTAAAGGTAGCATATATTTACATGGAAATAGTTTTCTCAGCCTGCTTCCTGCTTATAGAGCTTGAGGGTCCAAAGACCTCTTTCCTTTTCATGCTCTGACTCCTTCAGCCCAAGCTGGCAGTGTTTCTGACAATTACAATACTCTTTTAAAAAAATTATGAATCTCCTGCAAATCTTAATTGGGTTTCAGTCCCATAAAATAAAAGCCCTACCCATAAATATCTTTGAGCTAAATCTTTTGCTACCTCGGGCTTCTGCAGAAGGACAAAAGCCTTAAGCTTCTTAGAAGCCATATTATTTGAATGAGAGGATCCAAGAAGCATAACCTTAAAATCTTTTGAGAGTCTTTTGCCTGTGATATCTCCCTTAAGCCACCACTGGAAAAAATGCCAGTGGAGCAGTAAAATAGAAGACTGTGTCCTTGCAACTATGGTTAGCAATATTCACCCTTGAGTGACCATCTCTGAACCTCTTGAATGTGAGAAATAAAATTGTATCTTGCTTAGGCCACTGTTATTTAGGGATTTTCTGTTAGGTGAAAGAATCTAATCCTAACTACTATACTCTTGGTGCTATTTGGTGAGCGTCTCTGAAACTGACTAATACAGTAACTAACTCATCAATAGACTCAGTACTAACAAACTACAAGTGCTCAAGATTGTGAAGCGTCCACAATCTGGTGATCAGACAGACTGAAACCATTATAATCCTTACACGTTAGAAGTTGATGTCTTATGAATAGATGGAAAATGGGCTCAGCTCATTAATAGAGGTGGACTGTAAACAGTGTGTGTGGGTAGGTGGGGAAGTAGGGAATGGAGGGTGGGGTGTTTACAAAAATAAAAGACATGGTCTCAGCACTCATTACTTACAGACTGTTTAGGGAGATAAAACACATACATGTTAAAATACTAAAGAATACTAAAAATACTAAAGAATACTAAAGAATGCCTACACAACAGGATTTGAGATATAAATGGGCACAAGTATCTCTGAAGTAATTAAATGTTTTAACATTTTTTGAGCACTGCATAAACATTTTTGAATTATCACAATTCTGAACGAATGAGAAAACTGAGGCTTAGAGAGCTTAGTTTGCCCCACTGCATACAGTAAATAATTAGGATAATTGACTCAATAATTGAATTTGCATAGATCCAGCTCTAAAGCCCACGCTGCTCACCACAATGTTAACAACGGAGAGCTCAGGTTGGCTCAATCAATGTGAATTTTACCTTTTTGAAAATTTACCTTTACACCTCAAATCATGAGCTTTAGAGGGAAAATATTTGCAAAACGCTCTCCGCTTGACAGAACATTACGACTCTAGTGTAGCAAAAACCTTAAAAATGATTAATTTCACTGTCTTGGATTCGTACAACGTTTTAGCGACATAATATTTGGGGCAAGCCGTGAAAAATCGCTTTGTTGTCTTTTACCAGTAACATTTCATCTGCAGCACGCACACACACAAGAAATTGATCTTCGAAGAAACACAAAGCATCTCTTCCCAAAGAGAGCGTTAGTCCTCTGAAGGGCAGCCTGGAACAGATTTCAGCAAAGTGTCGGGACAAAGAGCTCTGCGCTGTTGTCCGGTACAGAGCGGTAGAAACCAAGAAGGATGGAATGTTTTCGAAGGCAGGGCGGGAAGTATTCAAAGGATGGATACAGGATAATCCTGAAAAGATGTCAGACTGGGGCGGGACACTGCACCAGGGAACGAAGACAGCTGCAGGAAGGGTAGGGAGTGCGGGATGGACGGCGAAATCCAGGTGCCGGGAGGACAGCGCGCGGGGAGGAGCTCGCGTCTGGGCCGCCGAGCGGGGCCGGGTGAGGTCACAGGCCCTTGTGAGGTGGGGTGGAGCCGCGGGGCCGCAGCGCCGTCCAGTCGGCGCGGAGGCGGCGGCGAGCTCAGCCGCTCCCGGCTGCCCCGGAGCCCCTGCGCGGTGGCGGAGGCGGTGGCGGTGGCCGTGCCCTGGGTCCCGCGCTCTTCCAGCGCGGGCCTCTCAGTGGGCGGAGCGTCGGCCTCGGTCAGGTGACCTGGGGGCGGGGCTTCGTCGCGTGGGAGCCCGGGAAGGCGGCGCAGCGAGAGCGCCGGGCCACGCGGGGGGGCTGAGCGGCCTGCAGCTAGGACCTTCGGATCCCGTTGGGCTAGGGCCTCGGCCCGTGAGGCGGGAGGACGGGGACACCCTTGGGAGCCCGAGGGGGTTCACGGTGGGACACCCCCCCCCGCCCCCCCCGGGGGGACACAGGTGGAGAGGCAAGACTTGCCGAGGAGCGTGCCACCCGGTGCGAGGGACAAAGTAGAACAATTACGGAGATGGACGAAGGTTCCAGAAGGGGCAGCGATGTGACTGGGCGGGCCGGGCACTAAAGGGGCAGACGCGGCTGGATCCCGTGGTGCCTCGGAAATGGTGGTGGTTCTAGAAGGGTGGAGGTCATGGTGGCTGGGACGCTTCCCTGCTTCTTGAGCAAACCCTCAGACCTCTAGTAGAGCACTTGTTTTCATCTGGTGAGTGGTTTAACGTGTTCACAGGTCTACTCACTTTCTTCGCCAGAAGGCTAAACGAGCAGGGCCTGTTGGAATGTTCCACAGCACAGGTTCTTCCATGAAGTGGAAGTTCAGTCAGTATTGTTAAAGGTGGTAGTTGGGGGTGGTGCCGGTCATGTGTGAACGTTAAGGGCAACAGGTGCGGTGAAGAGGTGTCTGCAGTTGCTGTTAATGGACGTTTGCGGTCATCGCTGCAAGGGAAGTGAGGGAGGAAGTGAGGGGCGGTTTGGAAGGGAACCCAAATGGAAAGAGTAGAAAGTACTTTGCAGAAGTGGTGGGTGATGGGAGGGAAGCAGATGTGGAGGTGGTGGTAACTCAGCAAGTGAGAAAGTGCAGTTGTGAAAGCGCAGTGCAAACATCAGAGCGCTAAAAACAAAATAAAGTTAGATTCTCCATATTTCTGCCTAGCTGTGCCTCTGGGTTTACTAAGCAGCAGTGTAAATTTAGTGAAAGTATCCCTGGATTTGGGAGTCAGGGACCTGAATTTTGCTACTATTTTGTGTACGTTGTGTGAGCAAATCACAATCTTTCTGTGTATCAGCTTCCTTATATATAACTAAGGTATTGGACCAGAAAGATTTCTTTTTTTTTAAATGTTTATTTTTGAGAGAGAGAGTACAAGTGCGGCAGGGGCAGAGAGAGAGGAAGACACAGAATCTGCAGCAGCCCCCAGACTCTGAATTGTCAGCACAGAGCCCGATGTGGGGCTCGAAACCCCCCGCCCCGTAAGATCATGAGCTGAGCTGAAGTCAGAAGCTTAACCCACTGAGCCACTCAGGCACCCCTGACCAGAAAGATTTCTGAAATCATCCTAGCTCTGTTGTGGATTCTATGATTTCATGTAACAATAAGCACTCCTCCCCGACTTCATTTACGGCTTTTAAAGTTTGTTTATTTAAATTTCAATATAGTTAACATAAAGTGTTAGTTTTAGGTGTACAATATTCAGCAATTGTATACATTACTTAGTGCTCATCATAAGTGTACTCTTAATCCCTTCAGCTATTTGACCCATTCTCCACCCACCTCCCCTCTTGTAACCATTAGTTTATTTTCTATAGTTAAGAGTGTTTCTTGGTTTGTCCCTTTTTTTCCCTTTGTTTCATAACATATGAGTGAAATCTTGTGGTATTTGTCTTTTCTGACACATTTCACTTAGCATTATACTGTCTAGCTCCATCCGTGCTGTTGCAAATGGCAAGATTATTCATTCTTTTTTATGGCTGAGTAATATTCCAGTGTGTGTGCTTGTGTGTGTGTGTATATGTATACCACCTCTTTATCCATTCATCTATCAATGGATAGATGGGCTGCTAACACTTGAGCTGCTTCCAAAATTCGGCTATTGTAGATAATGCTGCAGTAAACATAGGGGTGCATATAGTTTTTTGTTTTTTTTTTTTTTTTTTTTTTTTTTTTAATATATGAAATTTACAGTCAAATTGGTTTCCATACAACACCCAGTGCTCATCCCAAAAGGTGCCCTCCTCAATACCCATCACCCACCCTGCCCTCCCTCCCACCCCCCATCAACCCTCAGTTTGTTCTCAGTTTTTAACAGTCTCTTATGCTTTGGCTCTCTCCCACTCTAGCCTCTTTTTTTTTTTTTTTTTTCCTTCCCCTCCCCCATGGGTTTCTGTTACCTTTCTCAGGATCCACAGAAGAGTGAAACCATATGGTATCTGTCTTTCTCTGTATGGCTTATTTCACTTAGCATCACACTCTCCAGTTCCATCCATGTTGCTACAAAAGGCCATATTTCATTTTTTCTCATTGCCACGTAGTATTCCATTGTGTATATAAACCACAATTTCTTTATCCATTCATCAGTTGATGGACATTTAGGCTCTTTCCATAATTTGGCTATTGTTGAGAGTGCCGCTATAAACATTGGGGTACAGGTGCCCCTATGCATCAGTACTCCTGTATCCCTTGGATAAATGCCTAGCAGTGCTATTGCTGGGTCATAGGGTAGGTCTATTTTTAATTTTCTGAGGAACCTCCACACTGCTTTCCAGAGCGGCTGCACCAATTTGCATTCCCACCAACAGTGCAAGAGGGTTCCTGTTTCTCCACATCCTCTCCAGCATCTATAGTCTCCTGATTTCTTCATTTTGGCCACTCTGACTGGCGTGAGGTGGTATCCGAGTGTGGTTTTGATTTGTATTTCCCTGATAAGGAGCGACGTTGAACATCTTTTCATGTGCCTGTTGGCCATCCGGATGTCTTCTTTAGAGAAGTGTCTATTCATGTTTTCTGCCCATTTCTTCACTGGGTTATTTGTTTTTCGGGTGTGGAGTTTGATGAGCTCTTTATAGATTTTGGATACTAGCCCATTGTCCGTTGTGTCATTTGCAAATATCTTTTCCCATTCCGTTGGTTGCCTTTTAGTTTTGTTGGTTGTTTCCTTTGCTGTGCAGAAGCTTTTTATCTTCATAAGGTCCCAGTAATTCACTTTTGCTTTTAATTCCCTTGCCTTTGGGGATGTGCCGAGTAAGAGATTGCTACGGCTGAGGTCAGAGAGGTCTTTTCCTGCTTTCTCCTCTAAGGTTTTGATGGTTTCCTGTCTCACATTCAGGTCCTTTATCCATTTTGAGTTTATTTTTGTGAATGGTGTGAGAAAGTGGTCTAGTTTCAACCTTCTGCATGTTGCTGTCCAGTTCTCCCAGCACCATTTGTTAAAGAGACTGTCTTTTTTCCATTGGATGTTCTTTCCTGCTTTGTCAAAGATGAGTTGGCCATACGTTTGTGGGTCTAGTTCTGGGGTTTCTATTCTATTCCATTGGTCTATGTGTCTGTTTTTATGCCAATACCATGCTGACTTGATGATGACAGCTTTGTAGTAGAGGCTAAAGTCTGGGATTGTGATGCCTCCTGCTTTGGTCTTCTTCTTCAAAATTACTTTGGCTATTCGGGGCCTTTTGTGGTTCCATATGAATGTTAGGATTGCTTGTTCTAGTTTCCAGAAGAATGCTGGTGCAATTTTGATTGGGATTGCATTGAATGTGTAGATAGCTTTGGGTAGTATTGACATTTTGACCATATTTATTCTTCCAATCCATGAGCAGGGAATGTCTTTCCATTTCTTTATATCTTCTTCAATTACCTGCATAAGCTTTCTATAGTTTTCAGCATACAGATCTTTTACATCTTTGGTTAGATTTATTCCTAGGTATTTTATGCTTCTTGGTGCAATTGTGAATGGGATCAGTTTCTTCATTTGTCTTTCTGTTGCTTCATTGTTAGTGTATAAGAATGCAACTGATTTCTGCACATTGATTTTGTATCCTGCAACTTTGCTGAATTCATGTATCAGTTCTAGCAGACTTTTGGTGGAGTCTGTCGGATTTTCCATGTATAATATCATGTCATCTGCAAAAAGCGAAAGCTTGACTTCATCTTTGCCAATTTTGATGCCTTTGATTTCCTTTTGTTGTCTGATTGCTGATGCTAGAACTTCCAGCACTATGTTAAACAAGAGCGGTGACAGTGGGCATCCCTGTCGTGTTCCTGATCTCAGGGAAAAAGCTCTCAGTTTTTCCCCGTTGAGGATGATGTTAGCTGTGGGCTTTTCATAAATGGCCTTTATGATCTTTAAGTATGTTCCTTCTATCCCGATTTTCTCAAGGGTTTTTATTAAGAAAGGGTGCTGGATTTTGTCAAAGGCCTTTTCTGCATCGATTGACAGGATCATATGGTTCTTCTCTTTTTTTTGTTAATGTGATGTATCACGTTGATCGATTTGCGAATGTTGAACCAGCCCTGCATCCCAGGAATGAATCCCACTTGATCATGGTGAATAATTCTTTTTATATGCTGTTGAATTCGATTTGCTAGTATCTTATTAAGAATTTTTGCATCCATATTCATCAGGGATATTGGCCTGTAGTTCTCTTTTTTTACTGGGTCTCTGTCTGGTTTAGGAATCAAAGTAATACTGGCTTCATAGAATGAGTCTGGAAGTTTTCCTTCCCTTTCTATTTCTTGGAATAGCTTGAGAAGGATAGGTATTATCTCTGCTTTAAACGTCTGGTAGAACTCCCCTGGGAAGCCATCTGGTCCTGGACTCTTATTTGTTGGGAGATTTTTGATAACCGATTCAATTTCTTCGCTGGTTATGGGTCTGTTCAAGCTTTCTATTTCCTCCTGATTGAGTTTTGGAAGAGTGTGGGTGTTTAGAAATTCGTCCATTTCTTCCAGGTTGTCCAATTTGCTGGCATATAATTTTTCATAGTATTCCCTGATAATTGTTTGTATCTCTGAGGGATTGGTTGTAATCATTCCATTTTCATTCATGATTTTATCTATTTGGGTCACCTCCCTTTTCTTTTTGAGAAGCCTGGCTAGAGGTTTATCAATTTTGTTTATTTTTTCAAAAAACCAACTCTTGGTTTCGTTGATCTGCTCTACAGTTTTTTTAGATTCTATATTGTTTATTTCTGCTCTGATCTTTATGATTTCTCTTCTTCTGCTGGGTTTAGGCTGCCTTTGCTGTTCTGCTTCTATTTCCTTTAGGTGTGCTGTTAGATTTTGTATTTGGGATTTTTCTTGTTTCTTGAGATAGGTCTGGATTGCAATGTATTTTCCTCTCAGGACTGCCTTCGCTGCGTCCCAAAGCGTTTGGATTGTTGTATTTTCATTTTTGTTTGTTTCCATATATTTTTTAATTTCTTCTCTAATTGCCTGGTTGACCCACTCATTCGTTAGTAGGGTGTTCTTTAACCTCCATGCTTTTGGAGGTTTTCCAGACTTTTTCCTGTGGTTGATTTCAAGCTTCATAGCATTGTGGTCTGAAAGTATGCATGGTATGATTTCAATTCTTGTATACTTATGAAGGGCTGTTTTGTGACTCAGTGTGTGATCTATCTTGGAGAATGTTCCATGTGCACTCGAGAAGAAAGTATATTCTGTTGCTTTGGGATGCAGAGTTCTAAATAGATCTGTCAAGTCCATCGGATCCAATGTATCATTCAGGGCCCTTGTTTCTTTATTGACCGTGTGTCTAGATGATCTATCCATTTCTGTAAGTGGGGTGTTAAAGTCCCCTGCAATGACCACATTCTTATCAATAAGGTTGCTTATGTTTATGAGTCATTGTTTTATATATCTGGGGGCTCCGGTATTTGGCGCATAGACATTTATAATAGTTAGCTCTTCCTGATGGATAGACCCTGTGATTATTATATAATGCCCTTCTTCATCTCTTGTTACAGCCTTTAATTTAAAGTCTAGTTTTTCTGATATAAGTATGGCTACTCCAGCTTTCTTTTGGCTTCCAGTAGCATGATAAATAGTTCTCCATCCCCTCACTCTCAATCTAAAGGTGTCCTCAGATCTAAAATGAGTCTCTTGTAGACAGCAAATAGATGGGTCTTGTTTTTTTATCCATTCTGATACCCTATGTCTTTTAGTTGGCGCATTTAATCCATTTACATTCAGTGTTATTATAGAAAGATACGGGTTTAGAGTCATTGTGATGTCTGTATGTTTTATGCTTGTAGCGATGTCTCTGGTACTTTGTCTCACAGGATCCCCCTTAGGATCTCTTGTAGGGCTGGTTTCGTGGTGACAAATTCCTTCAGTTTTTGTTTGTTTGGGAGACCTTTATCTCTCCTTCTATTCTAAATGACAGACTTGCTGGATAAAGGATTCTCGGCTGCATATTTTTTCTGTTTAGCACACTGTAGATATCATGCCAAGCCTTTCTGGCCTGCCAAGTTTCAAAGGAGAGATCAGTCACAAGTCTTATAGGTCTCCCTTTATATGTGAGGGCACGTTTATCCCTTGCTGCTTTCAGAATTTTCTCTTTATCCTTGTATTTTGCCAGTTTCACTATGATATGTCGTGCAGAAGATCGATTCAAGTTACGTCTGAAGGGAGTTCTCTGTGCCTCTTGGATTTCAATGCCTTTTTCCTTCCCCAGTTCAGGGAAGTTCTCAGCTATAATTTGTTCAAGTACCCCTTCAGCACCTTTCCCTCTCTCTTCTTCCTCTGGGATACCAATTATGCGTATATTATTTCTTTTTAGTGTATCACTTAGTTCTCTAATTTTCCCCTCATACTCCTGGATTTTTTTATCTCTCTTTCTTTCAGCTTCCTCTTTCTCCATAACTTTATCTTCTAGTTCACCTATTCTCTCCTCTGCCTCTTCAAGCCGAGCCGTCGTGGTTTCCATTTTGTTTTGCATTTCGTTTAAAGCGTTTTTCAGCTCCTCGTGACTGTTCCTTAGTCCCTTGATCTCTGTGGCAAGAGATTCTCTGCTGTCCTGTATACTGTTTTCAAGCCCAGCGATTAATTTTATGACTGTTATTCTAAATTCACTTTCTGTTATATTATTTAAATCCTTTTTGATCAGTTCATTAGCTGTTGTTATTTCTGGAGATTCTTCTGAGGGGAATTCTTCCGTTTGGTCATTTTGGAGAGTCCCTGGCGTGGTGAGGACCTGCAGGGCACTTCCCCTGTGCTGTGGTGTATAACTGGAGTTGGTGGGCGGGGCCACAGTCCACCCTGATGTCTGCCCCCAGCCCACCGCTGGGGCCACAGTCAGACTGGTGTGTGCCTTCTCTTCCCCTCTCCTAGGGGCGGGATTCACTGTGGGGTGGCGTGGCCCATCTGGGCTACTTGCACACTGCCAGGCTTGTGTTGCTGGGGATCTGGCATATTAGCTGGGGTGGGTAGGCAAGGTGCACGGGGGCTGGAGGGGCAGGCTTAGCTCGCTTCTCCTTAGGTGATCCACTTCAGGAGGGGCCCTGTGGCAGCGGAAGGGAGTCAGATCCGCTGCCGGAGGTTTGGCTCCGCAGAAGCACAGAGTTGGGTGTTTGCGCGGAGCGAGCAAGTTCCCCGGCAGGAACTGGTTCCCTTTGGGATTTTGGCTGGGGGATGGGCGGGGGAGATGGCGCTGGCGAGCGCCTTTGTTCCCCGCCAAGCTGAGCTCTGCCGTCCGGGGGCTCAGCAGCTCTCCCTCCCTTTGTCCTCCAGCCTTCCCGCTTTCTGAGCAGAGCTGTTAACTTCTGACCTCCCAGACGCTAAGTCGCGCTTGCTGTCGGAACACAGTCCGTCCGGCCCCTCCGCTTTTGCCAGCCAGACTCGGGGGCTCTGCTTGGCTGGCGAGCCGCCCCTCCACCCCAGCTCCCTCCCGCCAGTCCGTGGAGCGCGCCCCGCCTTGCCGCCCTTCCTACCCTCTTCCGTGGGCCTCTCGTCTGCGCTTGGCTCCGGAGACTCCGTTCTGCTAATCCTCTGGCGGTTTTCTGGGTTCTTTAGGCAGGTGTAGGTGGAATCTAAGTGATCAGCAGGACGCGCGGTGAGCCCAGCATCCTCCTACGCCGCCATCTTCCGGAACCTTCTATTTCTGGGTTTTCTATTCTGTTACATTGATCTATGTGTCTTTTTGTGCCAGTACCATACTGTTTTGATTACTACGGCTTTGTAATATAACCTGAAGTCCAGAATTGTGATACCTCCAGCTTTGCTTTTCTTTTTCAAAATTGCTTTGGCTATTTGGGGTCTCTTGTGGTTCCATATAAATTTTAGGGTTTTTTTCTAGTTAAAAAATGCGTTGGTATTTTGATAAGGATTACAATAATGTACAGGTTGCTTTGGGTAGTATAAACATTTTAAGAATATTTGTTCTCTCAATCCATGAGCATGGAATGTCTTTTCATTCATTTGTGTTTTCTTCAATTTCTTTCATCAGTGTTTTACAGTTTTCAGAGTAGAGGTCTTTCACCTCTTTGATTAGGTTTATTCCTAGGTATTTTGTTATTTTTGGTGTAGTTGTAAATGGGATTGTTTTCTTCATTTTTCTTTCTACTACTTAATCATTAGTGTATAGAAATACAACAGATTTCTGAATATTGATTTGTATCCTGTGACTTTACTGAATTCATTTATCAGTTGTAGTAGTTTTTGGTGAAGTCTTTAGGGTTTTCTTTTTTATTAGTATGTTTTATTTAAACTTTAACAGTTCCCCCTCCCTTTTTTCTTGCCATTCATTTATTAAAGAAACTGGGTCATCTGTTCTAATATTTCTTACATTCTAGATTTCATTGATTATATCTCCAGGGTGTTCCTCAAATTTTTTTAAGTGTTTTATTTATTGTTGAGAGAGAGAGAGAGAGAGAGAGAGAGAGAGAGACAGCACAAGTGGGGCAGGAGCAGAGAGAGTGGGAGACACAGGCTCCGAAGCAGGCTCCAGGCTCCAAGCTGTGAGCACAGAGCCTGATGTGGGGCTTGAACCCATGAACTGTGAGATCATGACCTGATCCAAAGTCAGACACTCAATCAACTGAGCCACACAGGCAGCCCTCCAGGGAGTTCTTTAAATGTTCCTCTACCACCTACACATTCTGTACACTAGGCAGACCTAAACACTTGATTAGATTTCAGGTTTGCTTTTTTTCCCCAGAAAGAATATTTACACCTAGTATCATGTGCTTCATATTGCATCACATGAGGAAGTGCATTAGCTTATATCTCTTTCTTTTTTTTTTGTTTTTTGTTTTTGTTTGTTTTTTTGTTTTGTTTTTTTTTTTTTTTTGTATCTCTTTCTATATGATGTGAAAATCTACATCTGGACTCTGATGATGTCATTCTGATCCCATCCATCATAATATTCTCTGTCAGCCTTTTACCTAATTAATAGTTTTTAGCAGCTATTGATAATCACTACTTAAACCCATTATTTCACTTGGAGTTGCAAAATGGTAAAAATTCTTCATTCTTCCTGCATTTATTAACTAAAATACTTCTGAAAGAATTCTCTCACTAGTTATTTGGATTTTTACTTTTTAAAAATCTGAAATCTGAATCACTTACATCTTCAACTTAAGAACAATGACTTAATTATTAGATTTATACAAAAAGAAATCAATGTTCAGTCTACAAATTTAGAAAAATATACAACTGTTTGGGTAACAACAAACATCCATATACTGGTATTGCAAAGCTCTTATTACAAGAATAATTCCTATTCTAGTTCAAAGACTTTTTCAACAAGAAGACTATATGACAATCTTGTAATTTAGAAGTAACTATGTATCATAGTCTCTTGGGCACCTGGCTGGCTCAGCGGGCTAAGCGTCTGACCCTTGATTTTGGCTCAGGTCATGATCTCAGGATTCAGGAGTTCAAGCCCCATCTCAGGCTCCGTGCTGATGGTGCAGAGCCTGCCTGGGATTCTCTCTCCCTCTCTCTCTGCCCATTTCCCACTTGCTCTTTCTCTCTCTCAAAATAAATAACTTTAAAAAAAAAAGAATCTCTGTACATCAACAGATGAAGTAAAGATAAGCACCTGTGGCAAATGCTATGTGGATATCTCTGAATCAAGAACAATATCTGCTAGTAATGGAAAGACTGCAGACCCTGGCCACCCCCATCCAAAAAAAAAAAAAAAAGTTGTTCAAAAGAGTGTCTGGAGATTTTGAACAAATCCAGACAAGCATGAAGAAGCGTGTCTGGAGCTGAGCCATGGTGAGGAGTATAGATAAGACTTGTCTACAGAAACATAGAGGGTAATAGTCAGACAACAGGTGCTCTGCTCTCTTAAGACTACAAAAAGAGGCAGCTCAAAATTAGCTTGCACACTGTCTTTCCTGGGGTCTCCTCAGCAATGAAAAACTACAAGGCTCCGGGGTTTTCTATATAGAGTATCATGTCATTTGCAAATAGTGAGTTTTACTTCTTCCTTACCAATTTGGATGCCTTTTATTTCTTTATGTTGTCTAATTGCTGTGGCTATGACTTCCAGTACTATGTTGAATAAAAGTGGTGAGAATGGACATCCTTGTCTTTGTTAGCCATGGATTTTTCATATGTGACCTTTATTATGTTGAGGTGTGTTCCCTCTAAAACTACTTTGTTGAGGGCTTGTGTCATGAATGGATGTTGTACTTTATCAAATTCTTTTTCTGCATCTAGTGAGATGATCATATGGTTTTTATCCTTTCGTTTGTTGATGTGATGTATGACGTTGATTGATTTGCGAATACTGAACCACCCTTACATCCTAGGAATAAATCCCACTTGATCATGGTGAATGATTTTTTAAAAGTATTGTTGGGTTCTGTTTGCTAGTATTTTGTTCAAGATTTTTGCATCTATGTTTATCAGAAATATTGGCAGTGGTGTCTTTATCCGGTTTTAGTATCAAGGTGATACTCACCTAATAAAATGAATTTGGAATTTTTCCTTCTTCTATTTTTGGAATAGTTGGAGTAGAATAGGCATTAACTATTCTTTAAATGTTTGATAAGATTCACCTGTGAAGCCATCTGATCCTGGTCTCTTGTTTGTTGAGAGTTTTTTAGTTACTGATTTAATCTCCTTGCTGGTAATCATTCACTTCAAATTTTCTATTTCCTCCTGCTTCCATTTTGGTAGGTTATATATTTCTAGGAATTTATCCATTTCTTTTCAGTTGTCTAATTTGTCGGTGTATAGTTTTTTCTAATATTCTCTTATAATTGTATTTATGTGGTGGTGTTTGTTATTTCTCTTCTTTCACTGGTGATTTTGTTTGTTTGAGTCCTTTCTCTCTCTCTCTCTCTCTCTCTCTCTCTCTCTCTCTCTCTCTCTCTTTTGATGATGAGTCTGGCTAGTTTATCAATTTTGCTGATCTTTTAAAAGAACCAGCTCCTAAAAATCTATAAAGAACTTATCAAACTCAACTTATCAACTCAGTGAAGAAATGGGCAAAAGACATGAACAGATACTTACCCAATGAAGACATGGCTTCCAATGAAGATGGCTAACAGACACATGAAAAGATGCTCAACATCACTTATCATCACAGAAATACAAATCAAAATCACACTGAGATACCACCTCACGCCTGTCAGAATGGCTAACATTAACAATTCAGGAAACAACAGATGTTAGTGACATTGCAGAGAAAGGGGAACACTTTTGTGCTGTCGGTGGGAATGCAAACTTGTGCAGCCACTTTGGAAAACAGTGTAGAGTTTGCTCAAAAAATTAAAAATAGAACTACCCTATGATACAACTGCACTACTAGGTATTTACCAAAAGGATACAAAAATGCTGATTCAAAGGGGCACGTGCACCCCAATGTTTTTAGCAGTACTGTCAACAATAGCCAAATTATGGAAAGAGCCCAAAGGTCCAGCGACTGATGAATAGATAAAGAAAATGCAAAATATATATACAATGGAATACTATTCAGCAATCAAAAAGAATGATATTCTGCCACTTGCAACAACGTGGATGGAGATACAGTGTATTATACTAAGGAAAATAAGTCAGAGAAAGATAAATATCATAGGATTTCACTCATATGTGGAATCTAAGACACAAAGCATGTGAACATAGGGGAAGGGAAGGAAAAAATAAGATAGAAACAGAGAGGGAGGCAAATCATAAAAAGATTCTTTTAAAAAAAAGTTTTTATTGTTTATTTATTTTTGAGAGAGAGAAAGACAGAATGTGAGCAGGGGAGGGGCAGAAAGAGAGGGAGACACAGAATCTGAAGCAGACTCCAGGCTCTGAGCTGTCAGCACAGAGCCGGACATGGGTGAACCCATGGACCTTGAGATCATGACCTGAGCTGAAGTCAGACACTTAACCACCACCCAGGTGCCCCCATAAAAGATTCTTAAGAGAGCGGGAAGCAAAGCATAAAAGACTCTTAATGGCAGAAAACAAAATGAGGGTTGATGGAGGGAGGTGGGCAGGGGATGGGCTAAATGGGTGATGGGCATTAAGGAGGGCACTTGTTGGGATGAGCACTGAGAGTAATATGTAAGTGATGAATCACTAAATTCCACTCCTGAAACCATTATTACATTATATGTTAACTAACTTGGATTTAAATAAAGTTTTTTTAAAAATTAAGGGGCACCTGGATGGCTCAGTTCATACGGCATCTGACTTCAACTAAGGTCATGATCTCACAGTTTGTGAGTTCGAGCCCCACATCAGACTCTCTGCTGTCAGCACAGAGCCCACTTTGGATCCTCTGTCCCCCTCTCTCTCTGCCCTTCCTCCATTCATTCTCTCTCTCTCTCAAAATAAATAAATCAACTTAAAATCTTAAAAATAAATAAATACAACTTTAAAAATTAAAAAAAAAATTAATATGAAATTTATTGTCAAATTGGTTTCCATACAACACCCAGTGCTCATCCCAAAAGGTGCCCTCCTCAATACCCATCACCCACCCTACCCTCCCTCCCACCCCCCATCAACCCTCAGTTTGGTCTCAGTTTTTAACAGTCTCTTATGCTTTGGCTCTCTCCCACTCTAACCTCTTTTTTTTTTTTTTCCTTCCCCTCCCCGATGGGTTTCTGTTAAGTCTCTCAGGATCCACATAAGAGTGAAACCATATGGTATCTGTCTTTCTCTGTATGGCTTATTTCACTTAGCATCACACTCTCCAGTTCCATCCACGTTGCTACAAAGGGCCATATTTCATTCTTTCTCATTGCCACGTAGTATTCCATTGTGTATATAAACCACAATTTCTTTCTCCATTCATCAGTTGATGGACATTTAGGCTCTTTCCATAATTTGGCTATTGTTGAGAGTGCTGCTATCAACATTGGGGTACAAGTGCCCCTATGCATCAGTACTCCTGTATCCCTTGGGTAAATTCCTAGCAGTGCTAGTGCTGGGTCATAGGGTAGGTCTATTTTTAATTTTCTGAGGAACCTCCACACTGCTTTCCAGAGCGGCTGCACCAATTTGCATTCCCACCAACAGTGCAAGAGGGTTCCCGTTTCTCCACATCCTCTCCAGCATCTATAGTCTCCTGATTTCTTCATTTTGGCCACTCTGACTGGCGTGAGGTGATATCCGAGTGTGGTTTTGATTTGTATTTCCCTGATAAGGAGCGACGTTGAACATCTTTTCATGTGCCTGTTGGCCATCCGGATGTCTTCTTTAGAGAAGTGTCTATTCATGTTTTCTGCCCATTTCTTCACTGGGTTATTTGTTTTTCGGGTGTGGAGTTTGGTGAGCTCTTTATAGATTTTGGATACTAGCCCTTTGTCCGATATGTCATTTGCACATATCTTTTCCCATTCCGTTGGTTGCCTTTTAGTTTTGTTGGTTGTTTCCTTTGCTGTGCAGAAGCTTTTTATCTTCATAAGGCCCCAGTAGTTCACTTTTGCTTTTAATTCCCTTGCCTTTGGGGATGTGTCGAGTAAGAGATTGCTACGGCTGAGGTCAGAGAGGTCTTTTCCTGCTTTCTCCTCTAGGGTTTTGGTGGTTTCCTGTCTCACATTCAGGTCCTTTATCCATTTTGAGTTTATTTTTGTGAATGGTGTGAGAAAGTGGTCTAGTTTCAACCTTCTGCATGTTGCTGTCCAGTTCTCCCAGCACCATTTGTTAAAGAGACTGTCTTTTTTCCATTGGATGTTCTTTCCTGCTTTGTCAAAGATGAGTTGGCCATACGTTTGTGGGTCTAGTTCTGGGGTCTCTATTCTATTCCATTGGTCTATGTGTCTGTTTTTGTGCCATGAATATGATTCTTATATTAGGGTCAGCTATATTTTTGTGAACCTTGAAAGTGGTCAGGCTATTGAATAGCATCGATTGTGTTCTCTATTGAGTTCTACGATGGTGTGAATGTTACAGGCTGTGCTCCAAGGGAATTTTATAATTAGTAACGAGTCCCCAAACAATTGCCCCCCCCCACCCCACCCTCGCCGCTTCACAGTCTTGCAGGCTTAGAGACTGAGAAATCCTAGCTAAGTTTCAGAGGCCTTATTTGCCCATAAGAGTTGACCCTGGATTGGTCTCAGGCTTCCAGCCTGGACAGCTCTTGCAGTGAAAGTTGACTTCCCTGGTCATCAGGTAGAATCTCCATTAGCTGTCAATTCTGAGTAACAACCTTTAAGAACCAAACTAAACCTTTGGGTTGCTGACCTCTCCCTAACATGCTATGGTATCCCTTGTACACGATCAAAATGTTGTAGCTGTACTTTGCCTTAAGGGGAATTGTATTGTCTATAAGGGACATGGGCCATTTCTGCCAATAAACTGTCCAAGCGCATTCTCTCCCTCCCCTTCCCCCTCCCCCTCCCTCCAAAGCATTGTTCATCGTATCTGGTGGGATTTTGTTTCCGGGGAGTAGACACTTGCCTTGTTTCTAACATGAAGTATCAGCTATAGTCCATGGTCTCTATTCCAGAACTCACACTGACCTCTACCTAATGCCTTACTGTCTAGTCATCTGATTTTGAACATTGTTGTTTCCATAGTTTTAACTTCCTGTGTCATTATTCCTTAGTTCCTATCTCTTAAGATGATAGCGTTTTTGAACCACACAGTTGTTAACTTCATGTGTATTTT
Organism: Panthera onca; assembly: GCF_046562875.1. Taxonomy (NCBI): domain Eukaryota; kingdom Metazoa; phylum Chordata; class Mammalia; order Carnivora; family Felidae; genus Panthera; species Panthera onca. Next base: position 915,723 of record NW_027675821.1, read on the forward strand.
TTCACACATAGTTATGATTAAAAACTGAAGTGTGAGATGAGAAAACTTCTAGGGAAATGCTTTTATTTTCTGCTTTTATAAATAAAAAGAATGTCTAGTTATTGGGTGCTATCATTGTATACAGCTAGTTTTAGAACAAGGAAAATTCTGAATTGATCTTGTTAACTTTATTTTTTAAATGTTGATTTTTGAGAGAGTAAGCAGGGGAGAGGCGGAGAGAGGGGGACAGAGGATCTGAAGTGGGCTCTAGTGCTTACAGCAGAGACCCCAGTATGGGGCTTGAACTCATGAACCATGAGATCATGACCTAAGCTGAAGTCAGACGCTTAACTGACTGAGCCATCCAGGCGCCCTCTTTTTTTTTTTTTTTTTTTTCCAATCCTTATTCACTTTATTTCAGAAAGTGGTAAAATAGCTGTGGAATACAGACCCTGTGAAGAGATCACAGATGCCAGTACTGCAGACGAGCTACAGGATTTAATTCAAGTATGTGGAGATTAAAGTTCAAGGGTGACATAGCCACTGTAGCCATAATGTAAAGCAACCAGCAGAATTTGGAAGACTTTGGCATTAGCTCTATCATCCTTTGGGAAATGTGAAACTCAAAAACTGCTTTTGACTGCAGGGGATTTCTGGGGCTTTTCCTGAAGTCCTGACCCTTGGCTCTGACCCCTTATTTGAAATTTGGAGAGCAAATTTCATCAGAGCACTGCCACAGTTGTGGACATAGGAGAGGACACAAGCCTTTTAGAGCTCCCCTCAAACAGAATCTCAAGGATTTGGGAACAGAGTAACTATGGCCTTAAATGTGATTATACTACAGCGTTTGAAACCATTATGCCATTCAAATAGGATGTATCACCCAGATGTCGGCATCTCATATATATCTTGCGTGAATATCTTGCTGAAGAACTTTTCTGTAAATCACTCACATGGATGTCCTGAATTAGGGATTAAGTTGCCGAAATAATTTCTAAAAAAAATTTTTTTTTTACATTTATTTATTTTTGAGACAGAGAGAGACAGAGCATGAACGGGGGAGGGTCAGAGAGAGAGGGAGACACAGAATCTGAAACAGGCTCCAGGCTCTGAGCTGTCAGCACAGAGCCCGACGCGGGGCTCGAACTCACGGACCACGAGATCATGACCTGAGCCGGAGTCAGCCGCCCAACCGACTGAGCCACCCAGGCGCCCCGCCAAAATAATTTCTAAAAGAAAATAGTAATGTGCCACATACAGAATGTTAAAAAAAAAAAAAAAAAAAAAAAAAAAAGCAAAAATGTGTTTCAGGTCATTGAGAGCTTAATTTGGGGCTAGATTTGTGAATTTTTTTTTTTCGATTTTTTTTTTTAATGTTTATTTATTTTTGAGAGTGAGAAAGAGCGTGAGCTGGGGAGGGGCAGAGAGAGAGGGAGACGCAGAATCTGAAGCAGGCTCCAGGCTCGGAGCTGTCAGCACAGAGCCCGGCGCGGGGCTCGAACTCACAGACTGCGAGATCATGACCTGAGCCGAAATCAGGCACTCAGCCAGCTGAGCCACCCAGCCGCCCCTCGATTTCTGAATATTTAACTCACCCCACAGTTGCAAAGTTTGTTTTGAAGGGAAGAGAGTGGAGAAAGAGAAGATGGTTACTTTTTGAAAAAGCACTGGAAGATTTTTCGTGCAAAATAATAATGTTAATTGAATCTAAATCAAACCAGTCGAGGAAACTTCAGACGTTTCCAAGTTTAGGCTTTGAGAAGTCTCGCTTCCTGGGGTGCCTGGGTGGCTCCATAGGTTGAGCATCCGACTCTTGATTTTGGCTCAGGTCACGATCCCAGAGTTTGTGGGGTCAGCCCCACGTCGGGCTCTGTGCTGAGCGTGGAGCCTACTTGGGATTCTCTCTGTCTCTCCCTCTGTCCCTCTCCTCCGCTCACGCTTTCTCTCTCTCAGGAAAAAAAAAAATTAAAAAAAAAAAGTCTAGCTTCCTGAAAAAGGTGAAAAGATGAGAAAAAGATTCAGCATTGATGCTAAAGATTTCAGAAACCTGATTATAGCAACAGATCCATTCCTGCATGAGGCCAGTCTTGGAATCAGTTCCATATAAAAACTATTCCTGTGTGCTAGACATTGGGATTAAGATAAAAACCCCCTCTCTCTTGCATTTTACATGCTAGAGGTTGTGCCAGACCATAAGCAAGGACTAAAAATACATTAGAAAAGGGGCTGTGAAGGAAGTAAACTGAGTGCTAGTTGCAGTATTTCAAGAAAATTGTTTAACACGCTGACTATAACATCCTAAGTGCCTTCTCCATGTGGGCGCACAGAGTGGACCTCTGAAAAGTGGCCTTGTTACTTTTTCTAGATCAATGGCTATGTCCAGTCAAGATGAGATGGGGGAAGTTTTCCCACCCAGTGTAAATAAAGGGCTAGAATTGGTTTCCGGCCCTCTTTCCCAGAATGAATTGCTTAGCACTCCCCCCAAACTCCTCCTACAGACATTTAGGGGCCATCGCAGATTCAGTGGTAGGCCCCCATCTAACAGAGTGGTGAATTAATAATCAGCCATGGGTATTGAGAATTTAGAGGAAATGGCAACATTTTAGAATATCTGACTGTGAAGTGTGTTCTCCTCCCCATCGCCCTAACTGGTGCTTATTTTGCAGGTCAGCTACTTTTCTTGGAAGCAGTATGGCCAGGGGGAGGAAGAACGTCTCTCGGATTTAAGCTTTGAAGAGCAAGAGTTCAAATTGCTAGAGCTGGACTAGCATTTTTTAATTTCCCAGGATGCCAGGTCCTGTGGCTTCCTTGGAAGCTCTGCTCCACTCCCCCACCCTTCCACCCCTCAGAGCTGCGGGAGTGCGGGGCCACCCAGATCTGAGTCCAAGTACTACCTTGCTGTGAGCAGCCCCGGGCAGGGGAGGGGGGGGGAGGGGGGAGGGGGGGAGTGGGGGGGAGTGGTGGCCTTTGCAGGGTGGAGGGAGGCCTGGGCCCCAAGTGATTCTGGGAAAAGGGCCCGCTCTGCTGGTGCGGAGCCCATCTCCAGGGAGCTAATAAAGGTGGTGTAAATAAAGACATCATAAATAAAGGGTGGGACGTGGGCGGGGAGGGCGCACAGTTGCTAACTGCGCGTGCGCATCACGGGGCTGCCATAATGGTTTGGCTCCCGCTCAGGGCCCAGCGCCAGTACCCCACTCGCCTGGGTCGCTGCACCCCGGAGCCTCCGCGTGTCATGTCCCGGCTGCGCCTGTTGGCCCCACTGCTTCTCTTTATGTGGCAACCGTTGTGGCTGCTGGTCCAGGCAGCTCAGCCTCCGGAGTGGGCCCTGGACCCTGCCCAGCTGACTTCCGACCCCCTGGAGGCGGCTGAGCCCTGGTCTTCTCGCTCCTCTGATCCCCCGCCCGAATCGCCCCAGGCACTTACACGCCCAGCTGAGCCGGGGGGCTTTAATTACCCGGGGTCCTCTGCTCCAGCCCAGATGTTGGCCCCGCCTAAGGAGTTGACCGAGACTTTGGTTCCATTCCTGGACACGGATTCGTTTGGTGAGCTACCCCCAGGGCCAGATGAGGATCTGAATGACCAGCTAACCCAGCATCAAAGGCTCCCAGAGGTGGTTCCAGTGCCAGGTTGGGATCAGAATCAGACCATAGCTCCGCCTCCTCAACTCAAAAGTAAGACTAAAACTGTAGGTTTAGATCAGGCCGAAGATCACCAGTCATTTGAAATACTTGTTCCATCTCTGGATAGTCAGAGTTCAAAGCCAACAAAGTTTATTGTTTCACCCCTAAACCTGAAGAAAGATCTAGCTCAGCATCGAAGGCTTGCCAAAGTTGTTAGAACTCCAAACCAATTTGCAAATAAAGAGCACCTACAACAACAGCTGCAGGATGATTATTTAGATTCCAATATGGGTCTCCTGTATCCTGAGGAGAACCTACCTATGGGTTTCCCAGGGGGACCAGATCAACTTCCAAACTTCTCTGAGGAGGCTGAAATTTCTCCACCCTTGCAGAAGACCCCAAATCATCTAGAGTCCCCTGAGGAAGCTGAATCTTTTTTGCCCCAAGGGGAGGCTCAGGCTCAGCATCCAGAGCCCTCTGAAGAGACAGAAACATCTCTACTTGAGCAGGAGGCTCCATCTCAGCATCCAGAGTCCCTTAAGGATGGAAATTCAGCAAACCCACAAGAGGCCCCAGCTGAGCCTTCAAGTACCCCTGAAGAGGTCGAACCTTCTTCAGTCCAGCAGGAAGCCTCAGCTCATCCTACAGAGGCCCCCGAGGAAGTGGAACCTTCTCCAACCCCCCAGGAGGCCCCTGCTCAGCCTCCAGAGCCATCTAAGGACATCATATCTCAACTGTTAGCACATCATGAAGTAAATGTGCTATCTCCAAGTCAGAGTGAAGCTCAGAAGCCAAGCTTCCCCAATGTCACTGTTAAACCTCTGGATCTTACCATAACTCTAACTCAGCCTGCGGAGCACCCTGAGGAGGCTGGACCTACCCCAGTCCAGCAGGAGGCCCCTGCTCAGCGTGCAGAGCGCCTCGAGGAGGTTGAACCTACCCCAGTCCAGCAGGAGGCCCCTCCTCAGCCTGCAGAGCGCCTCGAGGAGGTTGAACCTACCCCAGTCCAGCAGGAGGCCCCAACTCTAGTTCCAGAGTTCCCTATCGAGTATTTAACTCAACTTGCAGTAAGTGATGAGGTGACATCTCTACCTCTAGGTCAGTATCCAGATTATTTAATGTTTCCCAGGGTTATAGGTAAGCCTTTAGATGTGGAATTTACCACAACTCCAGGGCCTGATAAAGGTGTTGAATCTTCTATAGCCCAGCAAGAGGCCCCACCTCAGCCTCTTGAACATACTGAGGAAGCAGAACTTTCTCTAACCCAGCAAGAGACCTCGGGTAAGCCTCCAGAGGAGGTTGAGCCTTCAAGTGAGCAGGAGACCCCAGGTCAGCCTTCCGAGCCTCCTGGGGTGATTGATCCTTCTCTAAGGCAGCAGGAGACCCCAGCTCAGCCTTCAGTGCCTCCTGAGGAAGGTAAGCCTTCTCTAAGCAAACAGGAACCCCCAGCTCAGCTTCCAGACCGTTTTGGAGAAGCTGAACTTTCTCCAACCCAGGAGGAGGCCTTAGCTCAGCTTGCAGAGCTCCTTAATGAGGCAGAATCTTCAACCCAGCAGGAGACTCCAGCTCAGTCTCCAGGGGAGATAGAATCTTCTGCAACCCTGCAAGAGCAACCAGCTCAGCCTCCAGAGCTGCCTTCCAGGGAGGTGGAACCTTCTCCAACCCAGCAGGAGCACCCAGCTCAACCTCTATGGCATCATAAGATGACAGTTTCACCTCCAGGTCACTACCATGATCAACATTTAAACCTGCCCAATGTCAGTGTGAAACCTCCAGATGTGCAGCTTACCATGACTGCAGAACCCACTACAGAGGTGGGACCTTCTGCAGTTCGGCACGAGACTATAGCTCAGCCCTCAGTGCCTCTTAATGTGGAACCTTTTGAAACCCAGCATGAAGCCCCAACTCTGCCTCCACAGTCCCCTGAGGTTGAATCTTTGCCAGTCCAACAGGAGACTCCAACGCAATCTCCAGAATCTACCACACAGGAGAAACTTCCAACACAGCAGGAGACCCCAGTTCAGTATCCAGAATATCCTGGAGAAGTTGAACCTTCTACAACCCAGCAGGAGGCCCTAGCTCAGCAATCACAGGCCCCTGAGGAGGGTGAATCATCCTCAACCCAGGAGGAGGCCCCGACTCAGCTTCCAGAGGCCCAGGAAGAGGGTGAACCTTCCCCTCTCCAGGAGGAGGGCCAGGGTCAGCACCCACAGGCCTCCGAGGGGAGTGAACCACCTACAACCCAGGAGGAGTCCCCAGCTCAGCATCCACAGACCCCTGAGGAGGTTGAATCTTCAACCCAGCAGGTGGCCCCAGCTCAGTTTCCAGTCCTCCAGGAGTCCCCAGCTATATCCCCTGAGCCCCCTAAGGAGGTGGAACCTTCTCCCACACCTCAGGAGCCCCCAGCTCAGCCTTCAGAGCCCGGTAATGAGGCAGAATCTTTTCCAACTCAGCAGGGAGCCCCAGTTGTATCCCCTGAGCCCCCTAAGGAGGTAGAACCTTCCACACAGCAGGAGGCCCCACCTCAGCCTTCAGACCCTCCTGAGAAGGTGGAACCATCTCCAGTCCAGCAGGAAACCCTATCTCTACCTCTCGAGCCACTTAAGGAGATAGAACCTTCTCTAACACAACAGGAGGTACAAGCTCAGCCTTCAGAGGCCCCTGAGAAGGTAGAACCATCTCCAATTCTGCAGCAGTCTCCAACTCAACCTCCGGAGCCCTCTAAGGAGGCAGAAACTCCTCCAGCCCAGCAGGAGGCCCCAGTTCAGCCTCCAGAGCCACCTGAGGAGGTTGTAGCACAACCTCCAGTCCATAATGAGGTGACAGTTCCACCTCTAGGACAAGAGCAAGCTCAGCATCCAAACTTGCCCAATGTTACTGTTCAGCCTGCTGACCTGGAGCTTACTGTAACTCCAGAACCTACTGTGGAGGCTGAGCAGTCTACAATCATGCAGCAGACTCTAGCTCCTCCAGAGGACACTGAGGTGACACCTCCACATCCAGAGCAGGTCCAGGCTCAGCATCCAAATTTGACTGAAGTCAGAGTTCAGCCTTTAGACCTGGAACTGACCATAACTCCAGAACCCACTACAGAGGTTGAAACTTCAACCACGCAAGAGATCCCAGGTCACCCTTCAGAGCCACCTAAGGAGGTTGTAGTTCAGCCTCCACTGTTTCAGGAGGTGACAGTTCCAACTCCAGGTCTGGATCAAGCTCGTCATCCATCGTCACCTAATGTAACAGTTCAGCCTTTGGACTTGGTGCTTACTGTAACTACAGAACCCACTACGGATGTTAAACATTCCTCAGCCCTGCAGCAAACTACCGCTCCTCCAAAGGACCTTGAGGTGACATTTCCACATTCAGAGCACATTCAGCATCCAACCTTAACTAAAGTCACAGTTAAACCTTTGGACCCAGGGCTTACCGTAACTCCAGAATCCACTACAGAGACTGAACCTTCTCTAACCATGCAAGAGACCCCAACCCAGCCTCCAGAGCCACCTAAGGAGGTTGTTCAGTATCCGTCCCAACAGGAAGTGACAGTTCCTACTCCAAGTAAGGATCAAGGTCAGCAACCAACATTGCCCAGTGTCACAGCTCATCGTGTGGACTTGGGGCTTACCATAACTCCAGAACCTACTACAGAGGCTGAACATTCTACACCCGTGAAGGAGACTACAGCTCCTCCTCCAAAGGACCTTGAGGTGACACTTGCACATCCAGAGCAGGTTCAGAGTCAGCATCCAAACCTGACTGAAGTCACAGTTCCACCTATGGACCTGGAACTTACTGTAACTGCAGGATCCAGTGTGGAGACTGAACCTTCTCCAACCATGCGAGACACCCCAACTCAGCCTCCAGAGCCACCTAAGGAGGTTGTAGTTCAATATCCATTCCAGCAGGAAGTGACAGTTCCAACTCCAAGTAAGGATCAAGGTCAGCATCCAGCATCACCCATCATCCCATTTCGTCATGTGGAGCTTACTATAACTCCAGAACCTATTACAGAGGCTGAACATTCGACAACCCTGAAGAAGACTACAACTCCTCCCCCAAAGGACCTTGAGGTGACACTTGCACATCCAAAACAGGTTCAGAGTCAACATCGAAACCTGACTGAAGTCACGGTTCCACCTATGGACCTAGAAATTCCTGTAAGTCAGCAACCAGAGTCATTTGAGACAGGTTTTCCTCCAACAACTGAACATCCTGTGGTGCATTTTGTAAAGTATACCTCAGAAAAGGCATACACAACTTTAACTTGGCAACCAGAACAGAATGCCACCACAGACCTCAAAATATGTGAGCGCTGTACCTGCAAAGAGGAGACACTGTCGTGTGTTGGTCTCAGCCCACAGCAGAGGCTCCGCAGAGTGCCCGTGCTGGAGCCCGACACCTACAACGGCACCTTCACCATCTTGTAAGAATCGCCTTTACTTGTTTGTTCTCTGCCTCCTGCTTGACATGGCAGTCTCTTCCTCAATGTCGTCCTGGGCCTTCCTCATCTCCCCAACCACGTTGACTGACTTTCTGTTTTTACCTTTTCTTTGTCAACTATCCCTTATCTTCATTTTCCTTTTTACTACTGTTCGCCCTTCTGCAATCTTTTACTTGTAATTGTCCTTATTCTTTTTCCTTATCCAATTTTTAGCCCCATTATTTCATTCCTTAACCTCTACTCTCCCATTTTTGCTCCATCCTCTATAATAGGATACAACAGAGTAGTGAAGAGTAGAGATTCTGGAACTAGATTGCCTGCGTTTGGGCCGAGGTCTGTCATCTATTAGCTTTGTGACTCAGTTTCCTTTTCTGTGAAATGGAAATTATGATAGTTACCATCTCATGGGATTATGGTGAGATCTAGATGAGGTAATACATATGAAGCACTTGGATCAGTGCCTGGCGAAATATGAGTGTTAGCTGTTATTATTTTGATTCCCCAGACCTCATCTTTGACGCCCGGCCTTCCACATACAGTACTCAGTTTGGGCCCAACCCAAGAGTAAGTACTATGGGCGCCACACTAGGATGAAATCGTCTTCAGAACATGAAATGACAGGTGGGAAGAAAGGAAATGGTCATAAAAAGGGAGGTGGCATGTAATTAAGTACTAAAAGAGGTACCATGGGTGTTGGAATTCAGCAGACTCTGTAATCAGCGGAGTATGGAGGTCAGGGAGAGCTGCATGGATAAGCTAACACTTTAGCTGAGACTTAAAGAGTGGCTCTGATGTGTTAAATAGAGAAAAAATGGGTATAAGTCTAGGCAAAGGCACGGCTGCAGGAATGATCAGGAATTAAGAATTAGGTTAAGCAGTTAAAGATCCAATTACGAGAAACCTTGACTATCAGCTAGAGAGGTTTGAACGTTAGATTCTGAGTTATAGAGAGCCATTGAAAGTTTTCAAGCATGAGATATACAGAACGCTGAAACAGGATTATTTTCAGTTCCCCATATAGGCCGATCTGGAGAGGAGAGCTTGATCCAGCGAGACCAGATAGAATGTTCTAACAAAACCTGGGAATAAAGTAACAAGGGGCCGACTCAGAGTGGCTGAAAAGAGTAGAAAGAAAAGCCTTGAGAGCACTGCAAAGGAGGAAGTGACAAGATAGACTAACTGATGACAGTCGCGGGTGGGGTGTGCACGGGAAAGAGAAAACTCAGATATTACTCTGAAACTTCTGTCCCAGATAAGGAGAATGATGGAAGTTGAGGCATCTTTTACCAGGGAACACAGAGCAACCAGAAGGCTTCAGGTTGACTGGAAATGTCCACCAGGCACATGGGCAGATGGGTATCTGTTTTGAATTTATTCCTGACTCCCCTGAAAAAAATGTGTATATAAACTGACCAGGTAAGCTGTTGCTGAGGGAAGAGGACAAAACTAAAGGTAAAGATTCAAAGTCATACGCAGAGTTAGCGGTTGAAACTGAACCTCAGGCATTTAATAGCTTCTCTTAAACATGTGTAATTCATGGATACATGAATTATCATGGATACTTTTTTTTGTTTTTAATGTCACAGGTATAGAGGATAAAACGTGAAAATCCCACCCCACCCTCCCTACCACTCATAAGATAACTCCTGTCACCTTTTTGGTGTGTGTCCTTCCTTCCCATCTCTTTCCTTTGCATTTTTTCCTAATTTCCTAATGAGGGGATACTTTTTAATTCCTTGCCCAGTGATTTGTTGCTTTTCCCTATACAATATGTCTAAGAAATCTTTCCATGTTAGTTATTCTAATTTCTAACTTCCCTTATCCTTCTAACACCTAGAGAGGTTTCAGTAGAGGGCTTCTTTACATTTGTTTGCTGATAATGGTAAATTTTTTACCATTTTTTTCGTTGAATTATTATTTTCTCATTGATTTGTGGAAGGAACCATTTTAGACACATAAGTGATTTGGGGGAAAAAAATACTTATCTCCAGAGTAATTAACAGGCGTTATCTACCCAAGGAATGGAACAAATAGGAAGTTCAGGTTCTAAGGAGCTGGCTTGTTTGTGCCAGTGGCCCCACGCTATCTCTTTATTAATTGCACCACCTGGGATGCTGATAGCCGCGGAAATTAGAAAGTTGGCATTTACTGCATTGGAATATTCCCCACAAGGTTGCCAGTGATTCTTTTATTTATTCTGTTCATTCCTTTCCTACCTATTCAAGGATCTGAACTGTGTTTCTTCACAGAAATTTCCAAGGAAACTCTATTTCTCACATTGATGAAAATGTATGGAAGGGATACCGTTGGGCTGAGAAACTGTGAGTATATTCTCTCCAAATACGAATACAAAAAAAAAAAAAAACAAAAAAAAAAACTAACTGCATTCTAAGGTCCTTCTTGGTCCAGAACTTTGAAGTCAGTAGCTCTGAGGAAAGGTGTTTCCCCTTCCATATCCCAACTCGACCTCTACCGATTGCAATTCTGTGTTAATTTTTTTTTTAACGTTTATTTATTTTTGAAACAGAGAGAGACAGAGCATGAACGGGGGAGGGTCAGAGAGAGGGAGACAGAGAATCTGAAACAGGCTCCAGGCTCTGAGCTGTCAGCACAGAGCCCGACGCAGGGCTCGAACTCACGGACCGCGAGATCATGACCTGAGCTGAAGTCGGCCGCTTAACCGACTGAGCCACCCAGGCGCCCCATCTGTGTTTATTTTAAAAATTAAATTTGGCAGGTTCCCTTTAAAATTAGAATCAATTTCAACTTATTTTCCATTATACAAGGAATACGTGATTATAGTCTCAATATATAAAAATGAAATAACAGGGGGACCTGGGGGGCTTATTCGGTTAAGTGTCCAACTTCGGCTCAGGTCATAATCTCAACGGTTCGTGGGTTCAAGCCCCACGTTGGGCTCTGTGTTGACAGCTCAGAGCCTGGAGCCTGCTTCGGATTCTGTCTCCCTCTCTCTCTGCCCCTCTCCTGCTCATTCATTCCCTCTCTCTCTCTGTCTCAAAAATAAATAAACATTAAAAAAATTTTTTTTGATGAAATAACAGATCTAGTGAACACCTGCCTTATGTTCTAATCCCCCCACTGCTGGGATAGCCACTACTCTGGATTTAGTATATATCCTTCCAGACCTTTTTCCATGCATTTGCCTACATACATATTTACAGCAAAATAGGTTTGTTGTGTGAGTTTCTTATCTTTTTTTTACATAAATTGTAACATCCTACAACTCGATTCTTTTGCTTCGTGGTATGTCTTAGACTTTTTTTCTTCCAGTACATAGAGGGTTACCCCATCCATGCAAGCTGCTGCATAATATTCCATAGTATGAGTGTATTACGATTTAGTAATTCCCCTCCTGATGGATGTTTAGGCTGTGTCCAGTTTTCTTATTACATGCATTGCTGCATGGACCACCTCATACATGCATCTTTGTGTACGTGGGTGGGTATTTCTGTAGAATAGATCCCTGGAAATGGAACTGTTGGGATGAAGACGATGTCGATATATACAATTTTAATTGCCCTCAAAAAAGGTGTGCCAATTTACACACCAATCCATACACCATGACAGCATTCATTTCCTCCTACCCTCCCACTCTTGGATATTCTCCATTTCTTGGCTGATCTGGTGGGTGAATAAAATGGGTCCCTTCTGAATTTGAATTTTTCTGATTACGTATACATTTAAATATCTCTGTATGTTTCCTGGGCATTTGTGTTTCTTGTCTGAATTTTCTGTCCTTTGCCAATTTTGTTGTTATCTTTTTTTTAAATTGATTTGTAGAAAAAGTCAGTGTAGACACAAGTAATTTTGGAAACAATATTATACTCAAAGTAACTGACTGGCATTTTTCATGACAGATTGTGTGTCATATCATTAGTTCAACTTGGGTAGATAAGTCATAAATGACTTCTGAATTAATAATAAAAGACATAACAGTCATAGTAATCTAAATGTAGGGATTATGATCCCCCTAAAGTAGATTCCCCCCTGCCCCTTAGTCTGATAACCTTACTGGTAAGGGACAAATGGTAGAACAAGGTAGTTGTTTTCTTATGAATTTTATGAATTTCTTAAATACTATATATAGTTTATATTTTCTCATGATAGTATCTAACTTGGAGATCTTATTTCCCAAACTTGTAAGAAAAATGAAAGTAATTTGGCACAAGGAACAAGAGAGAGTGGAGAGAGTGGGTAGGCTGAGGGACAGGGGTAGGAGAAAAACTTTGAATTGTGTATTATATACCTTTGGAATTCTGAGCCATGCAAATATATATTACCTATTAAAAAAAATAAACTGAAATTAAAAAAATATTTTTTGAAAAGCGTGTATTTGGTAGTTTATATACTAGAAGATGAATCTGGTAAGATTTGATGATTCTTAAAAAATTTTTAAATGTTTATTTATTTTTGAGAGAGAGAGAGAGAGAGAGAGAGAGTGAGTGAGCAGGGAAGGGGCAGAGAGAGAGGGAGACACAGAGTCCAAAGCAGGCTCTAGGCTCCGAGCTGTCAGCACAGAGCCTGATGTGGGGCTCGACCCCACAAACTGTGAAATGATGACTTGAGCCGAAGTCAGACACTTAAGCAACTGAGCCACCCAGGTGCCCCAAGATTTGATGATTTCTAATTCAGCTTGAGGGTTATGCCTTGTAAGACAGAAGTTTTTAACTATGGGTCAATAGTCCCCTGGGGCAGGATTTTTAACCTTTTTTTCTATATATCAAATTTTAAAAAAAATTTTTTTCAACATTTATTTATTGCTGAGAGACAGAGCATGAACAGGGGAGGGGCAGAAAGAGAGGGAGACACAGAATTGGAAGCAGGCTCCAGGCTCTGATCTGTCAGCAGAGAGCCCAATGTGGGGCTCGAACCCACGAACCGTGAGATCATGACCTGAGCTGAAGTTGGACACTTAACAGACTGAGCCACCCAGGCACCCTTCTATATATGTATTGATGATCTGCAGAAGCTTATGTTCTTGGGATAATGTTTTCAAATGTATAATAAGTTAAAATATATAGGAAAAGGAAATTATGTGGAAATAGAGTTTTCAAAAATTTTTTAAAAAGATTAGTGATATAGCAATAAATCTGCTTCTGTTAGAATATTAAATAACAAAATATAATGGTACGCCTACTAACTATTATAACTTCAAGGTACTGATGAGAATAAATGATATTTTGAGATATCCACGCCAAATATGTGATATGAAAATATCTGATTTCTGCTGGGGACCAAATTAACTACACTAATCTGTGGTTTGTTGCCTACATTCATAATGGAAGGAAATGCTAATTCTAGTTAGAGGTTTGTGAAAATAGAGATGTGATTCTATTTCCCATCCAAGTTTGGCACCCACAAATTCAGTCCATTCTATTCACGGACCTGAGCCCTAAAGGGATGGTCTGCAAATTGAAATCGCATGCACACCTTTGCACGTATTCAAGAAAGTGCAGTTTTCTAGGGAAAGGGTCCATTCCATAGCTTTTATGAAATTCTCAAAAGGTTCTTGTCTCAAAAGATTGAGTCACAAATTGGGGCGGAGGTGGAGAAAGACATTTGTTTTCCTGTGAAGTTGTACTTATTCTCATAAATGATGATAAATGAATGATTTGTTTTAATTAAAAGTAGTATATTTGCAAATTGATACCTGTCACTTTCTGAATTCATTCAACAAATATTTATGGAGCATCTCCTATGTCCCAGGAACTGTTTTACATGCCAGGGATATAAGCCCAAGAACAAAACTGACCAAATATCCCACTTGTCAAGGGGTTTACAAATATATAATATAAAAACAAATATGTAAATATAATAAATACATAGAATTTCAAGTATTGGTAAGAAATCAGTGGCCAGATCTCTCAAGTTTTCTAATTTATTCAACGACCGTTTCTGCTGCTCATAGACTGAGTTTTTTACTAATGATAATACTTTTCATTCATATAATCTTGAGTTGGTTCTTTTTATTAGATGTACTGTTTACCTCTGTCTGAGGATATATTAATGATGCCATTCTAAATTTTGTATACTGTTTAGTTTTGAGAGAGAGAGAGAGTGAGAGACAGAGTGCAAGTTGGGGAGGGGCAGAGAGAGAGGGAGACACAGAATCGGAAGCAGGCTCCAGGCTCTGAGCTTCAGCACAGAGCCCAGTGCAGGGCTTGAACCCATGGACTGCAACCTGAGCCAAAGTCGGATGCTTAACCGACTGAGCCACGCAGGTGCCCCATTAATGTTGGTATTCTCAAATCCTTTTGTGTTTTCTCTGTTAACTGTGTCATTGACTATAAGCTGTTATATTTGTTTTTTATTTTCTGTCCTGAATAGAATTGGCTTTCTCACTCCATTTGGTCATTCCTGAGTGCAATTTATCTTTGTAGTTGAGATTTGACTTGCTTCTGTTTTCTGGTCCTAAGGAAGAGGTGAAATGAACCACGGGGCTTGTTATTGGTGACAGGTCCCCCTGAGAGTTAAAGAAGAGGTGGGAGGTGACTTCTAATGGCTAGTCAGAGTGTATACCCTTCCTCCAGGGTTCTGGGACCCTGCCCCCTTCTAACACCAATGGCTCCTGCCTGGAAGAAAACACCCTTTGCTGCCAGATCCAAGGAGGAAGGATGTGGGGTTGATGTGCTGTCCTTGGTCCTACTGCAGTATCCCAGCTAATCACCCTGTAGGTGGCTCCAAGGCATTTCTGGTGGGGAGTGTTTGTAGAGCTACTCCCTTGGCTTTGAGCTAAGGTTGTGGATTTTCTAATTGTATCTTTTCTAATCATCCTTAGGGACTTTGGTGGAGTTTGGAGTTTGGTAGAGACTTGGCATGTTTCAATCTGCCAGCTTGAAATAGCACAACCTCTTAGGAAGACAATTTTGTACCCCTGTTAAATCCTGGAGAAACTTAGGCAAATGTGTACTAGGATATAAACAGAAAAATGTCCAAAGCAGCACTGTTTATAATAACTAAAAATTAGAAAAATCTAGTATCCACCAACAGTAGAATGAACAAATAGTGTTACACGGGTATTTACTCTATACTTATTAAACTGAGCATTTATGTTATGTGCATTTTATGCACATTTTTAGTTCTCACAGATATTTTTTAGATGGGGAAAAAAATTAGATGGCTTTACTTGTAGCACTGATATGGTTATAAATAGGGCTTCCACAATAAAATTTGGGAAAAGAGAGGAGGAAGTGGCAGTTCTGTCCATGTTTTTGCCACTCAGGGCTGGGTTCTAACAGAGATTTTGTGATCCAGAGAGTAGGCATTAAATGTACATTTTGGTGTGAAGAGTGGATAGGGGTGTGTGTGTGTGTGTGTGTGTGTGTGTGTGTGTGTGAGAGAGAGAGAGAGAGAGAGAGAGAGAGAGAGAGAGAGGGAGAGACAAAGGAGTATGTGAGAAGAAAAGATTTGAATCAAACAGCAGAGATCACCATCCCTACATTAAATAAGAATTAGTGTATTTGGTGGCACCATTACCCAGGTTTCTCTCACATCTAGCGGTCCTGTGTAGCAAATAGTTGTAGTTATTTTTGCATTTTGACCCAGAAATGACCTTTTCATTTTGCAGAATTCTCAGGGACAATTATCTGACCGAATTACATAAAGACACATTTGAAGGCCTGCTATCCCTCCAGTATTTGTAAGTTAATCAGTTCATCATTTATTATGAGTTTTTAGTTATATTATTTATTAAAAAATACAGGGTTCAAATTGGATAATTGCAACAATTTCTTCTAACAGTAGAATTCTATAATTCTCTATAGTGGAATTCTATAATTCTCTCTATTAAATTCTATAACTCTGTAAGTCTGTGGGGACCCAGCCCATCTCTAGCATTAAATACCTCCTATGCATTTTCAACTTTTTAATTTTATAGACAAGATATAGGAAAAAGCCCTTCAGTTGTAGAGGAAAAGGGGTAATGAAGTCTGAGCAATTATGGACACCCATATGAACCTTGTTATGTAAGTGTTCATATACCATCTGCTTTTATTTATATTTATTATTTATGGCCCATGGATCAAATCCTGTGTATGGTCTGTCTTGATACAACCTATGAGTTCAGAATGATTTTCATGTTCTTAAAGGGCTGTAAAAGAGAAAAGAAGAGAAAGAAACAGAGAATATGTGACAGAGACCGTATATGGCCTGCAAAGCCTAAAATATTTACTGTCTGGCCTTTACAGAAAAGGTTTGAAAAAGTTGGCTTAGTAAAATGAGAGGAATTGAAGTTAACCTCAAATTGTCACCTACAAGACAAGAAAATATAGAACACTTACATTAATTTGAATGCCATTAACCCAGAATTTTTAAATAATTTAATCTAAATTAAATATTTAAATATTAAATATTTAACTAAGCAGGTGAATTATGTAAGCAGTATTACCAAGTACATATTAAATTATTAAGAGATTAAGGATTTCAGTGTGGGAAATTTTATTAGTTTATTTTTTTATTATTATTTTTTATGTCATTTATTGTTAAGTTAGCTAACATACAATGTGCACTTGGCTTCAGGAGTAGATTCCTGTGATCAGTGTGGAAATTCTTATGCCACCATAAAAATAGATGTTTAAAATGATGGTTAAGGGGTTGGGGCTCCTGGGTGGCTCAGTTGGTTGGGCGTCCGACTTTGACTCAGGTCGTGATCTCACAGTTTGTGGGTTTGAGCCCCGTGTCGGGCTCTGTGCTGACAGCTCAGAGCCCGGAGCCTGTTTCAGATTCTGTCTCCCTCTCTCTCTGCCCCTCCCCCACTCATGCTCTGTCTCTCTCAAAAATAAATAAACATTAAAAAAATGATGGCTAAGGGGCACGTGGCTGTCTCAGTCATTAGAGTCTGCAACTCTTGATCTCGAGGTTGTAGGTTAGAGCCCCATGTTAGGTATAGAGATTACTTAAAAAAAATGAAATCTTTAAAAATATAATGATGGTTAAGTGGTATAGTTAGAAATGTTTACACTAAACAAACATCAGAAATGCCTCTAACTTCGCTAATTACAGAATAAACATCTCTCCAGCCTCATTGTCAAGGAAGAAATGTTTGCATATATCTCTGTACATTAGACATACAGAGATACTAATGTTCTTTGCTATGGAGGTTCAGTGTTTATTCTTTGTCCATGCCATGCAAAGCTGTGTATTTCATTAATCCTTTTTAAAAAATTTTTTTAATGTTTATTTATTTTTGAGAGAGAGAGAGAGAGAGACAGAGTATGAGCAGGGTAGGCACAGAGAGAGAGGGAGACACAGAATCCGAAGCGGGCTTCAGTCTCTGAGCTGTTGGCCCAGAGCCTGATGCGGGGCTCGAATTCATGAGCAGTGAGATCATGACCTGAACCGAACGAAGTCAGATGCTCAATCGACTAAGCCATCCAGGCACCCCTCATTAATCCTTATTAATGATGTGCTTTAGAAAATAGATTCTTCTTGCAAATGTGGAAGGCTTAAGGGTAGTGAGTAAAAAGAATCTCATATGACACTAAAAATAGCCCTTCAAATTATCAAACCTTCCAAGTCTTAGGGGACAACCACTTTGTATTGGTCTTCTTGGCTACCTCTGCCATCTGGGCTCCAAACGTTACAAACACAGTTTGGAGAAAACCAAAAGAGACAAACTGCGCAATGGATAGGGCCTTTCATTATTTCTACTATGAGGTACTTTGTAAGCCAATTATTTCATGTCAGGTGAAGTGTTCTCATTCATTCATTCAAAAAAAATGTGAATCAAAACCTAAAAAAGAATGTGACAGGCCCTATGCCCAGTACCATAGGCACGCAGATGGTTAAGACAGGCTTCCCACCCTTGTAGGAACTCATGATTTCACAGGGAAAATAAACAGAAGCTTAAACCATAATGCCTAAGCACTAAATGGATGATGAAGCACTGACAAAGTGCAGAAGAGGGAGCCACAAAGTCGTAAAACCACATTTCTTTTCAGTCGTTTTGCTCCTTCTACTCACTACCCAGCTGTTAATTTATTTTATAAATATTTGAGTTTGTTCTTTGTCCATGCATCAGTTTTAAACACAGTAGACAACGCAGATGAGCAAGACTAGTCCATACTTTCATGGAGTTTATGCCCAGAGGAAATGGAATGCCAGAATAACTATATTAAGAAGAAATTGGGGCACCTGACCGGCTGAGTCAGTAGAGCATGCGACTCTTGATCTCAGGGTCGTGAGTTCAAGCCCCAGGTTGGGCGTGGAGTCTACTTTAAAAAATTAAAAGAAGGAGAAGAAGGAGGAGGAGGAGAGGGGGAGGGGAAGAAATGGATTTGGGCAATGAGAAGTATAAGTTGTTTTTGGAACACAGAAGAGGGGGGGAAGACTTCAAGTTGGATCAGGGAAGTTACTAGAGAAATACTGTTTGAACAGAACCTTGAATGGCTATGACGTATCATCAGATAGACATCTTGGGAAGAATATGCTTGCAAGATAGAGTGAGTGAAAGGCAAAATGCAGGAGAAATTTCTTTGGTATCTGTAGAGTAGGAAACTAGAGCCGGATTTAGGATTTTGAAGGCCTTGGATAATATGCCAGGCTACCGTGTTATCACAGCAGTGCTCTAGGACAAACTTTAGACTGCACCAGGGTCACCGGGAGGCCTTGTCAGAACACAGGTTCCACCTCCACAGTTCCTGATTCACTCAGTCCAGAGTAGAGCTGAGAATTTGCATCTTGAGTAAGTTCCCAAGTGACTCTGATATTTGAGAACCACTCCTGGAGAATTAATCTGGTGACTGTGTGCAGTATAGATTAGAATGGGAGAGACCAGAGATGAAAATGCCAGTCAGAAGATGGTGGTACCCATGTAGGTGGAAAGTGAGGGACTCGGCTGAAATCCATGGAAATAAGAGGGTCAACCATAATCAAGAATGGGTGTTTCCAAATAAAAATCCAGGACCGTGTTGTTTTTTTGTTGGCCCCACTTGCAGCTGAAGCAATTGATAAATTCATAGACCGTTTAGGCAACGTACAACCAAAAATAAATTTCTATTAATATGATAATATAATTCTGAGTTCGTTCAAAGTTAGGTATTGATTAGAGGAGTAACTTCTTTTCAAGTTAAATGAAAAGGTATCTTTTACCTCTTCTGGTATTGACTTGGTGTCAAGAAGTAGAACTAAACCAGGAAGGTGTGCTAATGTGAGAATATCCCTTTTAATGTTAGAAATTATAGGGGCGCCTGGGTGGCGCAGTCGGTTAAGCGTCCGACTTCAGCCAGGTCACGATCTCACGGTCCGTGAGTTCGAGCCCCGCGTCAGGCTCTGGGCTGATGGCTCGGAGCCTGGAGCCTGTTTCCGATTCTGTGTCTCCCTCTCTCTCTGTCCCTCCCCCGTTCATGCTCTGTCTCTCTCTGTCCCAAAAATAAATAAACGTTGAAAAAAAAAAAAAAAAAAGAAATTATATGTGGCGATCACAACTTTGAGCTCATAATTTAGAAATTGATGAGGCCACAAAAAGTCATTTAATCAATTCTTCTGCTCTCAGGAAACATTACTTCCAAGATCTATCAAGATCTATAGTTGTATATTTTATGTATGAAGATCACAAAGGTGAGACTCTTAAGAAAGGTGAGGACAGGGTTAGGGGCTCTGGAAGGTTCAATTAACAATTCCTAATACTCAGAGTTTAGCCAAAAGCTACTTATTCAATACTACCATCCTACTAATTAGATATCTTATAGCTAATTGAGGCAATATTTTCCTTTTCCTTTTCCTAGAGATTTATCCTGCAATAAAATACAATCTATTGAAAGACGTACATTTGAATCACTACCTTTTTTGAAGTTTATGTAAGTTACAAATATAATTTCATTATATTTGGAATTTGTATTAAACTTAATTGTAAACCTCTTTGTTATTCATTTGGAATGAATGAACCTTTATTAGTCGAAAGCTACTAAAATTATGTAGCAAATCTTTTTTGTCTGTGGCAAAGTTTGGTGTGAGAGTTATTATAGAGATCAGAGTGAATCGTTCTAGAGCAGCAGTTCTCTGCCAGGGTGATTTTGCATCCAGGTGACACTTGGTAGTGTCTGGAGACATTTTTGATTGTCAGACTGTAGATGTGCTCCTGGCATCTAGTGGGTGGAGGCCAGGGCTGCTGTCACACCCTACAGTTCACAGGGCAGCACCCCCCCCCCCCATAACAAAGATTATCCAACCATAAATCTCAACAGTGCTAAAGTTGTGAAACGTTTTTCTAGAGAAATAAACTTACTTCTCTAGAAAAAAATACTTACTTAACACAAGTATTTATTGAGCATTTACTGATTTGTATCTAATGCACCACATGTATAAACATGAAAGTATAAATCTTTCATGCAAATATTTTTTTAAAAAGGCAAGTATCTTTCCTAGTGAGATTTCTTTAGTGTATGGAGAGAGTATTGTGGTTATGTTTCATTATCTATAAATTAGAATCACTGCCAAAGGATAAATATTCTGAAAGAATATCTTTTTTTTCTCTTTGTTTGTCTTGTTTTTGTGTGTGTGTGTGTGTGTGTAGAAATCTTGGTTGCAATTTACTCACCGAACTGAGCTTTGGAACATTTCAGGCCTGGCATGGAATGCCGTTTTTACACAAGCTGTAAGTGAAATAGAAAATGAATACATGTAAAAAAAAAAAAAACTACATGTAAAAATATCATACAGTGATTGGTTAGGTGTGTGTTAATAAACCCAGTATGAATTCTGGAAAGTAGGTCTTAAAATCCATTTTTTTTTTTTCAAATGAGGAAACTAAGGTACAAAGAGGCCAAGAGACTTGTCTTAACTCCTAAATGGCACTCTCTGCCCTCCCTCGTACCCAGCTTTGTGTGGGCAATGAAAGCCCCAAGCAAGTAACACCCAAGTCAGTATTATCATGGGAATTCGTGACAGTGATGCTTCCCCAAGGTGTGCATGGTCCTTGAAATCCACTTTTGAATTTAACTTTGATTCCTGCTCATGTGCAAGTTTCCTATGCAAAAGAGAACTTCAAAGAACTAAGTTTAGCACAGAGTTTTCCAGGCAGCAAAAGGTGTGGGTGCTTCTTGAGCCATCAGGAAAGCAGAAAGAACTCCTGAATGCCTGCCACAGGGCACTGCTCTCCATGTGTTTTCTTTCCTGACCACTCTTCAATTAAGAAGTATGTTATTCCCTTTCAGCCGGAAAATTCTGTGATTTCTCTGTAAAAAAGCAAATCATACTGGACATGTTCAGTGGCCTGAGGGGGATTTTTAGACTCAAGGTTGAAGACCCTCCTCTAAAGCAGACGCTGGAAAAGACTGTCTTACTGTCTTGTGGTTCAGAAATCCGATTTCACAACTTATCTTCCGTTAGATGAAAGTGTTTACGGTGTGTCCGGAGCTGGAGTAAGTTCCTGCGGGTGCCCAAGAGCAGGGGCCTCCTCTCTCCTCTCATTAATTTGCTGATGCCTAACTTGGGGAAAGAATACTGAGGGTCAGTTTTTTGTTTTGCCGGCATGCCAGAGAACGGGCTCATTGAGTTTCTCCACCAAGAGGTTTTAGTGGTGTCAATATAATGTCTTAAAACTCACCACCTCTACTAAGCATCTTATAACACCGAGAGTCTCTTCCAAGAATCTGAATTTCATAGTTAGGTAGGCAATACAGGACAAAATAGGGTGGAATCCGTTGATAACAATGAATGAATTCATTGAAAAACACTCAGTGCCACGCGCACTCTATGTCGACAGTGTACTAAGTACTGGGGGTACAAAGAATACACAGGGACTGTCCCCAAGAATCTTTCATACTGGAAGGAGAAAAAGATGGCCGTTGATGGGAAAACGTATGTGAGCCATGCTGGCATCAGTGCAGCAGGGTAACGAGCTAGGGGGTGACAAAGTAGGGGATGGTTGTGGAATAGAAAAGATTTGTTGTGGAAAAGGCAACAACTTGCTTGTGTTGAGTTTCCACGTTCATCTTGATGAAGTTTTGGGGAGATGGTGGGGAGTCGGGAGCCGACGGCCAAGAAAGAATTCTTGAACATGTCTTTGGTGCAAAAAGGTGATTTTATTAAAGCACAGGGACAGGACCGTGGGCAGAAAGAACTGCGCTGGGGTTGTGAAGAGTGACAGGTTATATGCTATGGAATTGGGAGGTCAAGTCAAAAGGGAAGTCTCCAGAGGGACTGTGATATGTGAAAGAGGACTCCTAAGATACCAGAGGCCTTGCTATTGTCAAGCTAAGGTTGTTTTTCCGTCTAGCAAAGCATTAAGACAGTAGGGAGTTCCTGGAGAAATATTTTATTTGCCTGCCTCAAGTATCTGTCAATAGGCTGCAGGTTATAAGGAAATTTAATTTTACCTGAGATTTCCTTCTTGCCTTTGTTCCCCATATCACTATGGAGGGGTGATGTGGGGTCTCCAGGAAGCTGATTCTGTAGGTTTCTGGCGATTAGGCTATTGATAAGATTGCCTTTTTCTTGTAATTTACTAAGATATTTGTAAACTGATGGAAACTCCTATCTTGCCCGACTGAGATCTCTTATCAGTTAACCATTTGTTTTCTTTCCTTTCCTTTGTCCTCGAGCAGCCAGAATCACACATATCCCACCTGGGGCAGGGGCATGTGCTAACTTGTATCTTGCCCTCAACTTGCCTCATGCTCCCTCATCAATCTTACATGACAGAAAAAGGTAATTAAAGAACCAGAGCTAGCTGGTATTGAGAATAAATTAATACTCATGTCATGTGTGTTATGCCCAGAATTCGTGATCCCCAAATACCGCCAGGGAGCCGAGTCCGATGTAAAAGCAAAAGAGCCTTTATTCGAGCTAGCTCGAGCTCAATCCCCTACCTGCACTGATGCAGAGGTGAGATACCGGGGAGAGAGAGCCAGTTTCAAAAGGACAAAGGTTTTATGGGGGCCTAGGGGCAGTTGGTGAGGTAATGGCTGTGGCCTCAGCTGATTGGCTGGGGAAGGGTCCTGGGGAAGAGTGCTGTTAGGCAGGTGGGGGGGGGGGTTACTCAAGGGGAGGAGGTGTGGTCAAGGTGAAGGACACAGAACAAGATGGAGTCAGCCGGCGTAGGCCCGCCCTTTCAATGTGGTTTGAATAGAGCTGTACTACTAAAACGAATTCACAGTTAACTTCCAAAAAATTATCACAGTACAGTAAGTGTGTATTGGAGGTTGGGCTCCTTGTTTGGGGCCAAACTTTTCTTTTCTTTTTTCTTTTTAACGTTTATTTATTTATTCTGAGAGAAAGAGAGCATGCGCAAGGGAGATGCCATCCCGTGAATTCAGTCACGTTATTACCTATGTGACTTAATTACTGGGGTGTTTATAAGTTGAAACAATATTTTCTCCAGCATTAAATAAGTTTGTAAACCTTTTGGGCCCCAGCTGAGGTGGATTTATCTTGAACTGACTGAAGCTTAAACTTCAGGTCTTCTCACTTACATAGGCCCCTTCCAAAGTCTTGGGAGGGACCCTCGCAGTTCCTGTACGCATAATTTTGCATGTTTTGATGAGGCAGGATTTCCCAAAGTAGATGAGGTTCAGACCCTACAAGGCCTCGATACACCCCTGGGTTTCAGGTAATTCTATCTCAGTAAGTTTTTTGAATGAAGCCTCTTAAGTTATTGATAAACACTGAGTGAACACGTTAGCGGTGTGGTAAAGTCTATTTTGAATCTGAAATCCACCTCAAAGCCATGCCAAGAGTTTATTAATAAGGTACCACTTTTTGAATGGTAGTAATAATCCTATTTCTTTCAGATGAAATCAGGAATGAAATATATTATGGAAAACCAACAGTGGTTGATAATCCTAAATGTTAAGTATACTTTTTTTTTTCCTGACTTTAAAGTGCTTCTCCTTCATTCACCTACACAGGTGCAGACCGATGGCTTATTTTAAAAAATTCACTTCATTGCTTCTAACAGTACGAGCTCCATGAGTTTAGAAGCCGAAGGACTCTACGATGTAGAAAGGCTGTACCTTATCGGGATAGAGCACATTCACATGCTGGCTCGTCTGTGGCGCATCAGTATTGTGCCAAGAACATAAGCTCTAAGGGAGAATAAGGAAAATCTAAGCCTTACCCCTTTTGAATTATTGTTGAGAATATCGTTGAGGTAGGTGTGGCCACCCTCTGAAGGCAAAGTCGAGCCGCAGTCACATTGACGCCCTAACGCTCCCCCAGTCAACTGGCATCTGCTTCCTTTTAGACGGCTGCGTGCCCACACAAGTTGACACACTTCAGGATATTGTCATCGCTTTTTGGTATGTACTGGAAATCCTGGCAGCTTCTTCTCAGATTCAGAAAGGCATCAACGTTAAGGATGAAGATGACAACTCAGGGCTGTCCTTTTGGGGTGATTTAGGGTAACTTTTATTATTTTCCGTGTGTGGTAGTTCAGAAGCTTTGCGATAGTCATACCCAACTGTTACTTTTCTTCTCCCAGCTGCCTCTGATTCTTCCCACGTATATGCCAAGGCATCTTCTTTCTCTGGGAAGCATGGTAGTTGCTCCTCTGCCCCATATCATTTCTTTAATACCTACCTCTGTTAGGTATTTACTGCGCTCCGGCACTACGCTAAGACCTTTCGCTTGTGCTGCAAGTAAGACAGTGTGTCTTAAACTCTTAGAATAGAGCCTGGCACGTGGGAAATGCTCCGGACGTGGCCCCTCACACGCCACTTCATTTTCGTTTTTCCAGCAACTCTTGTGATACAGGTAGTATCATCCTCATTTCGGGGATGAGGAAGTTGAAACTCAGAGACATCGGGTGACTTGCCTAGGTTCACACTGTCAATAAGTGACAGAACCACTTAAGAAGCTTCGCGAGTAATACAATTCCGCATTCCCTGGCACTAGGTAGGACCTGAATGACAACCGGCCTTTTGGGCGTCGTCCCTTGGAGTCAGCTTCTCACTGGAATAGGACCTTTCGAGCAGGGAGCTCCTTTTCCCTATGCTTCGGGAGCTCCTGGCCATGCCACCTATGGGCATCCCCAGGCTTCCTGCTCACCGCCTGGTGCAAATATCACATCGTCACTGCTAGGCACCCACTCTGTGCCCAGCCTTATGCTAGGTGCTTTGCACATGCTCTTTCCTTTAATCTTCAAGTTGTCTTATGAGGTAAATGCTGCTAAAAAGACTCGGAGACGTTCGTTACTTAAGTCCCTTCACCAGGAAGTGACAGCCAGAATTCAGACCTAGGTCTGCCTGATTCCGGGGCCCTTGCTTCTTGGGCTGTTCCTCACTGCCAGAAACTCCTCTTCAAGGCTGTTCTCAGAACTTGAATTAAAACATGGGCTCACCATTTCAGATTCTTTAGGCTTCGCCCCTCCCCCCACCCAACCCCTGAGAAAGGATCTATGTGATGCCGTTAGATGTCTTGTATTGAGGAGCTTCGCATGGGGAGTCATGTTCTCATGGCTCATGGACCTATGTAGATGAATAAAGGAAAGGGGTTATTCTATCCCCAAGTACTTCAAACATACTGGAATAGGGTCTAGATCACTCTACTTATTTCTTCAACTGCTTTCCTCCAAGGAGCCAGTTTTCCCTCCATGCCTTGGGATTCCAGCATAGAGAGTTTGGAGTCTGTCCTATTTGAAATGTATTTTCACTGCCTGCTTTGGACATTTTTTCAGCCAAAGCTGTTAGGATTTCAGTACATTCAGGACAGTGGTGACAAGCTTCAGTCCTCAAGTCTTCTCTGTCTCCTCAGTTAATAGAAAGGAAACGTAGCCCATCTGTCTGGACCTCTGTAGAAGAATTTGGAGAAAAAAAAAATAACACGTAAGAAATGTTCCCTTATTTTGTGAGCTACCTTTAGTCTGTCCCGTTGCTCTGCAACGGAAAGCTTTTGCAAAAATACTTGAGTTTTCCTCTTCAAATAAGATAGAGTTTTTAAAAAACAAAAAAATATCTAGAACAGTATTTCTTCAACTTTGATTATGAGACAGTCTTTGAGGATAACTGTTGTTATGTTTTACTCCCATAAAGATAAGCCCACGAATATCCAAAAGCCAATAGACTGAGTCAGCACACGTTTTATCTGTAAAATGAGGGAATTGAACGGAAATGGAGATGATGTCTAGTGCAGCGTCCACCGTTCGTGCGTATCGCAGTCTGTGGAAAGACAATTGCTGTCGGTCCAGCAGATGTAACCTGTCGGGTCAGTTCTCATTCTCCCCTTGGCTCGGGCACAATAGCTCCATGAAGAGAAGGCGGCACTAAAGACAGGAGGAGATAGGATAACTTGGAGTGGCCTGTATTTTGTTTTCACTACAGATAAACACAGGGCATTCATCTCAGCAGGAGGGCTGCCTGGGTAAGAGGAAGCACCGAGCCGATGGGTATAAGGCCATGGGTGAGCTACCAGGAAAGAGGGGGGGACAGTGGGGGTAGAGCACTGAGATAGTTGGGGGGAAGGATAACAAACTACTAAATTGTTTTGGCTGCATAATTCTTCATAGTCTTTCTTAATAGGGAGCCAGGGGGGCGGGGTGGGGGGGGGGGAGAAGTGGGCAGGGGAAGACACACACGTGGAAGAGGTTACTTGCACAGAGCCCGCCAGTAAGCTTGTAGGTATTAATGCCATTTTTATGTTTTCAAAGCCAAAGGACATTCGGAGCCTCAAGGTTGAGGAACTGTGTTTAACCAGACATGTGACACTCACGTTCTTTCTCTTCATAACATTGTCTGACTGGATATTAACTAGTGTTACACAAACCCGACATGTTAATGGGCCTTGAAAAACGTAGAAGAAGGGGCTGGAATAGGAAGAATAGGGGAGTTTCCAAGGCAAGAACAAAAATGCATGGCTCCCAGCCGCACCGCTAACTCCCTCTGACCTCCGCGTGGAAGAGTTTGAGTCTTCGCTCCCCTTTTCTCCACCTACTAACGTGTTTGATCTTCTGGCAACTGGTTCTCTATTTATCACAACATGGTTCTTTTTTTTTTTTTTTTCAAATTGAGATATAGTCCGCATAATAGAATATGCAACATTATAAAGTATATAGTCCAATGGTATACTTTGATAGACAATAATCACTGCTAATCCAGAACATTGTCATCGCCCCCCTCGAAAGAAATACCATACCCATCAGCCTTTACTCCCCATTCTCCCCTCTTCCCAGGCCCCTGGCAACAACTAATTTACCTTCTGCCCCTATGGATTTGCCTATTCTGGACATTTCATAGAAATGTGTGTCTAGTTTCTTTCACATGGCTTGTTGGCTTCAAGATTTATCCGGTTGTAGCATGTTTCAGTACTTCATTCCTTTTTTTAATGTTTATTTATTTTTGAAAGAGAGCACACACAAGCGGGGAAGGGGCAGAGAGAGAGGGGGACAGAGGATCCAAAACCACAGAGCCTGATGTAGAGCTCGAACTCATGAACTGTGAGATGACGACCTGAGCCAAAGTCAGATGCTTAACCGACTGAGCCACCCAGGTGCTCCAGTCACATTTTGTTCATCCATTCGTGAGTTATTGGACATTTGGATTATTTTGACTTTTTGGCTATTGTGAATAATGCTGCTATGAGTATTCATGTACAAGTTTTTGTGTGGTCATATGTTTTTAATTCTCTTGGGTACATACCTAAGAGTGGAATTGCTGGGTCATGTAGTAACTCTATATTTAACCCTTTTGAGGAACTGCCGAACTGTTTTCCACAGTGACTACACCATTTTACATTCCCACCAATGTATGAAGATTCTGGTTTCCCCAAATCTTGCTACCACTTATCATTGTCTCTCTGTTCGATCATAGCCATCTTAGTGAGTGTAGAGTACTATCTCATTGTAGCTTTGATTTATATTTCCCTAATGACCTAAGACATTGAGCATCTTTTCATGTGCTTATTGGCCATTCATGTATTTTCTTTGGCGAAATGTCTCTTCAAATCCTTTACCCATTTAAACATTTGATTATTTGTCTTTTCACTGAGTTTTAAGAGTTCTTTATATATTCTGGATGTTCTGGATACTAGACTTGTATCAGACATATGATAGTTTTGGGTTGTTTTTTTATTTTTAAATAAAGTCCAGTTTATCTATTTTTCCTTTGGTTTGTTGTGCTTTTTGTGTCATGTCTAAGAAACTGGCGCCTAAATCCAAGGTCATAAAGATTTCTCTCCTGAGAGTTTTATAGCTTGAGCTCTTCCATTTAGGTCTTTGACTCATTTTGAGTTAATATTTATATATGGTGTGAAGTGTAGGAATCCAACTACATTATTTGGTATGGGGATATACGGTTGTCCCAGCATCATTTGAAAAGACTAGTCTTCCCACGTTGAATGGTGTTGGCACCCTTGTTGAAAATCAGTGGGCCATAAATGTGAGGATTTGTTCCTGGACTGTCAGTTCTGTTCCATCAACTTACATGTCTGTTCTTTTGCCAGTACCACACCGTGATTACTGTAGTTTTGAAGTAGGTTTTGAAACCAGGGCATGTGAGTCTTCCCATTTTGTTGTTCTGTGTCAAAATCGTTTTGGAGCACCCGGGTAGCTCAGTTGGTTAAGTGGCCGGCTCTTGATTTCAGCTCAGGTCATGACCTCATGGTTTGTGAGATGGAACCCTGTGTTGCAATCTGCACTGACAGCATGGAGCCTGCTTGGGATGCTCCCTCTCCTTCTCCCTCTGCCCCTCCCCTGCTCACACTTTTCCCCACTCACACTCGCTCATGTTTGCTCTTCTGCACGGGTGTGTATGCTCGCTGTCTCTCAAAATGAATAGATAAACTTTTTTTTTTTTTAAAAAGATCATTTTGGCTATTCTCGGTCCCTTGAATTGACATACAGATTTTAGAATTAGCTTGCCAATTTTTGGAAAGAAGTCAGTTGGGGTTTGGATAGGGATTATACTGAAACCACAGTTCAATTTGGGGTATAGTGCCATTTTAACACTATTGTCTTCTGATCCGTGAACATGGCATATCTTTACATTTATTTCAATCTTCTTTAATTTCTTTCAACAACGTTTTGTGGTTTTTAGTGTGATTCTTGCACTTCTTTGGTTAAATGTTTTCCTAAGTATTTTGTTCTTTTGAGTACTGTTATACATGGAATTGTTTTCCTAATTTCATTTTTGGAATAGTCATTGCTGATGTATAGAAATAAAGCTAATTTTTACATATTGATCTTGTGTCCTGTAACCTTGCTGAACTCATTTATTAGTGCTAAGGTTTTTTTTCTACATTCCCAGGAATATGTCTTGTGGTCTTCTAGTTACCCAGGAAGATGTTGGAGCATTTCAAAGTCCCTATGGACATCTCATTTCTCAGCTTTTTCCTTTTAGGCTTTTTGTTTAGGCTATTTTTTGTCTTGTTATCAATTGCCTCACATAGCTGCCAGATTAAAACATTTATCTATAATTGTTTTCAAAAAATGCCCCTTGGGAAGAGGCTATTTTAGCACTGTGCAGTTCTCAGTGAGGTCAAGGGCAAGGCTTTCAAGTGAAGTTTTTTAGGGACCCCACTAGACAGGTAAAACAATGACAGTTTGTTCCTTGGGAATGAGGCTTTAAGGAACTTCAGCTCCATTCTGTTCCCCTGGGATGTGGGCAATTTTTAAGGCTACCATCAGGATGGAGAGCAGAGGTTGAGGACAAGTTAAAACAACAGAGCTCACTGTTCTCATAGAAATTAGTAATTTTTTCTTTAATAAATGCTCTCCGGGTTGCTGCAAGCCCATTGGTTAAAATTTCCAAAGTTCTGAGAAAGTTGATTTTGACCATTTTTGCTAGTTTTTGTTGTTGTTGTTGCTTTTACGGAAGGATGAATTTTCAGACGTCCTTCCTTTCTCATTTTCACTGATTCACCTGTAACAGGGCTTTAAAATGTCTAAAGTCTCAGGGCACCTGGGTGGCTCAGTTAACTGCCTGACTCTTGATTTCGGCTCAGGTCATGATCTTGCGGTCATGGGATCAAGCCCCATGTCAGGCTCTGCACTGGGCATGGAGCCTGCTTGGGATTCTCTCTCTCTCTCTTCCTCTGCCTCTCCTTCACTCATACTCTTGTACTCTCTCTCTCAAAAAATAGAATACAAAAATAAAAAATGAAATCTCTAAAGTCTCAATGATCACAGGCTAATTAAATACTTAATCATGGGAGATGATTAGAGGAAAGGAATAAAAATAGAAAATGTAATTCTTAGAGAAGCTCTCCCAGATGGAGAGATGAAGTTCAGCAAAGTGTTTCTATATTTAATGCTCTCAAAGTTAAGTTTAAGGTAACGGCTATTTTAAACCCCCTTTTTTTTTCATACAAGTTAAATACAGGCTTTGGAGTCAGAACTGAGTTCAGATTCCAGCTCTGCTTCTTGACTGGCTTGACAAACTGGGACAAATTATACAACCTCTCTGTACTTCAGTTTCCTCACTTGTAAAATGGGGTAATGATGTATCTATCACATAAGGTTATTGTGAGGTTTAAATGTGAAATGCTGATCACAGATGCCCTATAGCTCAATAGTATTGGTTGTGATGATTATCCTTATAATTTTGCAAAAGTACAGTGATGATTCTTGAGCAGAGTCAACTTAAAGGCAGATTTTCTTTTCTTTCTTCCTGTTTCCTTCACTTTATTTTTGCTGTAAAGAACTGAGAAGAAAATCTACTCGGCATTTTGGAATAAAAACTTGTGTCAAACAGTGACAAAATGTTATTTATTCAACAAGCCTTCACTAAGTAACTAGTAAATAACAAGCACTCTGTCAGGCACAGGGACAAAAATGACAATAGAGCATGGTCCCTGCCCTCAAGGAGCTGGCAGTCCAGGAGATGGATAAGGAAACGGGATCATATGCCACCTAACAAAGGCTGTCATAGGAGAATACACATGGTGGGGGTATAGCTTTCACCATTTCCTCTTAGATTAATCCCTTTGTCTTTGGCCCCCAAACTGAGAAATTGGTCCTATTTTTGTCTTTAACCGGGTGTTTTAAACTGTGGAATTTTTTACATTTCTAGAGATAAAGGAAAAGCACCTAGAATTATAGAGGACACTAGAAACAGTCTTTCCTACAGAGCCTGGGCTTCCTACCAGCATAGTCACTTCTAGGATTTTCAGCCCAAAAAGTTCTTTGGCATATCTTTGCTTTGCTGTCCACGTAAAAAAAAAAAAAATTTTTTTTCCTCTTTCTGTTCTCCACTTTATCGTCCAGAGAGCTGGGTAGTTCCCAAAGGAAGAGTGCTTTACAGAATCTAAGGGTGATTTATAGGCAAAGGCAGAAAATGATTAGTTTTCACCTTCCAGTTCCATACACCCAAAATGAACATAAACTTTCATGGTAGTCATTACTGGAAATGCAGATAATTTTAATTCCATTGCATTTTTCAGAATTATCAGTCGTAACCCTCTGTCAACTGTTGAAGATTCCTATCTTTTTAAGTTGCCAGCATTAAAATATTTGTAAGTATTGCAACAATCTCATGGCTCATGAGATGATTTCTGATCTTTTTTGTTGTCATCAAAAGATTAAGTATTTTGCGTTTTGGTTAAAAAGTCGTAATTTAAATTTTAACTGGGTTATTGAAATAAGCATTATTAGCAAAGAAAAAACGTATATGGGCAAGATAGCCTGCAGAGGAAGGAGTAGTATTGAAGAACACATAACAGACATGGGACTTGTAGATGTAGGTAGAAATACCATTTATCTCAAAGTGGAAAGTGGAGTAAGGTGTATATTAAAAGAAAAAAAGACTAATCAAGAGAGGTGGATGCAACTGAGAATGAAAATGAGGATAAGAGTAAAAAGGATTGTACTGTTGAGCACCAAGGTGATTAATTTGATGATGCACATAAAATGTCTTCATTGGGAGCTTTCTGAAATTATTGTCCATAGCAAGAAAACTCTTGAGCTGACTTGACAAAGAAGCCAGAATTGAAGTAATCACATGTTGTTAAGTATCTTTTTAGGTACAGAATTTTTATCCTTGGGTTCAAATCATGCATGTTTGGGCTTTCTCCTTCAGAGACATGGGATCAACACAGGTGTCACTTACAACAGTTGAGAGCCTCCTCATGATGACCCTTGAATTGGAAACACTGTAAGTTGATTTTTCTTATGTGTATTTTCACTTAGTTGTTTACTTAGATTTGTTTTATTGTTTTCTTAAGTCAGATTTATTGAGGTATAAAATTTACTCTTTTTAAGCATACAGTTTGATGAGTTTTGACAAACGTGTAGTTATGTAACCACCACCACATTTGAGACGTAGAACATTTCTGTCACCCCAAAAGGCCCCTATGTGCCTTTGCAGCCAATCCCCTTTTCTCACCACCAGCCCTGGCAACCACCAACCTAATTTTTGTCCCTATAGTTTTGCCTTTTCCACAGTGTCTTATAAATGAAATCATACCAGGGGCACCTGGGTGGCTCAGGCAGTTAAGCGTCCGACTTCAGCTCAGGTCATGATCTCGCGGTCTGTGAGTTCAAGCCCTGCAGCGGACTCTGTCCTGACAGCTCAGAGCCTGGAGCCTGCTTCAGATTCTGTGTCTCCCTGTCTCTCTACCCCTTCCCCACTTGCACTCCATCTCTCTCTCTCTCTCAAAAATAAATGAACATTAAAAAAAATAAATAAATGAAATCATACAGTATGCAGTCTTCTGTGATTGGATCCTTTCAGCATAATCCTTTTGAGATTCATCCATGTTTTTTTTTTTAACTTTTTTAACGTTTATTTATTTTTGAGAAACAGAGAGCATAAGCAGGAGAGGGGCAGAGAGAGAGAGAGAGAGACACAGAACCCGAAGCAGGCTCCAGGCTCTGTCAGCGCAGAGCCCAATACAGGACATGAACCTGCGGAACATGAGATCATGGCCTGAGCCAAAGTCGGTCACTTATGTGACTGAGCCACCCAGGCACCCCAGAGACTCATCCATGTTTTTGCACATGTCAGTAGTTCATTTCCTTTTTATTGCCGAGTAGTATTGCAGTTGTGAGGATATACCAGTTTGTTTATGCATTCATCAGTTAATGGGCATTTGAGTTGTTTCTAGCTTTTTGGCCTTTATGAATAAATTTGCTTAAAACACTTACATGCAGGTCTTCGTGTGAGCATATGTTTTCATTGGGGGAGGGGGGCAGGTGGTAAAATACCTAATGGCAGGATTGCTACATCATATGCTGAGTGTATATTTAACTTTTTAAGAAACTGCTTACCTGTTTTCTAAAGTGGATGTACCATTTTGCATTCCAGCCAGCAGTATATGAGATCTTCTATCTATCCTTTCTTCTAATGTCTTTATCTATTTTTCATAAGGTGAATGTTGGCCTTAAAATTGAGTTGGGAAGTATTCCCCTCTCTTCAATTCTCTAGTACTGTTTGTGCAGAATTGGCATTATTTTTTCCTTAAATGTTTGCTAGAATTCACCAGTGAAGCCATGTGGGCTTGAAGCTTTCTTTGTGAGAAAGTGTTAAACTACAGATTTTATTTTTGTAATAGTGCTACTTAAATTACATACTTTATTTTTTTGAGTAGTTCATGTCTTTCAGGGAATCTATTTCATCTTGAAGTTATTGACATAAAGTATTTTATAATAATCCCTTATTATCCTTTTAGTATCTGTAGAATTGTAGTGATGTCATTCCTCTCATTTTTGATATTGATAATTTGGTCTTCTCTTGTCTTTTCTTGATAAATCTGGCCAGAAGTTTATCAGTTTTACTTATCTTCTCTAAAAAGTGCCTTTTCATTACACTGACTTCTCTATTTTTGTTTTCCTTTTCAAAAATTTCTGCTTTGATCTTTATCATTCCATTTTCTCTCCTTACTCAGTGATGAATTTCCTTTTCTTTTTCTAGTTTCTTAAAAGTGGACACTGGGGAAGATGAATACTATATGAGCAACATCCCACATGTTGACATGTTGTGTTTTCAGTTTCAGTTGGTACAAAATAGTTTCTAATATCCATTTTGACTTATTTGACCAATAGGGTTACTTAGGAGTGTGTTGGTTAGTTTCTAAATATTTGGAGATTTTACAGATCTGTTAATTTGTTATTTAATTCCATTGTGGTCACAGAACAATATGTTGGATGACTGAAATCCTTTTAAATTTATTGAGGCTTGTTTTATAGCCAATGAATTCTGGTAATAGATGAGAATATGGCCTATTTTGATAAATATTATGTGTCCACTTGAAAGAAAATATGTAGTCTGCTGATTTGGTGTGGAGTATTCTATAAATGTCAACTAGGTCAAGTAGGTTGGTAGTATTTTTCAAGTCTGATGTATCATTACTCATTTTCTATATATTTTTTCTGTCAATTATTGAGAGAGGGATATTGAAATCTCCAACTATAAGTGAGTGCTTATGTGTCTCTCTTTCCTATTCTCCTTAATATATTTGGAAGTTCTATTATCAGATACATAAATTCTTAAGTTATGTCTTTTCTAATAGTTGACATTTCTATCACAATGGAATAACCTCATTTATCCCTGGTAATATCTTTGCTTTGAAATTGACTTTGTCCTATAGTAAATATAGCCACTCAAGGTTTCGTTTGATTAGTGTTAGCAAAGCATAATTTCTTCCATATTTTTAACCTACTTATATCTTTGTATTGAAGATGAATCTTATAGACAGCATATAGTTGGCTTTTGCTTTTTTATCCAGTATGACAACTCTATCTTTTAATTAGGTGATTATACCATTTATATTTAATGTAATTATTTATATGCTTACATTTAAAGCTACTGTCTACTCTTTTCTATGTATCCCATCTGTTCTTTGTTTCTTTTCTTTTTCTTTTTCTTCTTCTTCCTGCTCTTGGGTTGATTTAGTACGTTTTATTATTTTTTGGTGGGGGGATAAATAGTTACAACTCAGGTTTTGTTATTTTAGTAGCTGTTTAATGGTTTGTAGTGTTCATGTTTAACTTATCACAGTCTATCTTCAAATGATATTATATGATTTCATGAATAGTATAAGAACCTTACAATAAATAGTGTACTTCCATTGTTCCCCTCCTGACCTTTGTGCTATTGTTTTCATACATTTTACTTTTAGCACACCATATTATTTTTTTTGTTTAAATAGTCAGTTATCTTTTTTTATTTTTGTATTTTTGAGAGAGACAGAGTGCAAGTGGGGGAGGGGCAGAGAGAGAGGGAGACACAGAATCTGAAGCAGGCTCCAGGCTCTGAGCTGTAGACACAGAGCCTGATGTGGGGCCTGAAATCACAGACTATGAGATCATGACCTGAGCTGAAGTCAGATGCTTAACTGACTGAGCCACCTGGGTGCCCCTCAATTATCTCTTTTATTGAAGTATATATAGATCATGTAATATTAAATTAGTTTCAGGTGTACAACACAGTGATCTTTTATATACATTATGAAATGCTCACAACACAGTGATCAATTATATACATTATGAAATGCTCACCACAATAAGTATATTACAGTATTATTGACTATATTCCCTATGCTGTACTTTTCATCTGGTGACTTATTTATTTTATAACTGCAAGTTGGTACCTCTTAACCCTTTTCACTCATTTTGTCCATATCCCCAGTTTGTTCTCCGTATTTACAAGTGTTTTCTCTTTGTTGTTGTTGTTTATTCATTCATTTGGTTTTTTGTTTATTTTTTGTTTATTTTTTACCTTGTTTTATTTTTTATTTTTTAAAATTTGCATCCAAATTAGTTAGCATATAGTGCAACAATGATTTCAGGAGTAGAGTCCTTAGTGCCCCTTACCCATTTAGCCCATCCCCCCTCCCACAACCCCTCCAGTAACCCTCAGTTTGTTTTCCATATTTATGAGGCTCTTCTGTTTTGTCCCCCTCCCTGTTCTTACATTATTTTTGTTTCCCTTCCCTATGTTCATCTGTTTTGTCTCTTAAAGTCATCATATGAGTGAAGTGATAGGATTTTTGTCTTTCACTGACTAATTTCACTTAGCGTAATACCCTCCAGTTCCATCCATGTAGTTGCAAACGGCAAGATTTCATTCTTTTTGATTGCCAAGTAATACTCCATTGTATATATATACCACATCTTTCATCCATTCATCCATCAATGGACATTTGGGCTCTTTCCATACTTTGGCTATTGTTGATAGTGCTGCTATAAACATTGGGTGCACATGCCCCTTCAAATCAGCATTTTTGTATCCTTTGGTTAAATGCCTAGTAGTACAATTGCTGGGTTGTAGGGTAGTTCTATTTTTAACTTTTTAAAAACCTCCATACTGTTTTCCAGAGTGGCTACAGCAGTTTGCATTCCCACCAGCAGCGCAGAAGGGTTCCCCTTTCTCCACATCTGTTGTTTCCTGAGTTATTAATTTTAGCCATTCTGACACATGTGAGGTGGTATCTCATTGTGATTTTGATTTGTATTTCCTTGATGATGAGTGATATTGAGCATCTTTTCATGTGTCTGTTAGCCTTCCGGATGTCTTCTTTGAAAAACTGTCTATTCATGTCTTCTGCCCTTTTCTTAACTGGATTATGTATTTGATTTTTTGGGTGTTGAGTCCTTTATATATTTTGGATACTAGCCCTTTATCAGATTATGTCATTTGCAAATATGTTCTCCCATTTCATCAGTTGCCTTTTAATTTTGTTGATTGTTTCCTTTGCTGTACAGCTTTTTATCTTTTTTTCATGGATGTTTATTTTTGAGAGAGAGAGCACAAGAGTGGGGTAGGGGCAGAGAGTGAGGGAGACAGAGGATCTGAGCAGGCTCCGCACTGTCAACAGAGAGTCGATGCGGAACTCGAGCTCACAAACCGTGAGATTATGACCTGAGCTGAAGTCAGAAGCTTAACCGACTGAGACACCCAGGTGCCCCAGAAGGTTTTTATCTTGATGAGGTCCCAATAATTCATTAAAAAAAATGTTGTTTGTTTGTTTGTTTATGTTTATTTTTGAGAGAGAGAGACAGAGTGCAAGCAGGGGAGGGGCAGAGAGAGAGAGGGAGACACAGAATCTGAAGCAGGCTCCAGGCTCCAAGCTGTCAGCACAGAGCCTGACACGGGGCTCAGACTCACGAACTGTAAGATCATGATCTGAGCCAAGTGAGATACTTAACCAACTGAGCCACCCAGGTGCCCCTATTAATTAATTAATTAATTAAGAACATGGACACACACATACATGTATGCATGGGGGGGAGCAGAGAGAGAGGGAGAGAGAGAATCTCAAGTGGAGAGAGAATCCTGATGCGGGATTCAATCCACGACCCTGAGATCACGACCTGAGCCAACACCAAGAGTCAGGCATTCAACCCGCTAAGCCACCCAGGCACTCCTCAGTAGTTCATTTGTACTTTTGTTTCCCTTGCCTCTGGAGACATGTCTCTAGTAAGAAGTTGCTTTAGCTGAGATCAAAGAGGTTTCTGCCTGTGTTCTCCTCTAGGATTTTGATGGTTTCCCGTCTCACATTTAGGTCTTTCATCCATTTTGAATTTATTTTTGTGTATGGTGTAAAAAAGTGGTTTAGTTTCATTCTTCTGCACGTTACGGTCCAGTTTTCCCAACACCATTTATTGCGAAGACTATCTTTTTTCCACTGGATATTCTGCTTTATCGAAGATTAGTTGACCATATATTTGTGGCTCCATTTCTCGGTTCTCTATTCTATTCTATTGATCTATGTGTCTGTTTTTGTGCAGTACCACACTGTCTTGATGATTCCAGCTTTGTAATACAGTTTGAAGTCCAGAATCATGATGCCTCCAGCTTTGTTTGTTTGTTTTTTCCCAACATTATAATTCGGGGTCTTTTCTTGTTCCATACAACTTTTAGAATTGTTTGTTCTCGCTCTGTGAAAAATACTGGTGTTTGATAGGGATTGAATTGAATGTGTAGTTTGCTTTGAGTAGTATAGACATTTTAACAATATTTGTTCTTCCAATCCTTGAGCATGGGATGTTTTTCCATTTCTTTCTGTCTTCTTCAATTTATTTTCATAAGCGTTCCATTGTTTTCAGCATACAGATCTTTTACCTCTTTGATTAGGTTTATTCCTAGGTATCTTATGGTTTTTGGTGTATTTTTTTTTTAATTTTAGAGTCAGAGTGTACAAGTTGGGGAGAGGGGCAGAGGAGAGAGAGAGAGAGAGAGAGAGAGAGAGAGAGAGAGAGAGAATCTTAAGAGAATCTTAATCTAATCCATGCTGAGTGTGGAGCCTGACACAGGGCTCGATCTCACGACCCTGAGATCCTGAGCCGAAATCAAGAGTAGGATGCTTCATCGACTTAGCCCATCCAGGCACCCCTTGTTTGTTTGTTTTTTTCTGAGATTCTACATATAAGTGAAATCATATAGTGAAATGATATACATACATATAGTGAAGTGAAATCATAACCTATATAGTTACCAGTTCTAATGTTCTTCATTCCTTTGTGTGGATCCACATTTCCGTCTGCTATCCTTTTCCTTCTGCTTAAAAATACTTTCTTTAGGGGCACCTGGGTGGCTCAGTCAGTTAAGCATCCAACTCTTGATTTTGGCTCAGGTCATAATCTCACAGTTTGTGAGCTCAAGTCCCGCGTTGGGCTTTGCTTGGGATTCTCTGTCTCCTCAGTGCTCTTTCCCCCTTGCACACGCATACTGCACGTGCCCTCTCTCTCTGTCTCTCAAATAAACATTTAAAAAAATACTTCCTTTGGCATTTCTACAGTGTAAGCCTGCTAATGATGAATTCTTCCAGCTCTTGTATGTCTCAGATAGTCTGTCTTGCTTTTATTTTTGAAAGATTTGGGTATAGAATTCTAGCTTGATAGCTATTTGGTCCCCCTCTCCTTTTCACTGCTTGAAAGATGTTGCCCCACCGAGTTCTGGCTTACATTATTTCCAACAAGAAATATGTTGTCATTGTTATATCTTTGTTGCTCTGTGTGTCATGTGTGGTTTTGTTCCTTTGGCTGCTTTTAAGATTTGCTCTTTATCGCTGGCTTTGACCAGTTTGATTATCATGTGCCGTGGTGTAGTTTTATCCGTGTTTAATGGATTAAACTAAACATGTAGTTTAATCCATGTTGTGCTCAGATTTCATTGACCTTGCTGGATTTGTGAGTTTATAGGGTTTACTTATTTGGAAATGTGGGGGCTATTAGTTTTTCAAATTTTTTTTATATCTCCTCTCCTTCGTGGACTCTAAGTATACATATATTAGGCCACTTGAAGTTGTTGCACAATTCATTGAGTTAAGGAGAGGCATGGGGTTTTTTCCATATATGAAATACTGTTATAATAACTTTTTTAAATGCCCTTGTCTGCTAATTGTAGCATTTGTGTAGATTATGGATTAGTTTTTGATTGATTGCTTTTTTAAAAAAAAAATTTAACATTTGTTTATTTTTAAGACACAGAGAGTGATCAGGGAAGGGGTAGAGAGAGAGGAAGTTAAATCTGAAGCAGGTTCCAGACTCCGAGCTCTCAGCACAGAGCCTGATGTGGGGCTCAAACCCATGAACCACGAGATTATGACCTGAGCCAAAGTTGATTGCTTTTTATCCTCAGTATGGGCCATATTTCAGATTTATTCAAACTCTTAGAAGTCTACCCTCTTTCTGTGTGCTCTCAACCCGAAGTGAGACTTTTGGCTTGGAAGGAGTTACCTGTGTATTAAACTACTGATCAGTGTCACCCAGTTCTAATCTCTATCTCATTCTAAGGGTACCATACCCCATGTCATCCTTACCTTTCCGTTGGGCACCTCTGTCCTTCTATCTGTGTATTTATAATATTCAAGAGCAGCAGTTGGCCAACTGGTCCCTACCCAACCATCCA
Source organism: Panthera onca (assembly GCF_046562875.1). Classification (NCBI taxonomy): domain Eukaryota; kingdom Metazoa; phylum Chordata; class Mammalia; order Carnivora; family Felidae; genus Panthera; species Panthera onca. Next base: position 955,499 of record NW_027675821.1, read on the forward strand.
GGCCATGTGCCTCAAGAATTCCTTTTTGCACAGCCCTGTGATGACTTTGGCCCGCCTCTTCTACCTGCTCGAGTAACTCCTTTACCACTAATTTAATTGTCTGTGTTTCCATTTATAGGATTTTACCTAGCCGTATGGCCTGCTGTCTCTGCCAATTTAAAAATACTATTGAGGTTGTCTGTAAGACAGTCAAGCTACATTGTGACAGTGCATGTCTGACAAATGGCACACGTTGTGGTAAGTCCTAATTGCCTGATGATAAATTTGTAAATTTTTATTTTATTTGTGGTTTAACTTTTATTTTTAATCAACAATGATAATTTTTTTTAATGTTTATTCATTTTTGAGAGAGAGAGCATGCACGTGCGTGAGCTGGGAGGGGGCAGAGAGTGAGTGAGGGGGACAGAGAATCCGAAGCAGGCTCTACACTGACAGCAGCAAGCCCCATGCGGGGCTGAACTGTGATATCATGACCTGAGCCAAAGTCGGATGCTTAACTGACTGGGCCACCCAGGCACCCTAACAATGGTAAATTTTTAAACTAATGATGTCATTGCATTATTTTTACTCATTCAGAGTTCAGATCCCTAAATTTCTAAGAACTATTCCTTTGTTAAAAGTCAGATTCTCAGTTACATTATTAAGTCAACTACCCACCCCCAAATGAAAACCTGTTCACATAGTGCATCACAGCTTATAAGCTGATTTTACGTGCGTTAGGTCTCAGGTGCCCTTTGTCTTATAGGACAGGTGGAGATACCTTTTTGTTTATTTTGTTGTTTTTATAAGTGTGTAAGAGTACAAGTGATGCTGATTTCTGAAAAAGTTTTATTTGGAGCCTCTGTGTTTCTGTGCCCTAACCAGAAGCTGCTACCCAACCGTTCTAACAGATGAGAGGGCTCTTCTATTCTTGGGCTGTCCAACTCTTGTTCTGAATCTTAAGCTTTTCTATCCAAAACACAGGTGCTTTTAGGTATTTTTCTGTTCTTAGGTTTTATTGGCACTAACTTGGTGACTTCCAAAATGTGCTTTTGCACCTGGATAGCTTGAATATGGGTCCCTGTCAATGGTCTAGGGCACAGCATAAATTACACTTTGCTACTTCTATAAGTGGTGTTGCTTGTTTTCCAAAACAATGTTTTACCAATTATCTTACTCCCTTCTCCCTTAGAGGTGGGCAGAATAGGCATTTTTTTTTTTTATCTCCTTTGACAGGCGAGGAAAAATGAGATCAGAGGTGCCTTAGCCTAGCACTCGAGTCTCCTCTCCCGTTTTGGGCGCTCCGCCAGCCCGCTGCTCCTCCTCTCTCGTGACCTTTATCACCTCCTCCTCCGATTCTCACCAGCACCACTAAAAATACTTTTAATTCTTCTGGAAAAACCCAGCTGCACAGTGCTGTTCAGTGTACACAAGCTGTACGCTTGACCTTCATGTAGTTGGAAGCTCTGGATGGTTCCCTCAGTAAAGCTAGAAATCTGGAAATGAAAGGAAATGAAAGCAAAGTAGGCATTTGACCAAAGTTTCTTTATCCCTTCTGCATTTTAAAACCTCAAGTATCATTCCGTTGATTTTTTTGAATGCCCCACAGTGGCATCTCTCTCATAGCTGGAAAATCTCTTAACCTATACCCCACATCTCTGCCCAAATTTAAGCAAAGAACCAGGGTGGACTTAGCGGGTCTTGTGTTTAGTTTTTTCTGTCTAGAGCTTATGTTACGGGAGGTGCGATATATGGGAGCAGGGACCAAGCGAAGGAATTGGTGGGTGGGCGGAGAGGGCGTGTCCAGATGAGGGCCTGCTGGTGACGGGTGTTGTCCCGTGCATATGTGATGGTAGCAAGAACTCAAGCCCACTGAAGACGTAGAAGGAGGAAGACTCGCGCTCCCTCTGCCCCCGAAGCAGGACAGGGTGGGGTATGTGAATGCCAGGAGTCGCACTAGAGCTGCACACAGTTTAGCCGAGTATCTTCCGGCCTTGGCTTTTCTTGAGGCCTGGGCAATCGGCCCTTAGGGACCAATGGAATAACTCTAAATATACTTATTCACACTGTGGAATGTTCTGAGGAAATAGCTACTTTTTCAAAACACATCTTTTTGTCCTTTTGTTGTTGCCAATCGTGGGTCCAAGTTTGAGTTCGTCTCCTCTCTAAATGGCGCTCGAGTATTTGCTGATTCTTAATTTGCTTGACTGGGACGTATGACTGTGCATTGACAAAGAGCTGTGCTGTCAGTCTTCCATTATCAGAACTCATCTCTTCTTCTTCTTCGACAGATCAGGAAGTATACCTAAGGAAGGCAGAGGGATCATTCATGAAGGTATTGACAGCTCGAAAGAAGAGCGCCAGCACGGAGCTGACTATTGAGCCAGAGAAGGCGTCCTCAGACATAGATCGTGTCAGTTTGTCAGCCTTTATGAACGAGCAGCTAGACTTCAATGACGAAAGTGATGTCATTAGTGCACTGAATTACATATTGCCTTATTTCTCGGAGGGCAATCTAGAAGACGTAGAATCGACGCTGTTACCGTTCATTAAACTTCTGTTTTCAAATGTGCAAGAGGGAGACAAGCCCGTGGGTCACTCGATGAACGACACAGGGGACCCTTCTCTTAAACCTGGATCCAACAATTCAACTTACAAGAATAAACTGAGAAAACTCTACTTTCTGGAAAATTTGGTAGATGCAGAAATTCAGGAAAAAATTGATGACGTGAAAAAGAAAGAAAAAATGGCCATGCTTATACATTCCAGCCTTTTAGGTCCCAAGTTTAAACGTCAAATCTTTCCAAAGAAATTGGAAACTGCCCAACCGCAGGAGAAGAGCCTAGACGAGGTTGAGAGTGTGGGGAAAAAGTTCCTGAGAGTGAACAAGGTCATCAAGGGCCCAAAGGGCATACGGAAAAGGCACTTAAAAGAACTGAGACGTCAGAACATCCAGAGGAAACAGAGCGCCCAGCCATCTGTGGAGAACATGGCCAAGGAAAGAAGGCTCAGGACACCATCCCCGGGGGAGCTTCCCGTGGCGCACAGGCCCAGCAAATCAGTGGGAAGCTCCTTCAATACAGAGCCTTCGTTCATAGATGAGCACAAGGCAGCGGTCTCTTCTCTCATGAAGCAATACTTTTTGGACAGGCCTTCTGCCACCCCCGCTCCCAAGGAAAGAAGGCTCAGGAGACCATCCCCAGGGGAGCTTCCCGTGGCGCACAGGCCCAGCAAATTAGTGGGAAGCTCCTTCAATACAGAGCCTTCGTTCGTAGATGAGCACAAGGCAGCGGTCTCTTCTTTCCTGAAGCAATACTCTTTGGGCAGGCCTTCTGCCACCCCCGCTCCAAAATCCCCACCTGACGTGAAAAAAGAATCAAAAGACTTAACGTACACCATTTTTGTTTTAGAAGATGCAAATGCTAGAGTTAGAAATATGAAGCCTTTCAGACCAGCCTCACTCCCCAGAAAGACACACCGCTTTCATAAAAGTCGCTCCCGTGTGGTCCACAGAACACCCAAGGCCAAACTGAATCGAAAGTCCAGAAAGGAAAGTTCACTCAGTAATAGACAGCTGCTTGCAAAGAGGCCTCCATCCTCTGCAGTCAGGAGCCTCATAAATTCCCCTTCACGAGAGGATTTTTCATCTCCGGGAGAACTGAGTCCTCAGAAAAATCCTTTTCCAGAATTATTTGCTCCTTCAGGAACTTACAGAGAAAACACTACTGTAGAGAACACTACTGCCCAAAATGTTTCTGAAGAAAATATTTCTACAGGAAACACTACTGTGCCAGAACAAACCCTCCCTGAATTCACAGACCGTAAGAATCTTTCCACTGCTAATTCTACTGTTACTGCAGACAACTCTATGCCGACCATTAAACAAACCAATGATACACAACGGGAATACCACAATGCGGGCACTGGCTTGCCCCCAAAAGCCACAGGCTTCACTGTGTCAAAGCTCTCGTCCCCAGGTGATCTGTTTGAAATTCAGTTAAACCAGCAGCTACAGTCCCTCATCCCCAGCAATGACGTGAGAAGGCTCATTTCTCATGTTATCCGGACTTTGAAAATGGACTGCTCTGAGACCCAGGTGCAGCTGGCCTGTGCCAAGCTCATCTCCAGAACAGGCCTCCTGATGAAGCTTCTCAGCGAGCAGCAAGAAGTAAAGGTGTCCAAGGCAGAGTGGGATACGGACCAATGGAAAAATGAGAATTATATCAATGAGAGCACAGAAGTCCAGAGTGAACAGAGAGGGCAGGAGTCAAGGGAGGTGAGGATAAATCCCCAAATGTGGGGTCTCGACATTTAGGTGGTTTAGGACATGGACCCAAGCACAAGGACCAGGGGCTCCTAGTCCGGGTCTTGTCTTGGCCACATAATTTTGGCTAAGGCAGTGATCTGCCACTTTGCTCATTTAGGAAACAGTGCCGCTGTTCCCAGAGGAGACAAAAAGAGGACCTAACATACAAGATACATCAAGTCTTGAAGAAAATGCTAATGATTAAGATTACATATCACATTAGATTTGGTATATTCCTTAAGAACCTATAAGCGATTCATCGGAAAGAATGGGGTTTTAGAGTCGTTAAAGAATAGTTAACTTTCATCCTATCTCTGTTTTCTAAAAAAATTGTTCTTTCCCTTTTTTTTAGCTCACAAAAGAAGTTCCAGGCTATGGCTATAACAACAAACTCATCTTGGCAATATCTGTGACTGTAGTAGTGATGATTTTGATCATAGTGTTCTGTCTCATTGAGGTAAGGACAACAATTAGTTCAGATTCCCAGACTATATTCCTTCTTTATAATAGATTCAGAACCCACAAACTGAAAATCAAAGCCACTTTCCCACCTATCACGACTTGATATCCCTCTTCAGTCTGGAGGACTGAGATATGCTTTGTCCTTTTATTGCAAAGTATATTCCAGGGATTTTAAAAGGAACCCCACTGCCGGGAGACATCTGTGGATTGTAACCAAGATAACAAGCCATTAGCTTGTTCTGAGACATTAGGTCTAAGAAGGCCACAGTTGACATGATAGTAAAATTTCTTCAACTCAAAAAAATGATGTCGATTCGATGCACTCACCAGTCATCCTCCTACTACCACTGATTTCTTTCCTCGTTGGCTAAAATGATGAGAGAGAAATAGTCTTCACCTTCATGGAGCTATCAGTCATCTTGGAAGAAAGGGCATGGCTTAGAGATAAAAGTGTCATCTTGTTGATTAATTAGATGTGCCTACAGCTCTCTCCCCCACTTCGCAAGGCATTGTGTAAACAGGTTCAGTTAAAACCCTGCAGCTAAAATCCTGCATCAGGCTACTCAGAGCGTGTCATAATTACAGTTGCCTATTCCTGGAGCTTGCCTGTTTACCTTTTATTCAATTATGTATGAATTGAATATATATTCAATATATTTATTCAAATATACATATGCTTATTATATATCTATATCTATATCTATCTATCTATCTATCTATCTATCTATATATAGATATATATATATTGCCATCTGTCATGGCAACCCTCCATTTCAGCCAAAACAGCCCCTCACCATCCCCTAGTCAGACCATGCCCATTCCTACTTTTGTTGGTGACTTTGCCCACTTGAAATTCCTTTATTTCACTCTGCTGGTGGAAGTCCCGTGAGCCTTCAAAAGCCAACTCGAGTTCATCTTTCTTCACAAAGCCTTCCCCGAATACTGTAATACTCCTGGACCTAGTCCTTCTGTGAGATTGTCACCATTTCTTAGGGTCTACAGTGACGCATTCCCCTCCCCTGATAACAAAAATATGCTAAACAGTTTGTTAAAAGGCAGCTCCTCAAGAGAGAAATATCAAGGTCATGGATCAGAGCAGAGATATGTAAGGCTTCCTGGTCTATCAGATTTGAGTAAAACCTGACTGGATGTATTAACTGCTAAGGAGAAACATGTCTGTCTTCTGGAGGGTTGGTCAGTAGTAAAAGCATAGAAATGGTGAGGAAGAGACCAACATGGGCAGTGCCCACCTAGCCTTGCCTAAGAGTAGAGATGGCACCTCAGGCAGCAGATGAGAGTCAGGCCCACCAGCCGGGCTGTGCCCGCGGGGCAGATGGATGGATCTAGCTACCTCCGTCCTTTCCATGAAACACTGGATTCAGCTAATTACTTTTCTTCCACTTCTCTTCTCACCAAATAGCCTTCTGATTATACTTCAGTGTGCCACAGAGGCCTGTCTCCACAGGAGGTGATGCCCAATCATGTGGACACAGATGCCCTATCTGTGGAATGGATGTTTTCCTTATTGTCAAGTCATGACCTGACATTCTGATTTTGATCAATCCTGTGACATTGGTAAGGTGATATTGCCTCCATGCAGAAAGAAGTGTGTTCTCTCTTGATGAGATCAGAGTCTGATTTCTCAGCCTAAGAGCCTAGGAACTAGCATGGGGTCAACTTACCATGACCTCTGGGAAGAGAAATCATTGGCCATTGTCCAGTCAGTACTCTGCATCTTGAGGTGGCCTGCAGCCTTTTGCTTTTGGGAAGTTCTATAAACTCCTATTGCTGTTTTAAATTCCTATGTGGTTTAACCTTGTGTTTATATTTTTTTATGTGGTTTCATTATTTCCTCTCCCTACTTAGATGATACACTTTTTGAGGTCAGAGACCATGCAGTTTTTTTCCTGTAGTGGACAATAATGATGTTCAAAGGAAGAGATGAGGCATTGTGTCAATTTCACAATGAGGAATAATGCAACGTAATATTTATGTGAAGTAGCCTACAGAGTCCAGCAATAGACAGATCCGTGGGTGACGAGGACTTTTAAAATGTTACCTTTTAGAGGCGCCTGGGTGGCTCAGTTGGTTAAGCGTCCTACTTTGGCTCAGGTCATAATTTCATGGTTCAGGAGTTCGAGCCCTGTGTTGGGCTCTGTGCTGACAGCTCAGAACCTGGAGCCTGCTCTGGATTCTGTGTGTGTGTCTCTCTCTCTTTGCCCCTCTCTCACTCTTACTCTCTCTCTCTGTCGCTCTCAAAAATAAATAAATAAACATTGAAATGTTACCTTTTAGTATTCAAATCAGTGGAAGAAAATAAATAAATGGTAATAGAACAACTGCTTAATTATTTGGGAGGAAAATAACAACAGATCCCTATTTCTCACCTTAAAAAAACATATTTCAGTACATGTAAAAAAAGAGAAACAAGAACCCATCAAAGTACTAGAAGAAAATAGAATCAATACTTTTATAATCTTGTGGTGAGAAAAAGCTTTGTGACCTGATACCACATGCAGAAACATTTGATAGATTTGATCGTCTTGTCTGATTTCTGCTTGGAATAAACCAGACATCTGATTTAATCCCCACAGTCCTGTGAGGATGATATCACCATCCTTCTTTCCTACATAGAAGGGGATCAGCTTAAGGCCACTGTGGCAAAATCCAAAGCAGAACCCAGCTGTGCCTGCAGCCAGCCTGTGCTCCTATCCCACTGTTCCGTCTCCTTCACGATAAAAACACTGACAAATATTTGAAACATTGAAATTCAGTGAAAGCCCTTGAAAGGATTAATATATTTCATATGAAGAGAGTTTTATAAATCAACAGGAAGAGGACAAACAATCCAGGGGATCAAGGGGGCAAGGACTACGATGAACAGGAGGTGTGGACAGTCCGTCACCATATCTGCCTCATGGCTTATGGGACATGGGCCTCGTTAACAAGGCCTTTTCGCCTCATGGTATAAAAATAGTCTCTGATATTTTCTTCTGTACTCTTATAATATTTGTTGTGATTTATTTATTTTTAATCTGTATGGAATCTGTCTGGTGTTTTGGTACGGTCGAGGTAGGGGATCTAACTTTTTTCCCTTGCATAAAGATCCAGTTACTTTAAAATCTTTTATTGAATGGTTCATTCTTTCTTCATGGATCCAAAATACTATTTTTATCTGGACTCTATTCTATCAACCTGGTTTTCTTTTCCTGTATCAGTATCACGCTACATACTTAACTGCAGTTGCTCTGTAAGAACGTATTTTAACGTCTGCTCTGTGATCTTCTTTTTCATCCATTTTGTAGCTATGCTTGCACATTTTCTCTACCAAATGTCAGCTGGCCAGTTTTTGTTTAAAAAACTGTCTTGGGATTTGAATGGGATTGCCTCGAATTTGTAGGTTAATTTGAAGGGAACTGACATCTTTACACTATTCCAGGAAAAAGGTGTCTCAGATCACGTATTTGTTTCTTCTTAATGTCCTTCAGAAGAGCTTTAGTGTTTTCATCTCATAGGTCTTACCCATTCTTTGCTAAGTTTATTCCTAGGTACTTTATGCCTTTTTACTGATAATTGTAAATGGGATAATTCTTCCGTTTTTTGATTAATTGTTTATGGAACATAGGAAAGTCATTGAGGTTTACATGTTGATCTCTTGATTTTATATATATCTAGCCATCTTGCTGAATTCTCATGTTTCTTCCAATAAAATTTTAGTTGATTCTCTTGGGCCTTTTAGTTTGTCTGTAATTTCGTATGCAAATACATCTTAGTTCTTCCTTTCCACGACTCCATTTTTTCCCAGTGCATCAGTTAGGACCCCCTCAACACCAATGAATAGCAGCAGTGATAACAGACATCCTACTCTTGTCCTTGATTTTAAAACAGTGCTGCTGTTTAGGTTTCTGGTAGACACTTTTCTTTTCCTCCTCCCAAGAATTTTTATTAGGAATTACCTGTTGAATGTTATCTGAGGCAGTCAGTAAAATGTATTACCAGCTGCACACGAGTTAGGTGTTATTGAAGAGTCAAAGGACTATTCAACAAATTCCTGTCCTAGGAAAAGTTATCATCTCACTGGGTAGATAAGACCTAAAATGCAAAGGAATGAATAAAGATGTGGAGGGAGTGGTTATTGTGATGGGTAACTGTGATCATGTTTTCTTCCAAAACAGATTTATTCTCATAGAACAGCAGCCAAGGAAGGTAAAGAAGGAAGCTCAAGGTAAATATTAGTCTGGCAATCGTTAAAGTAGAATTTTAGAACTAGATTTTCAAACTCATCTATTTCAATCCCCTTGTCTTACAGCCAGGAAATCACCAAAGGCAGAAAGAATACATATTTGGCCTAATGCTTTGCCTGGATCCAGCAAAGTTAGCTGCCCAGCCAAACCCGAGTTAGAATGGGACTGGCACAGAGCACCTGCTCACTAGACCTTTAAAGAAAGATCGTGGGGGGATGGGGGTGGAAATGTTCAGACCCGTTCCCGCTGGCGGTGGGCATCAGGCCTGGCCACAGACCTTCTCAGAGGCTCTGGAGAAGGGATAGGGAGGGCCAAAAGTCGTGGGGTGAAGGCGCTAGTCTTCAAGCATGATGGAGGGTAGAATACATGAGTCCCCCCCGTAAAGTAGGGGGAAAACTTCCTTCTTCCTCCTTCTGGTTTTCGAGGCCCCGCTCTCCATTCCCTTTATCCAGACCCAATAGAATTTGAACTGGGAGAGACCTTAGATAATCATTTATCTCTTCCTTTTATAATAATGAGATGGAGAAGGAGAAAAGGAAGATGTCTTGCCGGACGGTTGTATCACTAGTACCACTAGAACCAGAAAGAAGATGGTTCCTTTCCAGTTGGGCACGTCTCTGACTACACTGTTCTTGGGCTGTGAACTGCATTTTATGTCACAACTCAGTGCACACATACCGTATAGACATAAGTACCTTCTAAAACAAACTTACCATACACTCTTGATTCTTTCTGTTCTGTTTTTTTTAAGTTTATTATTTATTTGGGGGGGAGGGTGGAGCAGAGAGAGAGAGAGAGAGAGAATCCCAAGCAGGTTCTACACTATCAGCACAGAGCCAGACACAGGGCTCAATGTCACAATCTGTGAGATCATCACTTGAGGCAAAATCGAGACTTGGGCTGCTCACCTGACTGAGCCACCCAGGTATCCCCTATTCCGTTTGTATTCAAAAAGAGTATTTTGTGTTTTAGCGCTAGCCGTGTGTTTTCAGGTGATTTCACGACTCACTCACTCATCTGCCTGCAGTGTGAAAGTCAGTGAGCTAGATAACTGCTGGTTGGACTCAGGCATTCACTCGGTGCGATTCATCTTGTAAGGTAAAGCAGCTAGGAAAATAGAAACACCTCCCCACCCACCAGCAAATGATGCCTGTGAGGCTAAGCCTGGCGGGGACTGATGTAAAATGCTTCTGGAGAGAGTTAGGTGCTTCTGCCGTGTGGTCACCCAGTTTGTTGACTGCACAAGGGCACTTGGCCAAGGGCCAGAAGGTGAGCAGGGTGAAAATCCTGCCTATACTTCATGTCAAGTTACATACAAAGGTCTCCCAGGGACACTGTGGGGCCATTATGGACAGACACAGGAAAATTCTGAAAGCCCAGCATGTATGGAATTATTTCTGAGATCCCAGGTCTGTGTTGATTTTGCTTGCTAATAAGACTGGAGAAATACATTGTGAGAGGCACGGAAAATGGTACGAATCACCAATTGTCTGTGTGTGTGTTTCCTTCCAGGGGCTTCTTTGGATCTCTGCTGCGTAAGAGATGCTCAGAGGAAAGTGACAATCAGGTAAATCTGAGGAGGATAAAGTACCGTGGCTGGAGAAGGCAGGGGAAACAGACCTAACGTTGTCCTTTCTGGTTTCTAGAAGGGCTTTTTCTGGAGAAGGCGGCCACTTTGGCTTAGGGACATGTACAGACCTCTCAATGCCACACGCAAGAAAAACATGGCACAGAAGCTACACGACAAGGATTCTTCTGATGAAGATGAGATTTTCAACATGGAACTAGGGTACGTGATTGGGGAAGATTTTCTCTAAAATGAGGAAATTATGAAGAGTTGAATTGTTCCTTTCGAGAGTCAAAGCCTTGGCATTCTCCTCCTTTTCCCAGGGAGGCTGGCAAAGCCACAGCAGAGAAGACTCGGACCACAGATTCCACTACTGAAGAGCTGGGTGACGAGAGTGAGACAGCACGTGAGATTGTCACAGAGTGAACGCCGTCCTGCCTCAGGCCACCTACAAAGTTTACTTTCCGATACTGGCTTCTCAGCATTGCTTGTAAAATACTTTTTTTCTCATATTAAAATGTATAAATCCATAACCAATTCTAGCCACGTGGTAAGGAATTAAAACGTAAACGGTTAAATATTTATCTACAGACAACAGGGGCCACAGGCGAGAGAAGCAGGACTGAAGCCAGAGTCCCTCGTGGTAGCCAGTATTTCCACAAGACACAGTATGGGCAAAGTAGGGTGAACGGGGCGTCTTTCCGTCATTTCCCTGATACGGTCAGTCTCTGGAAACTGGAAAACGTATCTTCAAGGGGCTTAGACTATTAAGTTAATTAACAGCCTATTCTGGTGCTCTCTCCCCTGGCTCACCAAATACCAGTTATTCACAACGCGCTTGACCCCCTGCCCATAGAGGATCATCTCTCTCTGGCCCCTCTGTGAGGTCTTTGGGGTTGCCAGAATATTTGGATCGCTGAGCCGACCTCCACTGTAGGGCTGAGGCCTGTCTTTCTTCCCAAGAGCTCAAACTCAGACACAAAATGTGTAGTTGGAAGTAGGGTGTTCCTCAACCTTACAAGCTAGTAGATAATTCCCATTGGGTTTTTTTGTTTGTTTTCTTTAAAAAAAAAAAAAAAAAAAAAAGTCCCCACCCTCAGAGAGCTAGCAGGGAGATGCTGGAGGGTTAGAGTAAAGAATGTGTGAGAGCAGTAATTACCCAGGACTGCCCTGCTCAGGCCTTTATTTCAGAAAACTTATTGGTGGGGGCACTTACTGTTCACCTGTACCCCACTAGCCTCTGCTGACCCCACTGAGGGTCGGATGCGTGCGGCTGGGCTCTCTCCAGTTCAGCGCAGCACCACACCTACCACTGCTTTCCTACCCAGCTCAGATCAGGGCTGCACGATTCCAAGAGATAATGCAGCACAACGTGCAGAAGACGCAAACATCCCTCCACTTCTGCAGAGGAGGGCGTTAACCAGTCACATTTAGGATGTTGGGAGGAGTCGGGGTGCCTGGGTGGCTCAGTCCAGTGAGCATCCGACTTTGGCTCAGGTCATGACCTCATGGTGTGGGAGTTTGAGCCCTGCATTGGGCTCTCTGCTGTCAGCACAGAGCCCACTTCAGATCCTCTGTCTCCCTTTCTCTCTGTCCCTCCCCCCAGCTCACACACTGTCTCTCAAAAATAGATAAACATTAAAAATAATGAAGTCATCTATGCTTTCTGAGTACATGAATGACAGGTTTTAGAAAAAGGACGTCAGAGTCAAAATACAGTAGTGAATAAAAGAAATCCTGAATTAACAAGGTTTGATAATCTCTTTTCTTAATGTCTGTTTATTTTGAAAGAGAGCAAGGGGGGAGGGGCAGAGAGAGAGGGAGAGAAAGAGTCCCAAGCGGGCTGTGTGCTCAGTGTGGAACCCGATGCGAGGGACTCGATCTTACGACCGTGAGATCACAGCCTGAGCTGAAGTCAAGAGTCGGATGCTTAACCGACTGAGCCGCCCAGGCGCCCCTGACAATCTCTTTAAATGCCCCCAAATAAATGCTGGTGGCTTAGCGATAGGTGATGGAATATGGCACCAACCGCTGGCCACCAACAGAGTCCCCCGAGGGGACAGTAGGACTGGGGCACAGCCCAGCAGGTTTGGCAGGGTTGGTAGGAACGGTTCCAAGCGGGGTGATTGGCCCATCAGTGCCTCTTCGGCTTTATTAGTTTGCTGCTGCTGGGCAAGGACACCTGTTCTCCTGGTGCCTGCTCCCGTTCCCCCAGCGTTTTAGTGAGAACGGCCACCAAGTGTCTGTCTCTGTGTGGTGACGTCAGCCAACAAATAACTGTGTTGAAAGCACAAGACTAGAGAGTAACAGTAATCGGAAGCGGCAGCAGCACCTAGTTTACTATTTGCTTACTTGGTGTCAAGGCCTGGGTTGGGTGTTTTGCAGTCTTAATTTAGCCCAACAGTCCGTGAAAACATACTTTATTATCCCCATCTGGCAGATAAGGGGACAGGGCTTAAAGGATGTAGGTACCCTGTTCAGGTGCCCAAGGCCGCAAATCCAAAACTGCCAGGTAGGGGTTTAATCCAGGCCTGTTAACTCCAAAGCCTGCTGACGGTTATACTGCCCTGCTGCAGGGTGCAGGGGTACAGAGACGTCTAAGCCATGGTTACCATCAAAGAATCAATAATTATAACGATGAGGATGGTGGCCGCTACTGTTTGTTGAGCACCTGCTTTGAGCCAGGCGCAGTACTAGGCCCTTTAGTCACTCTTAGGTCACAAGGGCAGAAACTCCTCATGCCAGCTCAAACTCCTTCATGAGCTGGGTGGAGCGGGGGCCGGTGGTGACTTTTTGAAGAAGAGAGGTGGACACAGAGACAGAGCTGACGAGAAACCAAGAAGACCCATCTGTGCATAGTTGGGCTTCCCGAAGTGTGGGCCGGGATTCCAGGCAACTCCATTCTCCTATTTTGGAATATTTCCATTAGCTCAAATGTGGTTCATAAAGTGAAGCTTAGAAAATGTTGTTTCTATAACACGACCTCAAATTTGCACAATACTTATCAGTCTCAAATGCTACCTTGCCGTATTTCTTTTAATTTTTTTAATGTTTATTTTTGAGAGAGAGGGAGAGAGAGAGACAGAGCATGCGGGCAGAGAGAGAGGGAGACACAGAATATGAAGCAGGCTCCAGGCTCTGAGCTGTCAGCACAGAGCCCGATGCGGGTCTCGAACCCATGAACCAACCACGAGATTATGACCCTCTCTGCCACCCCTCCACTCGCACTCTATGTCTCTGTCTCTTTCTCTCTCCAAAATAAACATTTAAAAAAATTTTTTAAAAACAACAATAAACATTTATTCCTCAAAAAACATCTTTTTTAATGTTTATTTTGAAGAGAGAACAAGAGAGAGAGGGAGACACAGAATCTGAAGCAGGCTCCAGGCTCTGAGCTGTCAGCACAGAGCCCAATGCGGGGCCCGAAGCCATGAATGGTGAGACCATGACCTGAGCCAAAGTCAGACGCTCAACCAACTGAGCCACCCAGGCGCAATACCCATCCCCAACCCTCCCCTCCCTCCCACCCCCCATCAACCGTCAGTTTTGTGAACATATTTTAAAACTACCATAGCCAGGAAAACAAACCATTCTAGATATTGCAAACACACACACACACACAAAGGTCATACAAGCAATTGGTGCTCACCACTGGTGGGGCTCGCGGTGGTGAAGGTCAGGGCCAGGGGGGAATCGCACCACTAGCTCTCAGGTTACTTTACCACAGTTGCTCTCCATAGATTCAAAGCTGCTGCTGCCACTCGGTCAGGAAACTTCGGGAAGCCACTGCCGGGGTCACTACAGCCCCATGGCCCCAAGCCTGACTGGTGGGGAGTATGGACTCCAACATTCGGCCCGCATGTCTGCTGCTACAGAGGAGAAAAGCATGGCTTCCACCTCCTTCCACCTCCGCCTTCCAAATTTCACACAGGTACGCTTTATTGGCACAATTCTGCTGTCGAGGGAATCTGTCAACGATGGTTCGTGGGTTTCCAGGACCTGCAAAGAAGGGGCTAGAAATGGGTGTCAAGAGCCAACCAACATCATCCAGCAAACCCCTCCTGATGGGGGGGTGTTCAAAGGCTTTGTAAAAGGGGGGTGGTGTCCACGTGGAGTAACCTGGTGGTCGTGTTTCTAAGTCGGAAACCCTGAAAGGTGTCATTCTAGCTGGGCAGCAGGTGAGGCGCTGGATGCTGACGACATACACTCATCCCCAGAGGTGACTGGAGAAGCGCCTGGAGTTGATTCTTAGTTTCATCTCTGGAACGTTCTCACTGGAATTAAAGCTGGATGGACTATTGGCAATGCAGTATCTGAGAAAACATAGCCCCCATTCAAAAGGGCTGCCAGAGAAAAGATCTCCACAGGGAAACATGTTTTCTCAAAATACAGCCTTTGGACCTCTATACGCAAACATCCCTGGGATGCTTACTTAAAAAGCTGATCCTGAAAATAATTTAATTTCAAAGGCTGTTGGGGCACCTGGGTGGTTCAGTCAGTTGAGCGACCGACTTCGGCTCAGGTCATGATCTCACGGTTCTTGGGTTTGAGCCCCACGTCGGGCTCTGTGCTGACAGCGCGGAGCCTGGAGCCCGCTTTGGAGTCTGTGTCTAACTCGCTCTCTGCCCCTCCCCCACCCCCCTGCTTGCACCCTGCCTCTCTCTCAAAAATAAATATTAAAAATAAAAAAATTAAAAGGCTGATCCTGCACACCTCCCCTGATGAAAACAAACAAAAGCAGACACTACTTAAAGTAATCCAGACAGATTTCAGTCAGTAACATAGTATTGCAGTGCCGTAGGGGAAAGGGTTCATCGTGAGCAGGCACCCGACTGGGATTATTACAGAGGTGATGGGGTATTTCACAGGGAGAATGAGGGACTAGGGAAGGGAATGAGTGGGGGGCTCTATAATCAGAAGTGAAAGATGACAAAAAGCAGGAAGGGACGCTGGCCCATATGAGACCCATCTGGCTTTGCTGACACTTCTCAAAGTTAAGCTCCTGCCCTCTCACAGAAGCTGGGAGACAGGGGCCCGATCTTCAGGCGTTGGCTGGACTCAGCAGCCAATCCTTTAGACAGCCGGGAGTTTTGCAGGCAGGCACTTTAAGGGAGGCTAGGGTCCTACTAGGGATGCGGCCACGAGCTGCCAGCAACCACGTCCGTGTTTGTTCGCCTTCACAGGCCAAGCAAGGTCGAATCAAGAAGAGGGCTCGGAGGAGCCTGGCGAGCATTTGGAGAAAGAATCTGTCACCCTCCGAACCCACATGCCCACCCCTCCTGAGCCCATCCCCCAAACAGAGGGACCACTTTGACAGGCCTTTTTATGCTCACCAAACGACTGAAGTAGGACAAGGCGGACGGGGAGGTGGGGGAAGCAGAGGTTCTCCGGCTTCTTCAGGGCTGGAGGTCGGCAGGGATTTGGGGGTGGGAGACGAAGGGCAGAGCAGATTGAGGATGACCAGGAGGCTCAACTGGATTCTTAACCTGGGAGTCCCGACTGGTCATGCTGGCCGGCTCCTGCCCCCACGGAGGTCAGGGCCTCTCAGTCCTGAGGACCACCAGGCACGACCAGCTCTGGCTCCTGTGGTCCTGGTGGGGGTATGTTGTTGAGACCTGGGGGATGGCGTGGAGCACCAGCTGGGGGGCGGGAGCACACTCATTCAAGAAGAAGAAAAGTCCCGAGGCCCAGAGCAGAGGCAGGAATGGTGCTTAGGCTGCGTGTGTTTCCAGGGCAGCGGCAGAGAGCGGTCTGGCGCCACACTGTGGAGGAAATGAAGATTTCAACGGTACAAAGGCCTCGTCTGGATGAGGGCTACACCCCAGGGTGGTAGAGCAGGAAAACAGAAGGAGCCTGGCTCCCTGACATAAGAGCCACCGAACCAGCCCCAGATCCAGTACTTAACCGGATTATCATATGAGAGATCAAGAAGCTGCTTCTTAAAAAAATTTCTTTTCAATGTTTACTTATTTTTGAGAGACAGAGACAGAGCACGAGCAGGGGAGGGGCAGAGAGAGAGGGAGACACAGAACGTGAAGCAGGCTCCAGGCTCTGAGCCGTCCGCACACATCCCGACATGGGGCTCGAACCCATGAACGGCAAGATCGTGACCTGAGCCAAAGTCAGACACCTGACCGACTGAGCCACCCGGGTGCCCCCAAGAAGCTGTTTTTTAATTTAACCCACTGTTGGGGCGCCTGGATGGCTCAGTCGGTTAGGTGTCCGACTTCGGCTCAGGTCAGGATCTCACCGTTCGTGGGTTCAAGCCCCACATCGGGCTCTGTGCTGACGGCTCGGAGCCTGGAGCCCGCTTCAGACTCTGTGTCTCCCTCTGCCCTTCCCCCACTCAATCTCTGTCTCTGTCTCAAAAATAAATAAACATTTAAAAACAAAGGAATTAAAGGGCGCCTGGGTGGCTCAGTCGGTTAAGCATCCAACTTCAGCTCAGGTCACGATCTCGGGGTTCGTGAGTTTGAGTCCCACATCGGGTTCTGTGCTGTCAGCCTGTCAGCACAGAGCCCGCTTTGGATCCTCTGCCCCACTCTCTCTGCCCCTCCCCCGCTTGCACTCTCCCCCCCGCCCCCCGAAAAAAAGGATTAAAAAAAAAGAATTAAAAAAAATCACTTAACCACTGTTGTGTTGGGTCTCTACTGCAGCAGCTGAACCTGTACGTAACCTGATAACGGAGGGAATCCATGTATCTGTTATCTTTTGCCACAACAGTGCTAACTAATAGACCATCCTCAAAACTCAGAGGAGGCTGGGAAACCGATTCTCACAGGTTGGCCGTTACCGCTGTACTTTAATGCCCTGCTGGCTGGATCGGCGCTGCTTCTCACTGCTGGTCTTTTCTCCCTGTGTTGCTGCCGGGACCCAGGCTGAAGAGGCAGCGGCTACCCAAGAGAAGCGTAAGAGAGCAAGCAAAAGAGCCATCGGGCCTCTTCGAGCCTAAGCACGGAACCAGCCCCCAGCCCCAAGCCAGGGGATGGGAAAGTACACTGTGGCCACGAGGAGACACAGCAGGAGCGGGGATGCGGGGAGGGCCCATAATTCTCTCTCCCAGAATGTGACAGAGTCCTGGGTCAGAGGCTACAACACGGTGGCCCTGCTCTTCTAGGCGTCACCTACGAATGGCGCAGAGTGAAAGACAGCGTCCGTCCATGTGAAGACTCAACCGCAGTTCTCTATCAGGTCAGGAGCCCTGACAAGACAAGAATCACATCTCCTTCCTCTTCCCAACGCCTAGGGCCAGGCCCTGCCCTCAGGGCTGACTCAGGGAGATTACTGGGTGAATCTGAGACCATTTCTTCACTCTCTGCGTCGGATTCCTTATGTGATACAGACTGACCTCCTAAAGGTCAGCACACAGTGCTAGGGGTTTGCCCGCAAAGCTGCAAAGGGACTGTGCCATTGGGAACTGAGATGTGTACCTAGGTCTGTCTACACCGCATCCTGGATCCACTGCCTGCCAGAGGGACCTCCAGAAGAAAGGACTTCTACAAGTTAAATATCGCAGACTTCACACTCCAAAGGAGAACCGTTTGAAGAGAGCCATGGTTAACCCTGACGAATGCCACCATCACCACAGAATTCCAGGCACCGGGCATGTGGGTAGAAAGCATATTTTAGGGCAGTGACTCATGGTAAGTCGTTTCCTCCAGTCCCTAAAACGGGCTATTCAATGTCAAGCTGTCTCAGGCTCAGGCTGATAACAGGGCAGCCATAGGGGACCTAGTGGGAGCTGCGTTGTCACGGTCCAAGTCTGTACGCACCGCTTGTATAACCTGCCCAAGTTCACAAAGACAGGATATCAGTCGCCGCTCTTTATGCTCCCAGTGAAAGAAATCCAACTAAAATATGCTTAAGCCAAAAATGTCATACGGTGTATCGGCTCACATAACCGGGAAGCCTAAGATCTTCAAGCTGGCCGCATCTAGCGCTCAAACGTCATTCTCTCCCCAACTATCCCTCAGTTGTGCTTTCCTCCATGACGGCTTCAGGCCACAGGATGGATGCCCCAAGACTGCAAAGATAGTCCTTAGTAACTCCAACTCTCCACTGAGGTTGAGCAAGCCTCATAAAGGAAAGCCAGTCTTCAAAAAGCCTCTGATTGGTCTGCTTGGACCCTGTATCTGGCAGGAGGAGACCCTGATTGGCCAGCCATGGTCAGCGTGCACCTGCAAGGTGGGCCTTAAACCAGTACTTAAGTCTCTGCTAGGGCACAGGAACTGAATAGAAAGTCAAGAGAGGGGGTTGTCTCACGGCAAGTTGAGGGGGCGAGGTGACAAATGGAAGACCAGACATTGAGGCTAGATTGAACTAACCCTAAGCCTAAACTTTGAACAGGCTTTCACACGTTCATAGATGCTATTGTGAGTAAAACACAAATTCACTTAAGAGCAGGAGTGCCTTCATAGTAACTTTTGGTCTTTCTGTATTTTTTGTCCCAATTAATAGATATCGAAAGGATCCCTACGATCACGAGCAGGTCCGAAGACCATTCTATTTTTTAATATTAGAAAGGGATTCTTAACTGCAGATTAAGAGAGAGAGTAAAGAAAGCAAGAAGAGAAGGGAGCCAGGAAAACCCCAGCCCAGGAAGCAGCGAAGGAAGGTTCCAGGACAGCAGCGTATGACAGGTCAAGGAGGTAGCCGAGGGAAACGGCACTAACTGTCATGCCAGAGCACTGGAGCGGAGTGGAGGAGTGATCGTGGCGGGCAGCACAGAAAGAGAAGGAGAAGAAATTAAACCCCGGGGGGTCAGGGGACAGAAACGAGTGCCATCGGACTACATGAGCAAGCTCTGCGGTGAACAATGCTTACCTAGTCACAATTCTGCAACCACTATCAATCATGGGGCAAGAGTGACAAAACTAAACCCCAAGAATGGAATGGGTGGGGGGTGTTAAAGACCTAACTCCTTGCCTGTGTTGCTAGGAAGTCCACAGATAGCGTCTAAAATGGGTGAATCAGAGCACCTGGGTGGCTCAGTCGGTTGAGCGTCTGACGTCAGCTCAGGTCACGATTTCACGGTTCGTGGGTTCGAGCCCCGCATCGGACTTTGTGTTGACAGCGCAGAGCCTGCTTGGGATTCTCTCTCTCCTTCTCTCTCTTTCAAAAAAAAAAAAAAATTAAAAAACTCTTTTAAATGGAAGAATTAAGAGCTAGAAACACAAGATAGGTGGAGATAAGCACCAGAAGATCCAGCGAGAGGTAAGGAGGACCGAGGACTGGCGAGCTGGCCCAGGAGGGTGGGGATGGTCGAGGCAAGAAGCTGCTGCGGGTCATTCTGTTTCCTCACCACTTCATTTCGTACTATTTGAACTGTAAACTATGTGTGATAACATTTGGGAGGCTTAAAGAGTCCATTCTTTTGTCAACGGCA
Source organism: Panthera onca (assembly GCF_046562875.1). Lineage (NCBI taxonomy): Eukaryota > Metazoa > Chordata > Mammalia > Carnivora > Felidae > Panthera > Panthera onca. The sequence goes on from NW_027675821.1 coordinate 975,442, forward strand.
CCTCAAAGCTGTATTTGTGTCCAACTTTATTGAGATAGAATTGACACATAATTTTTACGAACCCTTTAAATCCATTTTTTAAAGAGAGTGGGAAGAACCAGCTTCCTGCAACAGAAGCCATGAGAACATTACCTATTCCGGTTTCAAAAGAAATGGTGGCATTAGTTCTGCTTAGATGATTTCGGTCAGAGACCAAGTAAGCATACATCTGGGGTTCAAACAAGAGAGGCTCTCACTCCAGTGCTCAAAGACCAGTTAGAAAACGGAGATCTGACTGAACTGGGTAGGTACGAATTAGCCAAAACTGTAACAATAATAATAATAATAATAATAATAATATAGCTAGTTATCCTCAAGTGCTTACTTCAGACCAGAAACCGTCCTGAGGATATTATCTTATTTAATCCTCATGGCAACTGATATTTTCCCCAATTTACAGATGAGGAACTGAGGCTCAGATAGTTTGGGGAACTTCCCGGAAGTCACACACTCTGGCCCCTCTGCCTGAGGCGGAGGGGCCTCAGCGTGTTGTGATTTACTTCTCTTTTCTAACCACCAATCAAACTTAGAAGTTTCTATCTCTGGTGCCATCTCGAGGGGCCTATGAAAACCACTGACTGTGGCAGTGGTCTCAGGCCCACACTTGCTGGGTTGTGCTGGGCCCTGCGCTGTCTTAGGGAAGGCCTAGAAAACAGTATGGGGTAGAGCCGGTATTCAAACCTAAGCATTCCCGGCTCCAAAGCCCACTTGCTCGGCCACTGAATTATGCTAGTTCTCCAGCTAGAATCAGAGCTGGGTGAGGATCCCACCTGTAGTAATTATGAGTTGTATGGCCTTGGGCCCCCAAGTTCCTTAACCTCTCTTAAGCCTGTTTTATCATCTATGCCATGGGGATAACAATGGTGCTTACCTTCAGGGTGGTTGCTAAGGATAAATCAAAATTCCTATCTGGCAAATAGGAGCCTCTATTTTCCACACCTGTTAAATGCCTTGCCCTTCAGCTCCTAGGTTAAGGAGAGATTCTCACATTTTCTCACCCTTCAGATCCACGGGTGGTAGGGCAAGAGACAGAAAAGGTTTGGGTCAAGGCTAAATACTTGGACCTCATCCCAGAGTGACTCTCCAGGGCAGGGGCGGGGTTCAGGAATCTACACCTTAGACCCCCGAGAAATTCAGATGCCTGCAGTCCTCCTGCCTGGCTTTGAATGACTATGCGTAGTGCTTGAAATCTGACAGACCAGTGCCTTTGTGAGCGTCTGAGCCCTTCCTGCACTGGCCTCCAGCTGTGTCTGTGCCTCCTCCCTTTCCCCATTGCCCAATCTGTCTTTATCTCCCCCTTCCATTCTAAGCCCCCTCCCCTTACTCTAGCCTTACTTCCTAGCTTCCTCTCCACCTCTCCGTGCACCCTCCCCTGAGCTCAGTCTGCATTCCTACCCACCGGCCGTTTCTCTACCAGTCTCTTCGCAGGCATTGCCCTTTCCTGTGTCCACCCGGAAGGCTCAGATAAAAGTTGCTTCCGCCAGGATAACCTTCAAGGCCTCTTCCCTGGCACCATGGCACTTTGCACGTACCTTTATTATTGCTCAAATAACAGGGTAATGGGAGATTTTTTTTTCCGGCCTCAGATTACCTGGTGGACTCGTGGCCCACGAATGGTGGAAATGTGCGCCAGAGTAAGATGGAGAGAGGAGGACAAGCCCGTAGACTTTGCAGAGGGGCCGAGAGGCCTGAGAAGTAAGAGAAGACCAGGAGACAGGGGCTCCTGAAAAGATAGATAAGAGATTACCATGCGGGGTTCCCACAGCTTTTGCAGACAGCGGCTGCGCAAAAATTCATTGGAAGAACTGAGGAATGTTGCTGGCTCCATCTGGGGGAGGGCATGCTTGTATCAAGACACTGATGCTCTTGATGTGCTATAATTATAACCAGAAACACTATCCTTTTGCCCAGGAAACTGGATTTCCCAGTAAATTCCTTACTTTCCAAGTTGTTTAACGCTAAGATAATGCTTTGCTTCTGTGTCCTTATTTATTTATCTTTAACGTTTATTTACTTTGGAGAGGGAGAGCACAAGCGAGGGAGGGGCAGAGAGAGAGAGAGAGAGAGAGAGAGAGAGAGAATCCCAAGCAGGCTCTGCACGGTCAGCGCAGAGCCCAATGCAGGGCTGGAACTCACAACTGTGAGATTGTGACCTGAGCCGAAGTCAGACACTTAACCGACCGAGCCACCCAGGCATCCCTCCGTGTCCTTATTTCTAACTTTCTGTTCAACTGTTAACCATACTAAATGTACTCAGATTCATCTAGTCTAAAATCGAGGAGAGGTGGTTCTCGCTCCTAGAGACAGAATTATTGAAGAGGCAGCCCGCACACACTCAGGTGCCACATCTCCAACAGCTGGTTTTATAAATGGAAACAGGCACTGGGACCCCTTCTTCTCCCCTTCCCAGAAAGGCTGATGGAGAGCCTGGCCCAGATCAGTGGAGCTTTCTTCCAAGAACTGTCCCGTTCCCAGACCAGCCCTGTAGACACCCCCAAAGTCCCCCTGGACCTGCAGGTAGCAGTACCTCTCCACCCCAGTACTCACCCCACACTCAGGCCCTAAGATCCCACTTGACCTGAGCCTGCAGGTATGAAGTGTCCAAAGCACAAGACATCTGTCCCCACCCCCACCAACACACACTCTTGACCTTTTGTTCTGGGTCCATGTGAAAGAGAAATGTCAACTCTACCAAGTAAAGGAAACAAACAACTTCCTGGCTAGATGAGAATAACCAGAACCTTAAGCTTCATGCCTGGGGGCTGACGGGTACCTAAAGGTGCTCCCTTGGTGATAGGGGTGATCAAAACCTGTATGCTTGTCCTGAGAACCACCAGGCGGGAAGCACCAACTGCACTGATGCCCTCAGGGAGGCAAAACTAGGGTAGACGTTATTGGTCCGATTTTACAAGTGGGAACCTTCCGGGCAGGAGGCCAACAGACAGCCTCCGTAGACAGCACGGTAGATAGTGCTGTGCCCAGGCAAGGTCGTGAACCCAGAAGGCGGCCGGGATCTAGTGAGACGCAGACACTGCTGGGGGCGGGCAGTAGGACACGTTCCGCCCGACACTGGTGGGCTAGCCTGGTGGCCTCGCCTCTTCGTGCGCATCTCGGGTCGCAGAGTCCCCAGCCTCCCAGATCACTCACCTGCTCTGGAGCTGGGAACTTGGGCTTTCCTGAGCGCTGGCCCCGCCCCGAGGCTCCGCCGGCCCTGCGCTGGGCTCCGCGGTCCGGGGGCGGGGCCGGACGCCGAACCAACGTGATGGCGTCAGGCGCCGCGAGCGCCGTTTCCTGTTGTCCCTGGCCCGGAGGCCGCAGCGCCTGGTCGGAGGCTTAGGGGCTGCAGTGGCCAGGAGTGCCCCGCGCCCCCTCCCCGCTCCCTCTGGTGAGTTAGGGGTCAGAGGGCGAGGAGGGTGAGAAGGGGACGGCGGGGCCGAGACGAGAACGGGCGATGGGTCACCAGCCCTGTCCGTGATCGCAAACCCTTGGTTGCTTTGAAACTGTCCTGCTTCAGAGCCTTTTCCCTGCCCGGCCTGAGCCCCGCACCCTACCCCACTCGGACCCGAGCCTTCAGCCCAAACAGCCAGTGCTGACCCGTCCCCTTCCTCTTCTCCACCCGTGACCCGAGCCCAGCCCTTACCCTCACCCCTTCACCACTGGTCTTGCGTAAGTGCAGCCACACTCGACCCCACGGTAGCCCACTTCCAACCCCTAGGACAGCCACTTCCCTCCGCCTCCCTCTAACGCATCTCCTTCTCACCCCTCAACCCCTTTGGCAATCCCAGTGCTCCACGCAAACCTCCTCGAGCCCCCCCTCCCCCTCCCCGTCTTTCTGGCTTACCCCTTTTCAGGCTCAGCTTTCTTATCCCAGCCCCCCTGCTCAGCCCCCCAAGGTCTGCTCAGCCAAAACACCCACCTCCCCCCACTCATTTAATACCTACCACTACAGTAGATGCCCTATTGCGCTTACCCCCCTCTTCTTGATAACTCTGATCTCAGCCCTATCTCAAGTCTTGTATGTATCTTCTTGCCCTCACCCACTCAACCCCTAACTTCCAAGCCCACCGCATACTTTCTTTCCATCCCCAGCCAGCCTGAGGACACTTCATTCCTGAGTCTTTGCTAAACCACCCCCCAACTCTTGCTGCCCTAGTTCCCACCACCCCTACCCAATCTTGTTAGATTGACGTCTTCCTATCCCCATTTCAACTCTTCATCCCAGCTCTGTGCCCACTCTTCCCTTGATGTGGTCCCCATTTGATCTGAGAACCTAGTGCAGTCCCCTGCCAACCCCACCTGCTTTCTCAGAGCCAGGCACTTGCCGAACACCTCAATTGAGGCAGGGCCTCAGATGGTAAGTAAGTGTGGAGGAGTAGAGATCCTTCTCCCGTGGGTCAAGTGCTTTTCCTGGATGTCAGGCCCCCTGTACCTGTCCTTAAGGATTGTATTCCTGGCATCCATATTACATTACTCGCGTTGGCTGCTGGAATGATAGGTATCATCCAAATACCTGGAAGGTGAGGGAGCTACTCATTCAGCTGGGGCAGTGGAAGCTTATCACTTCCTTTTGGGTGACGATCTGGAGAAACTCAAGCGGTTCCACTGTGTGGGGTTGGCTGTGGTCACAGAATCATGTCCATGTGCATTGCCCTGCCGCTCAGAAAGGACCCTCACCCAGTGCTCCTCCTGGCCAGAACTGGTTGTAGATTAGTCCCGCTACCGAATGTGCCAGAGGTGACGTTACATGTTGTGAAGAGTAGAGATGAGTGGATCCTGGGGACGCCGAGGCCTCCGTGGAGGCTGTTGAATTGCTTCCTCTTTTTGCAGGTGCTGGATCATTGAGTTTTGACCATTTTGATTACCCATGAACACAGAGAGTCAAGTTATCTCAGAGTAGCTAGACATTCTTGAGGCACCCAGGCTCCATGGTTAACATTTATAATCTCCTGGGATTTGGGGGTGCACATCCCCTCTAAGTTCTGGTGACCAAACTCCAAAGGATTGGCCACTTGACAGCCATTGTAAAGGACCCCAAAGAAGACCCCTTGTGTTTGCTTGCATTTATAGTCTCACGCCTTTGAGAATCGGATGTCCTTTTACCTTCAATATCCCCTTCCGTTAAGGTGTGATCTCTGAAGGGTTTCAGCCTGTTGGCAGCTTGGTGTAATGGAAGGAGTTCTGCAGTGACCCCACCACTGAGAAGTTGTATACCTCAACTTCTTACAGTCTGAAACGGTCTGAGCCTTTTTATTTTACTCATCTGTTCATTCAGCAAGTATTTTGTGAGCACCACTGTGTGCCGTGCACTGTTTGAAGCATTAGAAAGACAATGGTGAATGAGTCAGGCAAAGGTCCTGCTTTCATTCACTCAGAGTTTGGTCCTTGCCAGAATCTTAAGGGATCTGGGACAAGAATATGGGAGAGATGGGTGTTGTTGGATGGAAGGAGGGAGGGAGGAAAGAAAGATACCCAGTGTTCCTAGACCTCACATTTCTGGCCTCACCCACTAGCCTTTGGACTGGGAATCACGAGCTAGAAGTTGCTTGCCCTCCAGCTGATATTCAGTTGCTTTGTCGCCCTACCCACTCCCCCCCCCCCACACCCATCCCACCCCCCACAGGGCTCTTGTCTAGAAATCCAACTTTCTTCAGGTAGAAGGAGGTGCTGTTTACTCAGCACTCACATGTCTGAAGTATCAGCTGTCTTTCTGAATCAGAAGATAACTTTGTCATTTGTTTCCAGCTGAAAACCCTGACTCATCACCTGGTACAGCAGCTGGAGGGCTTAAACACCGGCCTGTTGTCCTGCATAGCCAGGTGCAGGATCGGAGTCAGGCCGTAGAGACGAGGCTGTCGCGGATGGCGGGGAAGTCTCTAAGAAGAAGAGGTTGCTGTTTACTGATGAACGGAGTGTTTCGAAAGTGGTGAAGCCAGGTTATCCATTTCTTCTTCTAATGTAAGTCTCATCTGAGTCCTTCTCCTCTTTTCGTTCTTCCTTAGTCTCTGGAGGAAGTGAAATTGGATGTTTATAGAAGGCCAGGCAGTATCACGAAGAGAATCAACCCCAACGATTCCTTCCTGTGTGTTGGAACATTTGAGGAGGGACAGCTCGGAAACCTGGCTGCCATGGAAAGGACCTGTGGTCAGCTAGTTGGGGCCACAGATCTGATGGGCAAGATTGTTTCTTGTCAGTGTTAGGCCTTCTTTGATAAGGTGGAGCTTCTGAAGAGTCTGTGAATAATAAGTTTGCCTGAAACTCTTTGAACCAAGGACCTGGGACAGTATGAACTGACGAAAGGCACAGAGCTTGGAATGAGAAAATTCTGTCCCTCACCTGAGGCATGTTTCTACTGAGCCTCAGTTTTCTCTTCTGTGAATGAGGGATACTCATCCTTCTCTCACAGGATTGTTTTAAGAATTAAATGAGGATAGAGAATGAGATCCTGTGCCAGAGTGAACCAATACAGAGGGGCAGAGGTAGACGAAGGGTGACTTAAGAGTTTCCTAAAGGCACACGGCACTCACCTTTTCTGCTCCACTGTATCAGGGATGTTTGAACTCTCTACTTGCTCTCTTTCTTCTGGGTCTCCTGAAGACCCACCCCTCTTTCGTTTGCTTCTTGGTGTCAGTGAAGACAGCTCTGAAGATAGAAAGTGAAACCAGTCCCATAGCATGGTAGATGGGGGTCTGGCTCACCCAAGGAGCCTGCTGGAGTGCTGACCTAGCAGTCAGGAGACCCAGAGCCCAGAGATCTCACATCGTAGATGGTCGTGGTCCTGCCTCTGAGCCATTTCCTGCCTTCCTGAGGCGTTCTAGAACCGACAGGCCTATGTAGGTAGGGAGCTTTGGCTTCCTGCAAGGAAAGATGTGCCCGGAACTTTGGCCTGACCCCCACGTCTCAGTTCTGTTTTGTGAATTGTCAAGTGGCAATTCTTCTAGGTTTCTCTGCACTGTTGTCCTTTTGTGACGTTCCCGACACTGTTTTAGGTCACAGTTGTCTCTTGTCTGGCCCTGCTCTGACCTCAGTGTCAGTTTACTTTGTTTTTTCAGCAGACCCTGACTTGGCCAGAGCACCCACTTAATGATAAGCCTCCCTCCCTCCAGTGAATATTATATTCAGTGAATTAGTTGATGAGGCCTCAATGGTCTTCCTCTTCAGATTGCTGAGGCCCAAGCCTTGAGGCCGGCTGAGGGAAGGGCAGTTTTAGGGCTTGAGGCTCTGTCTAGAAGGGCAGGCCCCCGGAATTGCCAGAGGGGATTGGATGCCAGGGTCTCAAAGCCAGCGAGCCTGAACGTGGCCTGCAGGGCTGCGTAGGGTAGCCTTGAAGAAACCCAGCCTCTAGGATCAGGCACGGTTTCAGGACCGACTCTATAGTATGTCCCCTTCTCCCGGTGCCCTGGTGGCCAGAGCATGGAGCTGGTCTCCAGCGAAGGGTCCTGAGGATTCCCAGTGGGTAGGAGCTGGGAAAGTGGTGGAGGGAGAGACAGTCTGATGGGCTGTGGCCAGGGGCTAGTGTTCCTCCTGTCAGTCTGTTGTGCGCTGACCAGAGCTGGTTTCGTGGGGGCCGTCCTCCACACACCTATCTGCCTTTGCATGTCCTTACTTAGGAAGGTCGGCGCTGGGTCCTGTTCACCCTCTGCCGGATCCAGAGGCCAGGGCTTGAATCAGAGCGTCTTTCATCATTTAGGGCCACCCTGCCGTTCTCCATGCCTCACTGTTCGCCTGTAAACCTTTCCTGCCAGACTCAACCCTGATGCTCCCTTGCATCCCGCCACCTGGGCCCCCAGCTGGAGAGCCCTCCTCCCAAGACTTCCCTGCCCCCTCCCCAGCCACCCCTTAGCCCTAGCTCACACCCGCCTCTTCCAGAAGGGTGGATGTCATCCTGGCCGAAGGTGGTAGAGCCCGCCACTGATCAGCCCTGGGATCTTGGGAAGTTCCCTGACCTGGGTCAGCTTTGATTTATCTGGATAATAAAAGAGCTCGCCTAGGGTGGTTACAAGGAATGAATGAAGCAATGTGTGTAAACAGTACAAAATCCATTCATCATGCCTCCATTTGATAACTTCTTTGGGCCATAGGTTTTTGAGAACAGAGACAGCGATGACCTATTTTTTGGTGTCCCTCCATGCTCGGCAGCGTGGTCACTAGAGATCTGTTTAGATGGGAATGTGCCTGCCCAATCCTGGTCCGTCCAAGTGGCTGGGGCGGTCCAGGCGAGCCAACAGCCACCCCCCGAGGCTCAGGTTGAGCCCCCCCCCCCCCCCCCACCTAAGCCACCCCCGGGGGGGTGGGGGGGAAGCCAGTGCCCTGAGGGATTTACCTGTGTACTGACTTCAGGTAGTTGAGCGGACTCATTCAGACAGTGGCCTTTGCCTATAAGGCTTGGCCACATCCAACCGGGGTAATAGATACCATTTATCCTTAGTACCGTCAGGCACTGTGCTGGGCGTTTTCCACATTCATAACCTCCGTTTGAGACGTCTGCCGTGGTGCCCCACCTAGCATGCCTAAGTGGTTAGTGGCAAATTGAGATTCGAACCCGTGTTGTTTCCCTTTAGGCGTGTCCCTGTGCTGCTCCAGCTGGACCCTCGTGCCTGGAGGGGAAGCAGCTATGTAGCAAGAGGCCCTCCCTTTGGAAACTTCCTTCAGTTGTGCTTGTCCCTGCCGAGCTGGCAGACATCGGGCTGGCACAGGAGTCAGAGGCTCCGAATGTGAATTGTGAGCCCCTGCTTCCTGGTCCACGTGGGCTCTTGGCACCTCCAGCGGCAGCATCCCCCTCGCACCCTTAGTTCTGTATCCAAATCGGCCCCTCATTCCCTGCTTTTTTGTGCCAGCGTTTGGTGTGGCATACAGAGGCCTCTCCATGCCCTGATTAGGGTGGACCCACCCACGGCACATAGGATTCCCCACCTCCTGAGATTCGAGCCCTCAGATTTCTTCTCTTCCCTTGTTTCCTTCCTTAAAATCCACTCTTGGCTTTTACTTTTGAATTCAGAGGCCTTTGCATTGCAGTTTGAGGAAGATGGGCTGACCCGCTGCCTGCTGGGGGGAGGGGGAGAATTGGCTGGGGGTGGTGAGCTGGAACCTGCTCATCTGGCCGCGCCGTCTGTCTCTGCAGGTGTCATGTGATTCTCCGAGGGAGCTGCAGTGTGAGCGGAAATGCTCTCGGTGGTGGAGAATGGACTGGACCCCCGGGCTGCCATCCCGGTAGGCAGTCGGAGAGGCTCAAGGGTGGGGAAGGGGGCACGGGACAGCCATGTCATTGGTCTTCCTCACTTTGAAATGAATGAGTACTGTCTGGAAAGCGAGGCTTCGGGCTGAGAAAGAGTTATAGCAGAAGCAGGCTCTGAGGAGACCCTGCCCTTTCTAGAACATCTTATTGGTGATAGAATGGGAATTGATAAAAAACAACGGATTTTAATAGGGGCTGCCTGAAGACCAAGGATTTCTCAAAGGAAGTCATACATATGGGGCGCCTGGGTGGCTCACACGGTTAAGCGTCATGATCGTAAGCGGCTCATGGTCTTGCAGTTTGTGAGGTCAAGCCCTGCATTGGGCTCTCTGCTGTCAGAGCAGAGCCTGCTTTGGATCCTCGGTCCGCTCTGTCTCTGCCCCCTCCCCCACAGGCACATACATGTATGCACATTCTCTCTCTCTCTCTCCCTCTCTCTCCCTCTCTCTCTCTCTCTCTCTCTCTCTCTCTCTCAAAAATAAGTAAACATTAAAAGAAGGGGCAGCTGGGTGGCTCAGTCGGTTGAGCATCCGACTTCGGCTCAGGTCATGATCTCACGGCTCATGGGCTGGAGGCCCGCATCGGGCTCTGTGCTGCCAGCTCAGTGCCTGGAGGCTGCTTCATATTCTGGGTCTCCCTCTCTCTCTCTGCCCTCTCCCTCCCATGCTGTCTCTCTCTGTCTCTCAAAAATAAATAAACATTAAAAAAAAGAAAAGAGGGCATTAGGGTGGCCTGGGTGCCTCAGACGGTTGAGCGTCCATTTGGCTCAGGTCATGATCTCACGATTTGGGAGTTTGCTGCTGTCACTCCCTAGCCCACTTTGAATCCTCTGTCCTCCTCTCTCTTTGCCTCTCTCTCTCTCTCTCTCTCTCTCTCTCCAGTCAAATAAGCAAACAATAAAAGAAGTATATGACCCATAAGTCATATGAAAAGATGTCTAACATCAAAAGACTGCATACTGTATGACTTCATTTACACAAAATGTCCAGAATTGGCAAATCCATAAAGACAGAAAGTAGATTAGTAGTTGCTAGGGGTTGAGGGAGAGGGGACTAGAGAGGAGTGACTGCTCATGGGCACAGTGTTCCTTTTTGAGACAATGAAAATGTCCTAAAATTAGGTAGTGGCTGTAGTTTCACTATTCTGTGAACATACCAAAAATCACTGAACTGTATAGTTTAAATGAGTGAATTTTAGGCAATGTAAATTGTGTCTCATTAAAGCTGTTATAAAGAAAAAAAAAAAAAAAAAAACAGGGGCTCCTGGGTGGCTCAGTTGATGGAGCGTCCGACTTCGGCTCAGGTCATGATCTCACGGTCCGTGAGTTCGAGCCCCGCGTCGGGCCCTGTGCTGACCGCTCAGAGCCTGGAGCCTGTTTCAGATTCTGTGTCTCCCTCTCTCTCTGACCCTCCCCCGTTCATGCTCTGTCTCTCTCTGTCTCAAAAATACATAAACATTAAAAAAAAAAATTTTTTTTTTTTAAAAAAAAAGAACATTCGACTTTTCAAAGAACATTAACATGAACTGTTTGGGCTAAGATAAAAATAAAACAGTAAAATATTTATCCATAATCCTATCAGCTAACAGTTCAAACCAGGTTTTCTGTATTCCCTCCCAATCCTTTTCCAAAACACATAGGTAATTTTGACATGCTTATACTATGACAGAACTGTCTTTATCTTTCCAAAGGATTTTACATATATGTATTTTATAATTGATTTATGTAACAGACCTTAACGGAATACTTACATGTGTCAGGAACCAAGCCAAGTGTTGAGGATGCAAGAATGAAAAAAAAAAGCAAGTCCTGCCCTCAGAGTAATCCCCCCGCCCCCCAACTCCTGTGCTGTAGGTCAGGAAGTATTCGTTCCGTTTAACAGATGAGGAAATTAAGCTCAGTGAGGTTAAGTGAAATGTCTGTAGTGACCCAGCTGTTGACCAACAGAGCTGAGACTAACATCTGCCTCTGACTGCCAGGTCAAGGATCTTTCCTTTTTTCTTTCTTTCTTTTTAAAGTTTATTTATTTATTTTAGGGGCGCCTGGGTGGCTCAGTCAGTTAAGCGTCCTATTTCAGCTCAGGTCATGATCTCACGGCTCGTGGGTTTGAGCCCTGCATCAGGCTCTGTGCTGACAGCTCAGAGCCTGGAGCCTGCTTCGGATTCTGTGTCTTCCTCTCTCTCTGCCCCTCCCCCCTCCTCATACTTTGTCTCTCTCTCTCTCTCTCTCTCTCTCAAAAATAAACATTAAAAAGATATTTTTAAATAAATAACGTTTATTTTATTTATTTTGAAAGGGAGAGTGAGCATGAGCAGAGGAGGGGCAGAGAGAGGGAGAGAGAGAGAGAGAGAGAGAGAGAGAGAGAGAGAGAATCTCAAGCAGGCTCCACACTGTCAGCACAGAGCCAGATACGGAGCTCAAACTCAAAAACCGTGAGATCATGACCTGAGCTGAAATCAAGAGTCAGATGCTTAACTGACTGAGCCGCCCAGGTGCCCCTAGGATCTTTTTTTTTTTTTTGAATTTTTTTTTTTTCAACGTTTTTTATTTATTTTTGGGACAGAGAGAGACAGAGCATGAACGGGGGAGGGGCAGAGAGAGAGGGAGACACAGAATCGGAAACAGGCTCCAGGCTCCGAGGCATCAGCCCAGAGCCCGACGCGGGGCTCGAACTCACAGACCGCGAGATCGTGACCTGGCTGAAGTCGGATGCTTAACCGACTGCGCCACCCAGGCGCCCCCCTACGATCTTTCTTAATGTGGACCATGCTCCTGTTTTCTTGGTGTTTTTATGGTTCTAAAGTGGCACTTGTTGCCTCTTCATGGAATCGTAGACCCCTAAACAAGGTGGAAAGCTTCACCCCTGCCCTAGATGGATCACCCAGGCTCCCACACCTGTAACTATGATGGAGCCGGTATTTAAACACAAGATTTCTATGGCTATCAAATCACTGAAGTTCGGTTTAAAAAGCAAAACAAAAGAAAAATATACAAATATCTTTGCAAAAAAATAACTATCTCTGGGTGGTATAAGTACGTAATTTTCCTTTTCTCCTCTATGCTTTGTCTCTGTTTTCTTTCTTTTTTTAAAATTTTTTCCAACGTTTATTTATTTTTGAGAGAAAGAGAGAGCGTGCGTGCGTGTGCAAGTGGGGGAGGGGCAGAGAGAGAGGGAGGCACAGAATCCAAAGCAGGCTCCAGGCTCTGAGCTGGCAGCACAGAGCCCGACGTGGGGCTCGAACCCATGAACCGTGAGATCACGACCTGAGCCGAAGTCGGACGCTCAACCGACTGAGCCACCCAGGCGCCCATCTTTGTTTTCTATGATTAGCTTGTGCTAGTTTTGCTGTATACACACCCACAGGTAGACGTGAGCACGTGTGTGGGTGTGCGTGTATTTGGTGATAAGCACTTACCTTCCAGGGGTCACCGCAGGATCTTCTAAAGGCCTGTGTTATGTCTGACACCGACTAGGTCATCAAGAAGAAGCTAGTGGGATCTGTGAAGGCGTTGCAGAAGCAGTACGTGTCCTCGGACACAGTGGTCACTAGCGAAGACGGAGATGCCAACACCATGTGCAGTGCCCTGGAGGCCGTATTTATCCACGGCCTGCATGCCAAGCACATCCGAGCCGAGGCCGGAGGGAAAAGGAAGAAGAGCGCCCACCAGAAGCCTCTGCCTCAGCCTGTCTTCTGGCCCCTCCTGAAAGCTGTCACCCACAAGTGAGATCAGCAGGGGAGGCTTTGCTTTGGGGAGGAGCTTCAGTGTGGGTGACCCTGGGCTCTCCCTCTACAGCTATATGGGAAAGCAGCAGAGATGCTCTGTGTTCTAGAATGGAGATGGGTGAGATAGGGGTTATTGTTAGACCAAGCCTCAAGAGCCCCTCAGCGCACAGGCAATGGCCTGGGGCTGCTCAGGCCCCTGGCTGGTCGCCTTTAGCAGGAGCCGCCTTTTTGCCACACCGTGGCAAAGTTAGGTAGTTGGAACAGAGAATGTGTGGCCTGCAAAGCCTAAAATCTTTACTAAGTGGCCCTTAACAGAAGAGGTTTGCTGACCCTGCCTTGGAATGTTTGAACATCTCTATGCTAAGTATTATATCCTAACAGGCTATGGCATTTTTTAAAGACGTGGAATCCAGATCATCTGAATATCCACCCTGGGACGTTTGCCTCTGCGGCCCTGGCCCTAACTGCCTGGGCTTTGGAGCAAGCAGCTGCTGGCACGTTGCCTCTAAGGGCTATTAAATGCCACCTTCAGCCTGAAGGTGCCTTGTCAGTCTGTATCTTCCTTTTCATGCTGACTGCCACCGCCCTATCTCAGGTTCTTACCTCACTCCTAGGTGGCAGTGGCTTTCTGATTGTCCCCCTTATCTCATTGTGTCTGTCCTTAGGTCAGGCAGCTGGTCAACATTTATTGAGCTTAAGCTAACCCGAGCTCATTCCCTGAGCCCTGTGGAGCACGCACTCCTATGGGCGAGACGTGCTCAGGGCACTGTGATGGTCAGAGGAAGGGCATTTACATCAGACCAAGGGTTTGGGAACTGAGTTGGGTACATGATCTTATCCCGAGCAGCCCACCCAGAAGTCTGCGCGACTGCGGTCAAGTCATTTCCCGGTGTAAAAACTCTCAGGCTCCCCAGTGCTAGCCTGGAGTTCCATTCACTTCGTTGGGGCCCCGGAATCTGTATCCTGACCAGGTTCCCAGGTGATTCTGACGCACAGCCAGGTGTGGGGACCCTTGCCCCACCTTGCCTCACCGGTTGGATGCTCAAGACCCTGCATCACCTGACTTTGCAACCCAATCAGCCACTCCTCCTCCTCCCCGTGCTGTAACGGGAGTGCTCACCACTCCTGTTACACAGCTGCTGCTTCCCTACCCTTGGTGCCTTTTCTCTGTCAGTCCTTGGTGCCTGAGGTTCCCCTTCCATCTTTGCGGCTTGAAATCGCTCAAGGCCCAGCTCAATGCCTTGCCTGTGCCTAATCCCTATGCCTAATCCCGCAATGCCTTGCCTAAGGCATTGTCCTTACTGCAACCTGGAAGTGATTGCCTTCCCCCCACCCCAGCTCTACTGACAACAGGGTTCACTTCCGTGTGCCCTTGAAAGGTAGTAACCTGGACTGAGGGCAGGACCATGTCTGTATCCTGTATCTTCACAGCTCCAAAGACCTGGCACTTAGGGGCTCATCACATGTATGCCGGATGAGCAGGTGATGTCAAGGGCGCCTGGGGAGTTGAAACTAAAATGGCAATTATCCTGCATGACAGTAACCTTGAAAAAGTGGGGAGTTGTAGCTAAATATTTCTCAATTCCCTGTAGAACACTGCTATCTGAGATATTTTCCCAAGCCTGTATATACTTGCAGTCGTTATTACTGGCTCCTGCTCACCAGTGGATAAAATGATCCTCTGTGATCTGAACTCACTTCTTGAAACAAGCCTGTCCTCTCCACCCCCAGGCACATCGTCTCGGAATTGGAGCACCTGATCTTTGTCAGCACGGACGTGGGCCGCTGCCGGGCCTGGCTGAGGCTGGCCCTCAATGACGGCCTGATGGAGTGCTACCTGAAGCTGCTCCTCCAGGAGCCCGCCCGCCTGTGCGAGTACTATCAGCCCACAGCCCTGCTTCGAGACGCCGAGGAGGGCGAGTTCCTCCTCAGCTTCCTGCAGGGACTGACGTCCTTATCCTTCGAGCCCTCCTACAAGTCCGCCATCTTAAACGAGTGGACGCTCACCCCGCTGGCTCTCTCTGGGCTTTGCCCGCTCTCTGAGCTCGACCCCCTCACCACCTCTGGGACAGAACTACAGCGGAAAGAGTCTCTGGATTCAATTTCCCATTCCTCAGGCTCGGAGGACATTGAAGTCCAGCACTCAGGCCATAAGATCCGACGGAACCGGAAGCTCACGGCCTCCTCCCTCAGCCTGGACACCGCCGGTTCATCCCAGCTGTCTTGCAGCCTAAACTCTGATAGCTGCCTACTCCAAGAGAATGGCTCCAAGAGTCCAGACCGTTCCGAGGAGCCCATGTCCTACGACTCCGACCTGGGGACAGCAAATGCCGATGATTCAGACCCGTCTCTGCAAGAGTGAGTGTCCTTCCCCCACTCCTCTCCTCCCCCTGCCTTCCTTCCTTCTCCTCTTCCTCTTTCTCTCCCTCCCTATAGCATGTGATTGCCTGTCACTGAGCATTGACCTCTCTAAGGGCATAAAGGAAAAGGGGATCGTGGCTCTTCCTCAGGGACTGGAGTTGCCGGGACTTGTAACTGGAGGCAACATGGGGCAGCGAGGAGAATGGATTCAGGGAGGGCTCGAGCTGAATCAGGCTCCAGCTCTGCCCCTGGCTGATCTTCGACCAGTTACCTAATTTCTCTGAGGCTTCGTGTAAAATATTATTGCCTCTAGGGCGGAAACCAACGGTTCGGAGTTAGATATACAACTTCCAAAAGACGCAGTGAAGCCCAGCGCGTCTGGGTGCTCCGCTGCGACCTCCCAGAAGGCCTCTGAAGGACACAGACCCTGAATGAGGCCTGGAGGAGGTGGTGCACAAAAGGGGCCAAGCGAGTGAGTGGAGGAAGAGCACAGGGAGCAATGAACTTGACTAGAGAAGGGACGCTGGGCAGAGCTGTCTCTTTAAAAGAACTTTTTTCTATTTGAGTATTGTTGACACACGGTGTTACATTAGTCTCAGGTGTACAAGGTAGTGAGTCACCATCTCTCTATGTTGTACCATGCTCACCCCAGCAGAGCCTTCTTCGTTCAGGCCCTTTTTAAACACTCATTTTTTAATAGATTTATTTTTATGGTAAGAAAAAAAAGTCTACCTACAGTGAAACGTCTTCTCCACCTTTGTAACCATAATTATTAATTCCTTACATCTTTCTTTTTCTTTTCTTTAAAGTTTATTTATTTATTTTTGAGAGAGAGAATGAGCAGGGGAGGGGCAGTGAGAAAGGGGGACAGAGGATCTGAAGCAGATTCTGTGCTGACAGCAGAGAGCCCAACGTGGGGCTCGAACTCACGAACCGTGAGATCATGAGCTAGGCTGAAGTCAGACATTTAACTGACCGAGCCACCCAGGCACCCCCTTTACATGTCTTTTTCTGATGTTTCTAAATGCATCTAACAGATATGAATAGATCTGTTAATAACTGTTAATATCTGTTAATAGATCTGTAATAGACTTTTAAATGTCTTTTATATTTCTTATCTCTGCCCCATCCCCACAAAGCTATTATAAATATACTGTTTGATACCTTGTCTTAGAAGAGATCAGGATTTTTGTTTTGGAGCTTCATATCAGTTTCTTAATTTTTTTTCCCCCCTATGGCATGTGTTTCCATTGTATGAATGTACCTTAGTTTATTTGACCAGCCCTGTATTTCCTGGACACTGGAGTTCACTCTTTCTGTAAATAACCGTGTGTATGTGATCTTTGAATTCTATGCAACTATCTCTGTTCAGTAAAGTCCCAGAAACAGAATTGCTGAGGCAAAGGATAAATGAATCTACAATTTTCATAGATAATCGCCTGTTTACACTCTGTCAGGAATGTACCTGTGCCCCCTCGGCCTTGTAGGCAGAAGGTATTATCAAACTTTTGGATATTTGCTCATCTAATAGGTAGAACATGATAAACTTTTTTTTCAAGTTTATTTACTTGTTTTGAGAGAGAGAGAGAGAGAGAGAGACAGCAAGCGAGCATGAGTGGGGGAAGGGCAGAGAGAGAGGCGGGGGGAGAGAGAGAGAATCCCAAGCAGGCCCCTCGCTGTCAGTGCAGAGCGTGATGCAGAGCTTGATCCCAGGAACTGTGAGATCATGACCCAAGCCAAAATCAAGAGTCGGGCTGGTACGGAGTGAGCTTAGAAGACATCTGTGAGGAAACAAGGCCATTAGGGCAGCCATCTTGCCCAAGCAGCAGCCTGTGGGTGGAGGAACCTAGGCCTTTGCTCTCAGGAACATACACCTGCTTTCAGGGGAAAGATACGCATGCACACACCCACCACACACACACACATGCACACGGTGACAGAAATAGCCCCATTCTGTGTTTTCATGGCATTGATAGTTTTTTTTTCCCAATGTTTATTTATTTTTGAGAGAGAGAGAGAGAGAGACAGAGTGTGAGCGGCAGAGGGGGAGAGAGAGAGGGAGACACAGAACCCAAAGCAGGCTCCAGGCTCCAAGCTGTCAGCACAGAGCCCGATGCTGGGCCTGAACCCATGAACCACGAGATCATGACCTGAGCCGAAGTTGGATGCTTAACCGACTGAGCCAGCCCAGGTGCCCCATCCAGTTCTTCACCAAGCTTCCCACCACCTTAGATTTAATATCCATTGATGATTCTTGCCCAAACTAATCTATGATGGCTGCAGAGTGATGATTTTCCAACCTCATGACCACCTCCACGTTTATCACTCACCATCTTATTGTCAGGAAGAGCTCCAACCCCATCCCCGTTATGTATCTGTTTGTCTATTTATTACTATTAAGGACTCAGGGATTCCTATCTCTTTCACTAGATTATAATCTGTCCCTATCCTTATTTTTTTCAAAGACGCTCTAGGCCCAAGGTGGGGTGCTAACTCATGACCCTGAAACCAAGAGTCGCTCGCTCCACCAACTGAGCCGGCCAAGCTCCCCTGTCGCTATCTTTATTTGTGTCGATGGCCAAACTGTCCCAGACTACCTTAGAAACCATTCTGTATTAATTCTGTAGCTACGATACCAAAAGCGTAAGCAACAAAAGAAAAGATAGAGAAAACAGTCTTCGTCATCATTGAATTCTTTTGTTTCTAAGAATACCATCAAGAAAGTGAAAGGCAACCCACAGAATGCGAGAAAATATTTGCAAGCCATGTATCTCATAAAGAATTTTTTATTTTTTATTTTTTTTAATTTATTGTTTTTAATTTTATTTTTTATTTGTTAAGAGTTACATGCAAATTAGTTAGCATCTAGTGCAACAATGATTTCAGGAGTAGATTCCTTAGTGCCCCTTACCCATTTAGCCCATCCCCCCTCCCACACCCCCTCCAGTAACCCTCTGTTTGCTCTCTATATTTATGAGTCTCTTCTGTTTTGTCCCCCTCCCTGTTTTTATATTATTTTTGTTTCCCTTCCCTTATGTTCATCTGTTTTGTCTCTTAAAGTCCTCATATGAGTGAAGTCATATGATGTTTGTCTTTCTCTGACTAATTTCACTTAGCTTAATACCCTCCAGTTCCATCCACATAGTTGCAAATGGCAAGATTTCATTCTTTTTGCTTGCCGAGTAATACTTCATTGTATATATATATACAGTCATCCGTCATCCATCGATGGGCATTTGGGCTCTTTTCATACTTCAGCTATTGTTGATAGTGCTGCTATAAACATGGGGGTGCATGTGTCCCTTCAAAACAGCACACCTGTATCCCGTGGATAAATGCCTAGTAGTGCAATTGCTGGGTTGTAGGGTAGTTCTATTTTTAGTTTTTTGAGGAACCCCCATCCTGTTTTCCAGAGTGGCTGCACCAGCTTGCATTCCCATCTGATAAAGAATTTTTACAACTCAATAAAGAAGGACAAATAACCCAACTAGAAAATGGGCAAAAGATCTGAATACTGAATTTCCCCAAAGATATGCAAATGGCCAAAGAGCACATAGAAAGATGCTCAGCGTCATTAGCCACCAGGAAAATGCAGATCCAAACCATCATGTGTACGACTTGGCACCCATTAGGAGAGCTTTGATCAGAAAGACAGTTAATAGCAAGTGTTAGTGGGGGGGGGTGCTGGTGGGCTCAGTTGGTATAGAGCATGGTGACTCTCAACATCAGGGTCATGGGCAGAACCTACTTAAAAAAAAAGAGTAAATTGAATTAAAAAAACAAACAAGCGTTGGGGCACCTGGGTGACTCAGTCAGTTGAGCCTCTTGATATCAGCTCAGGTCATGATCTCACAGTCTGTGGGCTCAAGCCCCGCATTGGGCTCTGCGTTGACAGTGAGGAGCCTGCTTGGGATTCTCCCTCTCTCCCTCTCTCTCTGCCCCTCCCTAGCTTTTGTGCACCCTCTCTCTCTCTCTCTCTCTCTCTCTCAAAATAACTAAATAAACTTTATAATTTTTTTTTTTTAAAGTAACCAGTGTTGGTAAGGATGTGGAAAAGCCGATGGCAATGTAAAATGGTACAGCCACTTTGAAGTCAGGCAGTTGCTCCAAAGTTGAAACTTGAAGTTACTCTATGGCTCAGCAGTTCCATTCCTTGGCGTATATGCCCGAAGGAATGAAAACATTTGTCCACACAAACACTTGTGCGTGAATGTTCACAGCACCGTCATTCATAATAGCCCCAAAGTAGCCCAAAAGTCTATAAAACGATCAATAGAGAGACAAAAGAAGGATTCATCACAAGGAATGAGATCCCAGTGGCTGCCACAACATGAATAAATCTTGAAAACATCGTTAAGCGAAAGAAGCCGGGCTCAAAGGCCACCTATGGTGTGACTATTTGTGTGCAGTGTCCAGGTTAGGTAAATCTAGAGAAATGGAAAGTAGGCTTGTGGTGGGCAGGGGTTGGAGGAGGGGTGGATTAGTGACAGCTAATGGGTATGGGGTTTCCTGTTGGGTTGATGAAAATGTTTTAAAATTGACCGCGATCATAGTCGCACGGCTCTGCAAACACACTATTGAGCTGCACGCTTTAAATTAAGTGATTGTGCGGTATGTGAATTATGTACTGTGAATTTTATCTCAATAAAGCTGTTACCAAGAAAGTGTTCCAGATTTGGCCAGTGGGTGCCCCTCTGAGCTGGCTCTCATGTCCATTTGACGTGCCCCAATCCATATTTTGAGCACTTTCTTACTTTCTAGCACAAGATAATTCAGACTTATTTTATACTCTTTCCTAACTCCAGCCTAGGAATCAACCTTTGTCCCAGAAGTCTTGCTTCCTATTTTGGGGGGGAATGCAAAACCAAGATTTAGGCATTTATCATTTCGTTTAATCATCATGACAACCCTAGTAAGTGGGTACTGGCATATCTTCCTTTTACAAATGAGGCCCGGAGAGGTAAAGTATATTGCCCAAGGTCACACTGCAGCCCAACCTTTGAAAGCAGGCGATGTGAATCCAGAGTCCCCGCCCCTTGCACCTCCCCCTACACACACACACACACACACACAGAGTGTGAAAGTGAAGTTTATTTCTTCAACAAGGTCACTTTTACTTGAGTGACCCCAGTTTTGAGTGGAAACAAAGGTGTAGAGCTTATAAGACAGCCTCTCAGGAATTGCACATGGCAGGGTATACCCTTGGGAAAAGTCACATATCATGCGTCTGGGAGCGTGGGGTTGAGGGCAGACCAACACCCAGTGGCCTGGCCCTTCCTACGAGAGCACATGTTCAAACCCACACACGCAAGTACCAGTAAAGTCCAGTGCTCATCAGTCTCCTTTGCCAGCCTCACTCCCCACCCCTGTACCCAAATGCTGCCCATAGCCAGGTGTCCTTTACAAGAGTGAGAATGGCTAAAACAGGAGAAAACCTATAGATGAAAGGAGATCAGCCTCGGTTTTTCACTGTTGACGCTGGGCAGTGGCTACATGGAGATTCATGATATTATTCTCTCTTATTTTGTAAATGTTTGAAAGTTTCTGTAGTAAAAGAAAGTATAAAATGGTGAGAGGAAAGAGAAATAGCCAGGCGGGGAGCCGTGAGTGAGCCGGGACATTTGGCTGCTGTCTCCAGATTCCTCAGGTGCTCAGAGGAGACCAGCAGCACGTCTGGGAGATCCTCGGGACCACAGGCCCTCAGCTGCACCTTCTCCCCTCCGAAGATGATGAGGATGCTACTCATGTCCTTGGTCAGCTGCCTCGTTGCCATAAATGAGGCCAAGCTCATCAGTCGCTGTGACTTGGCCAGAGTGCTGCACAAGGAGGATCTGGATAGGTGTGAGGGCTACTCCCTGAGTGACTGTGAGTGCTGCTTTCTCACACTCCCGCCCCCCCATTCCTCTTCTGCTCCTGGTCACCTCCTATGTGGCCATCTTTCCATCATTCATCTTTCAAAGCCAAGTTCAAAAAGCAGCCCTCCCCGAGAAGCCCCTCCCAACATTCTATATTCCTTCCACTGAATATTATTAACTGAGCACTTACTATGTACCGGGAACTATTTTAGGGGCTGGGGACAGAGACATCAACAAAGCCCCTTCCTTCACAGTGTTCGCATTCTAGGGGGAGAGGCGAGTCCCAAACAAACACACAAACATATGAAGCACTTCCTGGTGGTGATAAATGTTATGCAGCAGAATAAAGCCAGGGGAGTGAGAGGTAACCTTGTCCTTGAAGGGGAAGTCAAGGAATACCTCTCTGAGGAGGTGACATTGAGCAGCACTGAATGAGGCAAAGGACCGGGTCACCCAAATGTCTGGGGAAGAGCATTCCAGGCAGAGGGAGCAGGCAGTGCAAAGGCTTCGTCCTCCTCCCTGGTGGGGCTAGCTTCCTTTTGCCCAGATTTTGCACACACCTGTCTTGTGCCGTCCTTCTCGTTTTATCTTGTCTTGTGGTCCTTTAAGGGGTGCGTCTTCGTTCTTGCTGAAGGCACCAGCTGCCTTTGCCCCAGCTGAATGTCCCTCACTGGGCTTTGCACGGGTCATGGCACACAGTAGGCGATCATCAAGTGCAGGAGATGCGGATGGACAGCGGGATGATGAGCGGTTGTACTGAGGGGCAGGTGGATGGACCGAAGGGCGAGGAGAGAAGCTAATGGGTGTTTCCGGCCAGCTCGCCCCGTCTAGCCTCTTAGGCCTTGTTCCTTTCTTCTGCTTCCCCGTCTCCCTTTCTCCTCCGTGTCCTTTGTCCCTCAGTTCAGAGCCCTCTAAAAACCTTCTTCTCCCTGTTCTAAGGGCTGTGCCTGGCTTTTGTGGAGAGCAACTTCAACCTATCAAAGGTAAATGAAAATGCAGACGGCAGCTTCGACTATGGCGTCTTCCAGATCAACAGCCACTATTGGTGCAATGATCACAAGAGTCACTCGGAAAACATTTGCCACGAGGACTGCAAAGGTCTGGCCGGGGTCTCAGGGTGGGAGAGGGGAGAGGATGAGTGGGGTCTACTCACAGGACTTCTCGTCCCACTCCAAGCCTGGGAATGCACCCAGGAGTGCCTTTGCTGAGCAGAGGATTTCACTAGTGGCTACGATGCCCCTCCGGTTAGGAGATTCTCCGGGGTGCAGGCTCCAGAAAGGCTCTGCACACCCAGTAACAGAGGACAGCAGCGGCCAACATTTAGCGAGAGTGTGTTGTATGCTGAGCACTTCACATGCCAGCTTCTCATGCGGTGGAAACTATTATGATCCCCGCTTTACAGACGAGCAAACTGAGGCTCATAGAACCAGTGCTGAATGCCAGACTGGTGGCCCTGAAGGCTCAGCTCTAACCATCAAGTCCTGACTTTGGTCAATGGCCTGATTGATTCGAGGCCAAGGGCAAACTCCCCACCTCAGAGCCACTCGTGGAGGCTCCACAGGTCCATG